>NC_064231.1:9047141-9406427 GCF_023101765.2 Spodoptera frugiperda | reverse complement strand
GATACATTAATGTTGTTTTACTAGTCAAACTATAACAGTTTCACGTTTGAAGTTGGATGCATTTTCGGCAAAAAATGAAACCATTTTAATTTATATTCCAACAAACCAAAAAGAAATTACTCAAAGTGCCATTCGTCACAGTGCAATCTCATTTTGTGCCGATTTAAATTTTTAAATGCTTTTCCAATAGCAAAAGCGAAGTGATTAAAATGAGCAATTTTGCAGTAGTTTTTGTTTGTTGGTTTATTTTTATTAATAGTTAAAAGCTTGCTGTTGATGTGGGGTTTTTAGTGCAATACCGTCTCTGCCGTCGGGGCTGCCCGTCTCGATAAGTGATTCTTTATCCGTGGCTAATCGAGCAGACGTCTACCCCTCCAAAACAACATTGTTTCGTGAACCAATCGAACTATTCTAAATTAAAACATTGAAATTGCGATCTATATTTCACAAATTGAAAGTAATATAAAAGCGTGACACTTGATAAAAACGATGCGTCCGAAATGTTTTCATTACAATTTCTCTGACGTCATCTGCGGACAAAAACCAAATGCATTGCGGCACTAGCGTAATCCTTGCACCGGCAACAGAAGCACTCTGAGCTATGTGGGCTCTTATAAATATTAAACGCGGCGAGCTCGGGACCCCAACAAAAACGTTTATCTGGTCTCCGTGGAAAAACCGCCAGAATTAGCAACGGAGGGGGGGTGGATTAAGGCGGACCGCATTTAATCCTTCACTAAGAAGGCTTTGCTTAAACGAGTTCTAACGAGCTAAAGATAAAACAATTACCGGGGACGTGATTAAGAGATACGGACGACACTTGTTACGTCTTACGTTGACGCCGCCGACAGTGTCCGCGAACCCTTCCCGTCTCCACTGCTCAAACTTGACTTTCTACCTCAGGAAATATAAGTGAAAAATTTATTATCAGTGTTTGTAGAATCCAATAAATCGACTGAACGGAAATTCGTTCACCCTATTACGCAGTAAAAGATTCCAATATAAAATCGGGCGTGACGTTTGTCGTTTTATCACCTTGTCACTCTTCCTAATATTTTTTTTTACCTCAATTACGACTCCCTCCGCGAGCGCAAATAACCATTTCAGAAGATTAAAATGAAATTCTCGAGAATATTGATACTGAGAGAGCTGTAGATCGGAGTCGGAGGGTCTCGCCGAAGAGCACATTTTCCTTCATAGTTTGAATACCGGATTTTACAACGGTCAGGTGCTAATGTTCTGGAATAACTTTGTTCGCCGGTAGATCTAACAAGTTAAATGAAATATTAGTCTCGGAGGGAGTTGACCTACAGTCAGTCGAGATTAGATAAACGAACAACTTAGCAGAAAGACCACAAAACTAATGGCCATGAAATCCTTAAACAATTCCTTCAGCTACTTACCTAAAGCAGTAAAAGAATATTAACGGAGATGGTATTCATAGTGCCTAATATCTAACGACTTAATGTTTTTGCAGATTTACTCGAAAAATATACACAATCTTTTCTAAGCAACACCGAGATTTTTAGATTAAAATAAGACTTCTTAAAGTAACGACCGAGTTAAATTCAAAAGTGCCTCCGAAAAAGCTTATAAAAAGTAAGAAATTAATCTGCAATTCAAAATCCTTGGTGCCCTCTTATTCTTTTTCCTCTCATTCTTTTCTTTGGCAAATCCACGACAAACGTTCAACTGAGATATCTTCATTAAAGGTCTAATTGTTAATGTAACAGTTTATTTTACTTGTGTATAAGTAGTATGCTATTGTCTACTGTGAACAAGCAACCTTTTGATTTTAACAAGCGTGGGTTACTAAATTACATTACATTCAACGTCTACGTCAAGTATCAAATTGATAGAAACAATTTCGCACTTTGGTTAAGCAGATACAAATACTCCTATAGAAAGAGTAATCATTTAAAAAAGAAGCTTGATAGCCAAATAAGAAACATAAAACAATACATTAACAACTATTCTCACCTACGATATTTTTTCTGAATTGGGGAAATTTAAATCTAGAAAAATCTGTACCAAAGTTATCCCTGTACAGGCAGTACTATCTATACATCGCACTAAGAGACAAACGATCAAGTTGATGGATTATTGTTTCCGCTAATTTTATATCCCCATTTCAATAAAAAATCTGTCCGCTTGGATTTCTGGCTGATTGAAAAGGTTTCATATCAATTAAGATAATCGCTTTCAGGATTTAAACGAAAAAACAAAACATTTCCTTGTATGAATATCTAGGTAATTGCCACTTGTGATACGTTTTGTAATGTCCACTCCTGTTATGACGGCCTTATCCCATAATTTTTGGTAACGAATGCAAATTGCCGAGAATGAAACAATATCGGAATCACAGATTATGTTCTCATTTGACTTTTAAAATGTCACTCGACGATGTCTATGTATTAAATGGATGTACATTAGAATTGTAAATTAATTACTCGTTACGTTCTCTTACGCTCGCCGCGGTACATTTGGCATTCAAAATCGAATTCGGGCCCGCGAGGCTCTACAAAACTAATTACGTATCGAAGCTATCTTCTTCCACGCTTTCTTACGTGCCTTTCGCATTTCCATATAAGTTGAGCTTTAAACGAGCCAATCTATTCACGTCTACACATCAGGGGGTCGCATTTGCATATAGAACAGAAATTTATTAAATCTACAGCCAATATCCCACGTTCCGACATCGAACTTTTGCTTCTTCTAAGAGTCCTCCGATATTTTTATTGGACTGTTAAGAGTTGTTATGAGCAGCACTTATTAAACATGATCTACTTGATTTATTTACCCTGCACCCCTATATTTTGTATTCAGTCTCAGTCAGCCTCCGACGCAAAAATAACAGAATAAGACAATGGCGCCGGCAATAATTAACGATAGCTACTAGCACAATCATTTACGTTACTAAGGCATTAAAAGCCCAAAACATTTTTATTCAGCTAATGGAGTCCGTCGTAAAAATGTCATAATTCATTTGACAGATGACGGTTTACAAAGGAACTCCAATTTACTCCACAGGAATTAAATAATTCACGCTTTTAATTTTTATCCTGTGACAAAACTTTTCCTGTACCAGCTTCTTACGTAAAACATTTTAGTAAGGTTATCCTAGAAACATTTTAACGCCTCATTTTAAAGTCACTATCAAATTAAATTAATTCAGTGTGTAACACAGCACAACTACTTAAGCGTATTCTGTATTCACCTAAATGCTAACAAAACCTTTTAGAGCCCCACCGAACGGCCTGGATTCACGAAACACTTAATTGAGTGAAACTGTTTTATTAATTTAGAAAATTGTTAAGTTTACTTTGAAGCACCTAAATATTGAAAGTTCAAAATCCAGTTTCAATACACACACTTAACATTATGTTTGCAACTAAAGTTTGCCAAACAAACATAAAGCATAAATCCAAGTATTCTCTGCCAAGTTGTATGACATTTGTAACAATAAATAATGCCAGACGATTGCATTGAGACCACGATCATAAATACGACAGTCCTTTTATAGCATTAGTTTCATTAGTGAAAATAAAACGTGTTGCATTCTGGTTTCATTATAAAAATATGTAGAGGCGCGCCGCCCGCGCCGACGAGCTAGCTTTATGCTCGCAGGAATGGGTTGAGTGCTGTTGCATTTTAATTAATTCTCTTTTCTATCGCGATGTGGTGTTATCAGGCTCCCGCAGGCGTCGCGGCCAAACAAATAGCTGTTGCTCTCGCTACGTAACAATTTTGACACGGCCATAATGCGAGTTTTTCTTCTTTGTTACGGGTAGTGTATCGATCCACTTTTTTATCTCGTGCTAAAAGGAATTTTGCTTTGTTGGCCTTATACTTCCGACATAAATTATAAAATGAATAAGAAGACAACGAGCCAGGGTTACCTAACGCTTTTTCTTTCAACTTGATTGTATTAAAAAGTTAAATTGAATGCGATTCACTTTATTACTAAAAATCATCACATTCTTATTATCACTCAAATAAACGACCCTCAAAAGAAGTGAAACTTTTCCGACTTGTAATATGTTTTTGATGAGATTTATAATTCGTTCTGTTTTCGTGTCAAACGAGAAAAGTTATTTCAATAATGATAACTTTTTTTTAGGCTTTAGACGGGCAGAATATTTACAATGGGTGCTGCACACTGCGCATCGACTACTCGAAGATGACGTGCCTGAACGTGAAGTATAACAACGACAAGTCGCGGGACTACACGAACCCGACGCTGCCCTCCGGCGACGGCGACGCGCACCAGCTGTTGACCAGTGAGTTGATGCCACTGCGGGCACGCCTCGCCCTGGCCCTCGCATCCAGGATGAGTTAGTCCTCACTACTCTGCGCACCTGGAAGCTTTTACACTGCGCTCCAACTCTTACACTGTATGGTAGACTCTTGTCCTGCATCCACGAGGCCTGCGCTATGGAGCAGATCGTTGTTCAAACCTTTTTATTTTGAGTTGATATCCACGTCTGCCTCTTTACACTTGGCTATTGGACTTCACTTCGATCGCTCTTGCACCTTTTTATTAAGGTAGTTTACTGGTATTCTTATCTCAAAACTTTCGATCTCTTAAACCTTCAAGCTCAGGTATGTTCATTACGTTAGAACTCTGAATATTTTCTATGTCCCTAGTAATAGCATTAATCTTGTATGCCTGAGATATGCTTTGTTCCCCGTGTAGTCTGATAGGTCCCCATATTTTATTCATTTTCACTGTTTTTGATGTTTTTGTATAAAAGGCCCCTTTGCCTTTTTTCTTTATGTTGCAAATTACGGTGATTTTGTATTCTTGACTGTAAATGCGTGTTTTTTGTTGCGTTAAAATGCGTATGAAGTAACAGTGTGAAATAAATCTTCAATAACGCTCCCAAATTACATTTGCTATTCCACGTTAGCTCTTTTCTTGTTTATTATTCATATTTCAATGCTAAATATTCCCGCGGTGACTAATAACTCGTCATAAATCCGTATTGCACCGTAGAGAGTTGTAATATGTGTGGATCATTCCGCCATTGCGAATGTTCTGCTTATGTTATAATTATGTTCTTTGATTTGTTTTTATTGCTGTTCACTCCCATTCACGCTACGTATTGTACAAACTTTTACAAATCGTTGTTATATGTAGGTTAGAATGAAAATTAGGATATTTTCAATATTTATTTTTCCTTTAAAATGGTATGGCATAGAAATAGGTTCGTTTTGTGACACTGGTGTTATAATCGCAGGTGGTGGGGTGCTGGCGCCTCAGTTCCTGGGGCTGGGCTCCGGACTGGCGTCGCCGTACGGCGTGGGCGTGGGCGGCGTGGGGCTGCCTGCCTTCGGCGCGCTGACGCTGACGCCCGCGTCGCCGGCGCTGCGCGCGCTCGCCGCGCCGCCGCTGCCGCTCGCCACCGTGCTGCTCGTCTCCAACCTCAACGAGGAGGTTGGTACTCACACCCATGCAAACAACATAACCCACCTCAATACTGGCAGGCGGATTTATATTTCTGTTTCTCGTAACCGCCCTTCTACCTGTCAAATACAAATACAGAAATTTAAACTTCTCAGATTAAAATTGCTCTTGATAAAATCCAAAAACGACTCCCGATTGTACTTAAACAGTTTAGACAAAATTCCTACATTGTTTCGACTTAGTAGTTTAATGTTTATTGGCAAATTTATTCATTACGCTAACACAATAGCCAGTAACGCCCGTGTCAGACACCATTGTGATTGTGGGCTCACTTTATATTCAAACAAACTAATGCATTAACCACACGAAGGGCGTTACAGGCTGTTCTATTTATATATTCTATTAAACTCCTTAAAGATAAGTTGCTAATTTATTTATAGATATGATGTCAGATATCTTTTACGACTATTTATAATACTGTCTCTTTTCTCTTTCCTATTGTTTTAGATGGTCACGCCTGACGCTCTCTTTACCCTTTTCGGTACGTGTGCACATACATTCCGTATTTTATATTAAAACATTAATATTGCTCCTGAGCCCTGTCGCCTGAAAGACAAATTGTCAGCTAACATTCTCGACTTCTGTACTGATAACCGCATCCGACGACTTGTCGAAGCTTTGCTTGATAACACTATCGAATCTAAATTCTAAACGCTTTATTAACTCGTATGACAATTTGTGTTTCAGACACCCTAGTCGTAGCTAAGTTAGTTAGACGTCTGTATACCCAGTGTTGTCTTTGTTTCAGTTTATTATTTTATTTTCTTTGTGGGCTGTCAGTTTCATACTAGATACGGTACAGCGAAATACGCATCTCTATGTGACGAGATCGTCATACAAACATTTATTTTTACGTTTTTTTATTAAGTTAGTAGGAACCGTACCACCCGTAAACGGCGACACCACAAACATGGTAATCGCCTCTAAGCTTTTTATAAAGAGGTGCGTTAACAAACAAACGAGAATATAAGAACTCGATGCTAGTTAACTAGTCAGTAGAAATGAATAATTGTTTGCAGTAATTTGCTTAACACAGCGCGCCAGTACACGGCCCGCGCTGGTAACCGCTAAAGCATTAATCGAAAGCTTAACGTGACCAATTTAGAGCTTGGAGTTGTTTCTTCTTGTATTTTCCAACTGTCCCGTTTCACGACATTATATATTACGAGCCGTTGTACTAAAACATGCTGTGTATTAAGGAACCGTGTTAAGTGTAGTAACTTAGATAGATATACGTATACTCTAGACAACATTGAGATTACATTGTCCGGTTTTTGTTAGATTGTGTTTCTTTCAACTCAAGTGTACTTGCTACTGAATATAAACAAAACACACTCTACACAAATACCGATCTCTTATCTATAGTTACTGTGATATAACCTCGGTGCGTGTTTGTAAGACTTTTGTTTGCGTATAGGCGTGTACGGGGATGTGCAACGGGTGAAGATTCTCTACAACAAGAAAGATTCAGCCCTCATTCAGATGGCCGAACCTCACCAGGCCCATCTAGGTACGTACTCCATTCTAAACCCTACCCCTACCGACATAAAGTCGGTTTCCCGTTCACAAGGGTTGTATTTATTTAGGATTATGAGTGTACTTATGGTTCTCCTCTTTGCTCTAGTTTATTTTTCTTATAACATGAAGTGTCGTTGTTTACTTTACTTTCTACTTAGGACTTAGTCGAATTCATTAAGATTATTATGAGAAATAGTATTTTTTTATATTTAGATTCATTCGATATCTAAAATATGTAGTGATGGGGTCCTAATTAATTGCCTAAGAGTTATGAACAAAAATTGTCAAACAAGTTAAAAGAAATCTAATTTCAAAGAACCAAATTGAATCCCAGTTTATGTTATCAGAAAGCGATTACAATAAAACCATATTGTAGACTACATCAATTTTGTGGGGTACAAGATTAACACCACAAGATCTGTGTGATCTGATCAGGGCCTTCGTCACATTCGAGGAGAGACTATTACAATCATATAGGAAAATTATCTGCTTACCTTTATATAACGTCAAAATGTTTGGCCCAGCGATGACCCACATGGACAAGCTTCGCGTATTCGGCAAGGCGATGCGCGTGATGCTGAGCAAGCACCAGACTGTGCAGCTGCCCAAAGAAGGACAACCAGACGCTGGTCTCACCAGGTAATTCATATTCTGTCATATCTTCATTAATACTCAAGCCATTATAAGCAAGCCATATATTATTGTAGCCTTGGAATACTCAAGTTAAAGACATTTCGGTAGATCATTGTACCCCTGAAAAAAAATAAATGTAAATATAACCTCTTACGGCTGATTTCAATAGCCGATCTTAATCCAAAATCTCTTCAGACGGATCCTTAACAGATTGATTTTCAACAGAAATACCATACAGCTAATGTCAGATAGATTGAAATCGGTCGTTAAGACTAAGCAAGATTGAACAATGAATTAAATCTAGTACTACTAAAGTATTAGGGAAATCTTCGTAGTCTTCTTTAAATGGACCAATGTATATACACCTAGTACGATTCCAGACTTATAAAAAAACAACTTGATAATACATTTCTCGATTTGGAATAAAACTCGAAACATTTTGTTCAGTTTGCTAGAGCTCGATCAAAGAAACAGTAAACACTATGTACTATAGTCCTTTTATACACAATCATAAAATCTATTTTAGGAACCAAAACATGTTTTGTTAACAGATTTAGAAATATTGTTTTAAAGTGATTGACATGACCTTTATATCTGTATCAGTCGTCTCAATCGTGGTTGACTTTGTGATCCTGTTTTGTACGACGTTTGTTAAGCCTAAATTCCCAATACTCATCCAATAAATATCGGCGGCAAATATTCTAGACGGTTTGCAATTATAACGTAGTATATATTGTTTTAGTAATGACATTCCTTTATGACCTTAAATAATATTTCGGACAGCTATAAACAAATTGTTACTAAAAATTAAATGTATGCGAAACTTCATTTCGTAGTAAGACTGTCTCTGCTACGTGCGTAGGCGCATTGCTACGCCCGTAGCAGCGAATATTGTAAACTAGTAGAGCTACGAAACGTATCATGTGCTACGAAATTTTTACAACTCGTAGCAAGAATATTATGTTTACAAAATTAATAGGTTCTCGTATGTAATAATTTTGTGATTGATATTATTAGGTATATAAGAAAACAAGATTTAATATAAAAAAAACTATTTTATGGTACCCCAAATGACTTACAAGAACAATATTAGTTCTTATGTTTACGTATTTATTTGAATTTTTCAGGGACTACTCCCAGAGCCCGCTGCATAGATTCAAGAAGCCGGGCAGCAAAAACTACCAGAACATCTACCCACCAAGCGCGACTCTCCACCTGTCCAACATTCCGTAAGATTACTCTCTAAATACATATAAATACATATTTCTCAAAAACAATCGTAAACTACTTCCAAAGTTATCTAATATCAATCCAATCAATTTCCAGAGCTACGGTGTCTGAAGACGATATCAAGGAAGCCTTCACCAAGCGAGGATTCACGATTAAGGCGTTCAAGTTCTTCCCGTGAGTTGATTACTTTTTGTACATTCGATATTCGAACGAAATTGATTATAGTCTTTAAAAATAAATATTATTGTAGAGATTTTTTAGGGTATGGGTCGGCTAACGAGTACATGAATCATTTGATGGTAAGCTAAGAGCAATCAGCATGGCGTATAGACCGCCGGCAACATCAGAAGAGTTATCACAAGTGCGATGAGATTTGCCGTGGCAATTGCTCGGTTTTTCCACGATAGTTTTTTGTAGCCGTGGCACTCACATCGAGCCGGCCCATTTGTAGCAAAACACAGTTCTCGCGCGTGTGAACAGTTTTAAAAATGCTGTTTTACAATTTCAGTAAGGACCGCAAAATGGCGTTGGTTCAGCTGCCGTCGATCGACGACGCGGTGGCGGCGCTGATCAAGATGCACAACTACCAGCTGTCGGAGTCCAACCACCTGCGGGTGTCGTTCTCCAAGTCCAGCATCTAAGCCGCGGCGGAATATCACACAACGAGCCAGTCGCGGCCCGCGCCCAGTGTGCGCGCCCCATGTAGGGGGGCCGCGACACACTGCGCGCCGGCGCGAGCCTCCACGCGACTGACCCTTACATCGTACCTCTCACACAAATCGAGAATTTCCCTCGACTGAAATTAAAATATATCTGTATTACGCTTACACGGATCACTAGAGATTAAGTGCTATTCTATTTTCTTAATAAATACGTACGTTTACTGTTACTGTACATCTAATCTAAGATACTATCATCACAGTCAAACGCTGCTTGTATTTCCATACGATCCCCGACGGACCGTATTACGTAGAGAGGAATTATATTTTGTGTGATATTCATTCCATATTTTAAATAAGTATATCAATATTATTTTATTTTTGTAATTCGTAATGTTTCCCGGTGATTACAATATATTATTTGGTTATAATACATTATCAGGACGGTATGTGTTGCAATTAGATTGCGCTAGGTTTGAGTCCCGGGCCGCGCAGTGTGAGACACTGCCTGCCGCCAGCTCGCGGAGCTCGCGGGTTCGGTGCCCGGTTGTGTACCACCTTACAATTTTGTTCATCACATTATTATAGCACATTGTTAAAGTATCTGTCGGTCACATCATTTGCAGTTATTATTCTTAAATTGTATTTTATACATAATATATTTTATTGTCTATTTTAATATGCACAATTTACTATTATTGCATTTCTTTGTAAGTTAATATAGTTTTGTACGCATACACATTTTTCTTATTTGATTAATGGAATGTTATGTTTAGAAATGTGTATGTGTGTGCAATATTAGTTGTAGAGATAACTTTAATAATATATTTTAGATGTAACCGTACCCTTGCTTCCATTCTTGTTTCGTTAGGAGGATATTGTCTGTTCTACACTTGATTCATAGTTATTGACGATTAGTTAGTGTAATCACAACTCTTATCGCTAAGCATCTAGTTGTATATCACTATTTAAACGTTATGTTCAGTGACATAATAGTGACATGATGCATTTATTTCGATGTTAATTTATATTAATGGTAGCTACAACATATATAAATGCTCGTGCATACGTTTCACTAAGTGGTTAATTTTAGATAATTATTTATTGTGAGCGGTAGGGGGCGCTGGGCGCTGGGCGGTGTGGCCAGTGTCGCGAACATATATTTAGAATAATTTCCAGTACTGCTACGATATTGCCACACTGCAGCGGAGTTGCGGCGACGGCGACGGTCTATAAAGTATTAGCCAGATCTGATTTTGCTCTACGACATATTTAATCAACAGTATTTACACTAGGTCACAATAACTTGATGAAACAGTATTTTAGTTAATGAGCTGTCCTTCTCGATACTTCGTTTTGTATATAGACACACTCCGACTTCGATGTGTTCGCTTCTCACACTTCGGACTTCGCTAAACTCTCGATTGGATTTCACACATCTTTGCCTTCTTAAATTAATTAAAAAAATATGTCTAGTCCAATGCAAAAGAGATTAAGTTTGTGAATTAAGTGATTACGTTATCAAAATCTTATGAATTCGTCTCAAATATTTAAAGTCTGGTAGGGAAGCTTTTGTAAAAAGATTGTATATGGTTACGAATTTGTTGGTAGAGGGATGCCCGCGGCCCGCGAGAGCCATGCTACCGTTAGGACCAGTTTAAGTGTTCAGTTACACGTCCAGATTATGTGATTAGGCAAAGCATGCGTGAACCAGATACCTGAATATGACGAGTAGGAGAATACTGATGCCATCCGCGGGAGCCGGCTGGCATGTTAATTAATATTGTAAGTGTCAGTATATCGTACCAACCAACGCATTACATATCTCGACGATGCCACGGTCGGTATTCAATTAGGATAGCAAAGGGAATGTATATTGTAGGGTTATAAGAGGTAACGGTTCGTGCACACGTACAGTGTACAGGCAGACGGACACAGAGCGGCGCAGGCGCAGGCTGCGCACGTACCACGATCCACATCAGGCAGGCGTCACTATTGCATTACTTTCAACATATCCCAGTGTCGGCAGACACGCGGCAAATTAATGAAAACAAACTTTTATTTTAGAAAACATTTGTGAAATTATAAAAGTCACACATATTTACACTATTATGAAATGTATAATAATTATATCACGTAACATACATAAGATATAGAGCTTAGTAAGATGATTAAACTGAAAAAAAAAATATTAGAATGTCATTACGATGTAAGATTTAATAGAAAAATTTAATCATACAATTGTATTAATCAGTACCTACCTATAATAAGAACGTAAAAGTAGTTATTTGGTTTAGATAATGTTAGGTGACCAGGGTGTGGTGATATTTTGCACGTTTTTGAAAATGTTTTTCTATACGGCGCAGGATTCTGTGCCTGTGTTTTGAAATGGTGAGGAGTGGTGGTCGAGTGACGTGAGAGCGGCGGTAATCGCATTTGTAATTTTAATAATAATTGTATTATTATTACTATGTATTTAAATTAATGAATCACAAAGAGGAGATTACATATCCAGTGTACTCAGCGTAGAACGCTACACACATGCCGCGTTTGGTTGGCGTTCAATGGTTTGCTCGTACAGTCGCGTATACTCAGTCGCTTGTGCTCAATACATTCGTAGACTCGCTCCGTTACTACATGTATGTACTACTGTGTGTGTAGCGTTTTCAGGCCTAAACTTTTCTCAATAACATTGGTATTGACTAATAGATAATTATAGGAATTTATGTGTTTAGAGAAGTATTTTAAATATCTAGATTTTAATGGTAATATTATTAAAAATAAATAGATCAGTGTTTAGGATGAGATGCCAAATTTAAAGTCAATACAGATTATTTTAGGTAAAAGGTAATTGAAGTAATCTTAACATTTATTGAAAAGTTGATGAAAATGTTACAGTTAAATTATATTTGAGAGTTTTATTAAGCGCAATATATGCAATTTTATTCATTGTAAGTGAACATTGTTTCAATTTGTTAGTTAAAGTTATGCGTTGAAAAATGATGTGAAAGTTGTTTTCGGATGTGTTGATGGTGTCCCGCGCACGGCGGACTGTCACATGCTTGTTCTATGCGTTAGCGCACCTTCCTATGTCTCTCTTGCGTTCCATACATATCTCCGCATATCACACTGAATATGCTTATATTTTATTGCGCTTTATAATATTTATCTCTACTACATACATATATTAGCTGTATTTAGTACTTCGTAACGATATGAATAAAGGCCGACATATCAGTAAATAGAAGTATGGCTAAGGCGCATATTATATTATAACCTGTCTCGCTCCTCGATATTCTGTCTAGTTGTCTACTTCCTTCAGCTCGGCGGCGACCGCGAGATGTTTCATTGTAAGTTCACGTGTCGTCGTCTGTTCTTTATTTTTAATTTTAAGCCTTTTGTGTGGTTAATTTCACTCTTTATTTTTAATTTCATAATTAAACTATTATTATCATTGATACTTTTTGTTCTTTATTTTCGATCCTTTCCCTTTCTACCCTACATCCTTTTTTATTTTATATTTCCATATACCAATTGTCTACGATACGATAGCGGTGCGGAGTAACAGCAGCGTCACGTTTTCATACAAATCATACACTGCCATGTTCAGTTCGTTTTTCATCAATATCTATAGTTATAATTTCATCCCTTTATTTCAGACCACCCGAACAAGTTTCGAGAAAGTATTTGTAAATAAAACTTATAAATGTTAAAGGGGATCAATATAATGAGATGATGTACATTAGTACACAATTGGTATTCTAGACATATTCGTACTTAGAACTTAATTATTACTATCCTGGCGAAATCTACACTCGACTACATTTTAAAGTATATCTATTACGCTTTGATGTATTTATAAAACTTGTGAATAAATATTCTCTACCTTTCCAACTGGGTCTTCTGACTCGAGAAAATAAATATTTAGGCGAAATAAATAAATCACGTTGTTTAATTGAATTGTAAAGGGAGTAAGGGACTTAAATATTGCCAATGATAATTATGTTTTATATAATATTATCAAGTGGAATATTGTATTTCGCACAGGGTATAATGTGAATAAAATTATAGCGCTGCCCGTGGCATTTGATCGTCCGAGGCGGTTATTTTGTGTCCGTGCCACGTCCCTTATTCCTACTGTGTGGAAAGAACTGAACCATTCCGTAATGAAACGTTGAATTAGCGAAATTATTGTGCGACTGCCACTCGGTGACACTCGGAGCGAGGCCCGACCGACTACCGCTGTGTACAGACTCCGAATTGTATGTATTTAGATTGAATTGTTTCGAGCGCATCCTGAGCGAGAGCTGGCAGTTGCACTCATGTTAAATTAATCTGAAATTGTAAATATTATACACGACTTTGTTAATAATTACAAATTAAATTAATAGGATCTATAGTAAAGATTAAAATAATCATTTACTTTAAGATTTACTAGTTAAATATCCTATCTTAATTTCAGTAGTCGCTCTAGTTAATTATATACCTACCTAACTTATGGAAACCCTTCGTAGGAGATATTATCTACTGTTACTACCTACCTTGGTTTCTTCGGTTAATGTTTTAGTTGTTTCATTAAAAGAATTAAATAAAGGTGTGCAAATTAAAGGGTTGTGTGTAAAGTTAAAATAGTTAAATAGATGTAAACAATGGTTCAACGTAAAGTTATTTCATCAGTTTATCGGGAAGCACATCTAGTTTCGTTCACTATCGTAGTAAGACTTGCTGAAACAATTTGAACATGTCAATATTAATTAGTCTTAATTCAATATGCCAAAGACCAATCGTTGGGAAAAATAACAGGGATATAATAATATTTTTCCTTTCAACTTAACTAATGTTTTATCTCTAATGAAGACACGTCTAAAATCAAATGGCAAGCTTTAACGAGCTATATTTCACTATGAGACATATTTTGATGATTGTTTGTGAAAATTACTTTTATGATGCACGCACGGTTCACCTGAGAGGCCGTGCGTCTACTAAACTACATTATGTAAAACAGTTATATGAATTATAAATATATACAACAATATTAATATCTAAGTGACTACCCTATTGAATTCTAGATTTATTCTTTGTGATTTTATAATAAAATATAGTTGAAAATGGAGATTTTATTTTATTTCATCCCTCTATCCTGCCACACAGGTACCTATATTTAATACAGACCTAAGATTTACAAAATAAATCCTAATTCACCACGCACAGTTGTCACCAGGACAACCTTAAGGAAGTGCAGATAGATCACCAGAAAACGAATCTATCAAGGATCTTGCGTACCTATACAGACTGACTGGTGAGATATCTTCAATATTTGAGGACGTGATAGTATGCGAACATATATTATGAAATAAAATAACATAGAAATGACATATTAAATAACTTCTTAGTAAACTTCGTACACAGTACACCGAGAGTCCAGTATTTATTTATTTAACTGCGGAATACTTGGACACTGCGCGTACGCACGGGTCGCGCAGCACGCTATTAACACAGAATACATAGGTACCTACACCGTACAGCTGTTACCTACCTACATCGAGACCTATTCAAATTTCACTTATTTTTAGAGACATTTCGATAAAAAAATCACACACACAACGTCACGCCTTTTTATCCCTAAAGGGGTAGGCAGAGGTGCACATTGCAGCACGTAATGCCGCTACACAATGTACACCCACTTTTCACCTTTTGTGTTATAAGTCCCATGTAATAGGGGGTGAGCCTATTGCCATATCCTGGACACAATTCCAGACTCCGTGCTACTACCGAGAAATTTTCGAAAATCCGAAAAAAGCCCAGTAATACTTTGCCCGACCCGGGAATCGAACCCGAGACCCCTTGTTCGGCAGTCGCACTTGCGACCACTCGACCAACGAGGCAGTCGTAAAAAAAAATAAGTACCTTTTTATCCCTTAAACTGGCAAGCACTTTTATTTCTTAAATTTGTCATTTTAATGTTATTTTTGTATTTATTATGATCCCAGAGGAGTGAAAAAAATTATGGAAAAAATCTGTACATTACAGTTTTCGCGAAAACCTGTGTACTTCAGAGAGTACATTGCCAATTATAGTGTAAACTACGTTTGTACTACGTGTAGCACACTGCCAATATATCACTAATACTCATTTTGTTAATTTATTACTTTATTTATAAAAAAAAACATCACAAACAAAAATTATTTAGTATGAAATTGACGTCATCAGTCACGTTCATACTCTGCAAGATTATTTCGGAGAGTGCGAGGTGGAATTGCACAACTTGATTCCCCCTAGTCCTTAAATCATCGAATCACAAGACAATCGGCGAAGCGCCACCGCTTCATGGTAGATATCCCACCCACTCGCACCAAGCGCTTTGTTTCAAGCTTCCTTATGCGAACTGCTAGAGAGTGAAATTCTTTGCCGGAATCTGTGTTTCCTGATGGGTATAACCTGGGTGTCTTCAAAGTCCGAGTGAATAGGTTGTTTATGGGCAGACGTGCTCCATCGTAGGCCGCATCATCACGTACGAACAGGCGAGATAGCAGCCAAACGTCAACCCATCAAACGTAAAAAAAAACTCAACTTTTGTTATTATAATATATAAAATATAGAAATAAAATACATATTGATTAACACTATGCATTTGGCAATGTACTTCGTGTATACCAAAGTCTATTTCGTACTGATCTGGCAACGGTATTCACGGAGTACATACTTTGATTCTAGCTTATAATATTGTTATTACGTAAATTAGAGCAATAATATCGAATATTTTATGTTACTTGTTAGGCCCCCTTGTGCCTCAAAGCCAAAAACCCAGCACTTCCAAACGAAAAAGTAAAGAAAACAATAAAAACCTTACCCGGGTCGCAGAGACACCAGACCGTTTCGAAAACATTTTGAATTTGACAAATTATTTTCGATTTTATCACAATTTACAATAAATTTCTACCAAGATTGACAATTATTGCTACTTATTTAATATAAAAAATTTAGGTTTTTTTAAATATTTGGGTCATTAGATTTTTTAAAGTTTATGGTATTAGTGGAGTACAGTGCCAATTTAAGGGTTATAGCAAGTTAAGGAGAATCGAATACCAAGTACTCTCCATAAGTCAATTGAACGTATCTCACCAGTCATACGGTATAGTTAGGTATTTAAAGATGCCTATTATAATATTATTTGGGCCATCGTACAATCATGTCTTGACAGATATCAGAACAGTTTATGGCCCACTTCTGCTTCTGCTAGTGTTACTTTCACACCATTTTTTCAACATACTTGTTGAGATTTTACTGGAGATGTTAGGTACATAAGGAGGTTAGTTCAGGCACAGAGGGGAAATTTTGAGATAACTAGGTAGGTACTTATTTCAAGATTTTTAAATGACATCACTTGTTCTAACTAAGCCATCCTATCCTCGAAAATTACTGGAACCGTCAAAATATGTTTGAAACCATTATAAATAGGCTTGATCCAAGCCCGGGTCATATGATAAAAAAATAACTACCCCAGCACAGGTGGGGCGACCAAGCTGCGCACGAGTAGCGGTGAGGGTTCAATTCCAGCACAAAACTAATTTTCGTGTAAACCAAAAAAAGGTTATTTTGAAACTTCTAGGAATGTGAGTACCTAAGTTTTCCACTTTATGTCAAAGCAATAAAGTGGTTCTTTCGAAAATCCTAGTTGGGGGAGAACTTGCAAAATATGTGTAACGGTAACTTACCGTTACATCTCATATAATACCTACCTACTTAGGTATAACAAACAACATGCGTTTACAAAATATTAGCTTACTATTCCATATGAGATGTGGGCTCATTTAATAAAAATATTCTGAAAAAGTACTGACTACTGACAAGAGTTATGGCCTGAAGTCGTACATTGTATTTTGAATTCAAGAGATTCTTATAAACTAATTATGTACGCCTTCTGACAGCTCCCAATCTCCAATGATCAGCAATGTGAGTGAGTGACAATACAATATTAACAGGGTTGTTTGTGCTAACGAGACGGGACCTGCCGTAAACGTAGCGGTAGGTTGAAGCCTGCCGGGTTGTAATGAATCCGCGAGGGCAACCCGGATTTCGGCCACAGGCAGTAGAGGAACACCACATACACCACGGTGGTTTTAGCCAGTAAGAGTCTGGCACGCCTCCCGTCATGCCCACGGTGCGGGAAGTCCATGAGGATTTCCATCGCGTTGTAAAAAAAGGGCTGTTTGCGCAAGTTTTATTATAACTTTGAACCCGAAGCGTGGTTTAGAACTCAGTCAGTACACTGCGCGACGTCGCCGCGTCTGCGCACGCTGCTCATGATGACGAGTCCCTCTGTGACTCGAAACTAGAGTAGAGCTTTCGTCTATTAATGAACGTTAGTAAACCGTGACTTTTTAGTTAATTTAGCCGTAAAATATTATCATTTATTCTTACGTATTCTTTTGTAATAAAATGGAATTGCTAACTTGCATTTCCAAACGATTTTTTAACTGTCAGCACTGTCATGTGTCAAATTACTGTCAAAACATCATTTAAGTCACACGAATGTCACCGGGTTTCTCGGTTTATGAGGAATAGAAAATAAGAATTTTAAAATAATAATTTATAGAAGTACAATATGTGGTGTATATAAATAAGAGTGTTATTCGTTAAGGATTAGTCTATAAAGTATTTAACAAGTTAACCTTTACAATGTTTCGTACAATCACGAAGTTATCGCCGACAATAGCATTAGGCATATTTCGACATTCTTCTGGGCAATATGACAAGGATCTGCTCAATAGACCAAGCCCTACTGGTCCTGAAACGGGTTGGGATAGAGTCAAACGAATGTATACGGGCGGGTAAGGCCATAAACATGAAAAATGTATATGAAAATATTTAGGTTATTTTTGTCTATCCAAACAATCTCTTTTATAAATAAAATACTTTCCTTAATTAAAATAAAATTCCTGGCACGAATTTGATAATTTTGTAAGTGAAATAACTATTCTATTAAAACAAGAAACGCTTTCTTAATAGGTACCATAGAAATTAACTTCAAAATATCATATTTCAGTGAATTCGAAGAAGTATCTGAAGAATTAAACACAGTAATGCAGTCAGCATTATGTGGAGCCTTTATTGGTGCATGTATGGGAGGATTTGTTAGTTCTCGGGTGGCTTATTTAAACTTCATTGAGAATAATCAAGCTACCATATTCAAATCTACTGCAGACGCTAAGGTAATATTCCTTATTTGTTTATTTTAAACCCCTGGTTGGTGAATAAAAAAAATATGTTAACTATAAAAATTTATAAATAAAATGCTATATTATACTTTTCTGTTTTCAGAAAAAATTACAAGATTATGTAACTGTAGCGTTTGCAAAGGGTGCATATAAATGGGGCTGGAGATTGTGTTTCTTTACAGGAATATTCAGGTACATATGTGTATTACGAATTTAAATATTATGTTAATCTGAAGTTTGTAGTTTATACTCCTGACATGTAGACCAAAAAGATAGTTGCGGGCAAACAGTAATTATTTTGTTTGTTGAAATATTTGCACTTAACTATTATGATTTCCCTATTACTTCGATTGCTTAAAATCCTCTCATCCTACTTAATATTATAAATGTGTAAGTTTTTATATTTGTTTATTTCTTACTCATTCACACAAAAACTGCTAATATCAGGAGCAAATTTGGGACAGGTGAGATTATGTTCTAGAATAACACAGGCTACTTTGAGTACTTTGCTTACTTTGGGAATGCAACCTAAGCCGCTGGCAGAAGCTAGTACCTTCATATATGTATTACTATTACATCAGTTTTTATTTAAATTAATGCATATAATATTTATAATTTCAGTTTAACATCAACAACAATATCAGTGTACAGAGGCGACACGTCTTTGATTGAGTTTGTGTCAGCCGGTGCCCTGACCGGAGCTTTATATAAAATTGATATGGGTTTGGCCGCCATTCTAGTGGGTGCTGGTTTAGGTATGTATAATACCAATAATTATTTTTAGTCCCTCAAATTAAGTTCTTTATCTGTTAGTGGTAGATTTTATTGTGCAAAAAATAATATTTTTATACTGCTATATATCAAACTTCGGTGCTAGGTGCTCCAAATTTTTGGCAGATACATCACTGTTGATATAAACTATCAAACACAAATAGTTTTAGAAAAAAAAAACTTTCTTTTATACAGTTTTTATTTACAGTATTATTTATATTCTTTTATAAGTGAAGTGAGTAAAAGGATAAATTAGAAAATAATATTTATTACACTTTGGAACGAGCACCTAGCTAGACAGACTGATAGACAATTCAATTTGATATTATTAAAAGTGCCTAATTGAAGATTAATGGTAATAAATGCTTTGATTTTGTTTTTGCAGGAACTGCGCTGAGCTTTTTTGCTGGCATAGCTATTTTAGGACTATTGAAATTGACTGGTGTTGATATGATAGACATTAGAAAAGCTCTGTACAAATTAAAGGAAGCTCGGTAAGTTGATGCAATATTTTGCAATAACTAATAAATATTTTTATTTACGTGAAACACTAATTTCAATTTGTAGAGTCCTTTTAAATCCAAACCGTTTTTTTATCAAAATAACGAATTTGTTTTCCACAAACCAACCCCTATCTATTCATATGACTGTCAAGTAATACCTTTATAACCACTATACCATGTGAATTTTGATATTATTTTACAGAGATGAACAGTTTCATCAAGCGTTAGAGAAATCAGCAAAAGAAAAGTATGACAGCCTAACGGATCACCACACCATGTTAGTTGTCGAAGAAGGAGAGAAGAAAATTGAAGAAATCTAAATAAATAAACGATTCTATTTAATGTAAATAAATAAATAAACTATTATTAGTCAAATGTTCCTCTGGAAATCTGGTTATTTATTTATTCATTTATTGCACATTTTAATTTCATTTGTTGAATTTTGTGCCACTATCTCAGGGCCGGATTTAGGGGTCCAGAGGCCTCGGGGCAACAAAGGAGTGGAGGCCCCTTGCCCCAAATTATTTTCCAAATAAAACGAAAAATTTTTTTCAGTCGAGTTTTTCAATAAATAATTTATTGTAAAACCAAGTAGATTCTCTTAGTATTTAACAAACACATATAAATATAACAAACGGAACCTTTCGAGCTTTTTTTGCCGAAAAATCGTTGATGATTTGTCGTTGAATCGTTGATGGACACGGAATCGAATTCCCAACATCCGAGGTTGCGGGCATTAGTAAAATGGCTCAATGGCTCAGTGGGGTCACTGAGCCATTGAGCCATTGGGGTACTCCCTCAAGATGGGTAGTAAATTGGAAGTGCTTATCAGGTCCATTTAAGATTTTGACATTTCACTGGTTGCCTCATTGGAGTGAACAAATATAGATCAATGATTTCTGTATGCATTAAGTACTTTAGGCTGTAGGTAAAGGTAAAAGCGAAAAAAAAAATATCAAAGGAAGAGATGTTTACTAGGTTTACTAGTTGAAATTTGAAAGATTTTTTTTCCGAAGTCTATTGTGGAGGCCCCCTGCTTGTGGAGGCCCCGGGGCTTTCGCCCCGGTTGCCCTCCCCTAAATCCGGCCCTGCACTATCTACCAGAAAATTAAAAATGAATTTATACTGTAAATTCTGCACCTCCACTATGCGGTCATGCATCAAGCAAGACTCAGGCGCAACCGCTTGAGGCCTTTCAGTAAAATGTAAATTAACTTCATAAATGTTCAATAGTTTGTCTTTTGTTGATATTTATATCCGCAATGAGCTGGAACCGAGTGAATGTAAATAGATTATATTAGTAAAATATAAGAATTTAATACCAATTGTTTGTTTTTTTTTATGTGCAAGAACAAGTGATTATGCATTTGCTAAATAAAACATCCAAGAATATGAATGGAATACCCAATTTTATTTTAAGTTCGGCTGCTACCTGAATAAAATGAAAATAATATTAAAAGCACTTTTTATTGTTACACAAATTGCTCAATTCATATGTGGTCAAACCGATTTACAAAAATATAAGGAAATATGTATTTACAAATTTCATTTGTGCATCAAATTTAAGTTTAGAAAAAGCAAATTATTTCACTTAAATGTTAATATACGAAAGGTAAAAAAATGCTAAGACTTATAATTATTGAAACGAGATTATAAAGAACGCTTAGATTTATATATTAGAGTTACAAAACTTTAAAAATGGCAAGATCTAATTAATAAATACATTGAGCTACATATGCGTTCATAAAAACTCGATTTTAAAAATAAGTCCGCAATATTTATGAAATATACATTCGAATAATATTTTTGCAAAAATATACATTACAGTAATACATAAAGATAAAATATATCGTAACTTTATAGTAGGTATAACTTTATACTTTATATTAATAGAGCTTTTCTCTATTATTTAACGAGAGTGATTTTTAGTTAAATCAATCAATTAATAATTTTCAAGCCAAAATGGTATTGGTACAGATAAAAGTATAGGATTTGAATATTGAATATTTTTGCATAATACATACAATTATTTTTGGATTTCGTATAGAATTTAAATGACAGATGCACAGATATACAAAATATGTGCTCTAAAAATACAGCGATCGAATTTACACATAATTTATTTAATTTTAAATCTAAAAAATAAAAGAACGCGTTACGCAATCCGTAAAATTTCATTGTCAACTATATAATTCGTTTATATTTTTAATGTTACACTTTATAATAATAATACTTTTAATTCAGTATATTCAAATACAACATACATTGTTTTACAAGTTTTCCAATCAAGTATACAATAAAATTCATACATGCTTTATTAAAACGAATTACAGTTTAGAAGTTGGTTTTAAAAACTTTAGAAAGTAATCGATGTTTTGAACATTTTAGAGTAGGTAATTTTAATATTATTGCACTTTGGACTTGACAGTCTTTAAATAATAAGCAAGTTAGACTTAGTTTTTTTAAAGGAGCTTGCCTACAATACTACTTCTGTACCCTTAGTACGAGTTTGCATTAGTTTAAAGCGTAAAGCGCATTCGGTGTTCCGATTGGTTAGTTTATTCGAGCCGGCCAATCAGAGCGCCGTTCGCGTTCTCGTTTCGATTACTTTAAACGTAACGCAAACTCATACTAAGGGTAGTGGTAAAATACAGATATTTAAATCACGTGGCTTATTGCTAGGCATAGAAAATATTGATCATACCATACAACATGAATATGATTTAAGCATTTCAATTATATTTGACGATAGCAAAACATAGAAAAGAAAAAATTATGTACCATTTCATACTAAATCTCACATTTTGTGCAATGAGCCACAGGATTCCCGAAGATTAGAAAAATATTTACTTATTTAATACTATAAAGGGTGTTAGATTAAATGAGAAACGTATGACGAGGAATACGCTCAAATAAAGTGAATATTTTTGGGATTTAAAGATCGGCAACACACTTCTGACTACTTAGTGTGTGTTGCGGATGTCCATGGGCAGCATTTTACCATTAGGTGATCTGTCTGCTATTTTGATTCCTATACCATAACTATGACATGTGCAAAAAATATTATTTGTCTGTACTTCTATAATAAATTTGTTTTTTTTTACAAATTGTTGGTTAAGGTTTTTAGCCTTACAAAATGACCTTTTCGGTACAGAAGAAGAATAATTATACCTTAAATTGGATCCCTCATTTAATCCAACACCCGTTTAATTTCTTGGCCACATATCTACCATCTGCGCTACGCTACACCTACTGAGTACTCTGCGACTTGGTGATTCGCTTGGCCCCCCTGTTCGGAGGTCCCTTGGGCTTGGCAAACGTTGGACGGTGAAGGTTCCTCTTTGGATGAATCTCGTCGTAAAGGAACTCTTCTGTAAGCTCTTTGCCGTCGTCTATTTCTAGCTGTAAGGGTGAAATTTGGGGGTTAGAGATTGTGAGATAGTGTTAATAGAAGTGCTTTTTTTTTGAGAAATTGAGCCTTAAACTAAATATCAAAAACACGGTTCTCGTTTTGCTTCAATTATATCTAAATATGTTCTTTAGAAATGTAATAGTAAGGAAATTAGAAAACTCGTAATTTTTAGACTAATCCCCGATTTCCCAACTACCCTTATAATTCTAACCCCCAAAAGGCCGGCAACGCACTTGTAATTCCTCTGACGTTTCGTGTGTCCATACGTGCCGGCGATTGCTTACCATCAGGTGATCCGTCTACTCGTTTACCGGATTATACCATAAAAAAAAAACAAATAATGAAATGGCGCTAGTGAGACATAAGATTCAATCAGCGAACTTAGCTATCACAAATGGAGTGACTAATGCCTTGACAGCGCCTCTGGTGGTATATGGGATAGTTCTAGTATAACTATCTCAATGAGGTGTCCATACAAACCTAATTTGATAGTAAAATCATTAATTTAGCTTACCCTTTTGGCAATCTCAATGCCCAACTGCTCAATGATTTCCAAGAACTGTCCTTTGCAGCTGGAGTACATCATCCGTTCCTTTATACTGCAGTTGTAACCCGGCATTGAGTAGATGAATACTGTGGATCGAAGTTCAAACGTTATATTGTTATATTTTTATTATAATATCGACTGAGTGTGAACGGTAAAGTGCTTTTTTTTACATTTGTCTGTTCTGGAATTACGCAACCGATAATACGCGATGCATGTTTCGTCGGATATGGTCCGACCCTAAGGGTCTACACGGTACAAATTTGAGTGACTGGAAAAGAAGCACTCTCTGATAAACTAGAACCGTGTACCCTCGTAAAGGACAGGGGCAGTGACAAATGCATTCTAAACGGCCACCACACTGGTTGTGTAAGGCTAACAAGGTTTAAACAATTAACTATTATAAATCAAGTTTACTTATGTAAATTAATGGAGAAAAGCTCTACTAGTTTCGAGTCACATAGGGACTCTTTATCATAAGCAGCGTGCGCAGACGCGGCGACGTCACGCAGCCTACTGAGGTTTAATCAAAACAAAAATGATACTAACCGACACTCTCAAAGTAATCACTCTCATGTGTATGCTTGAATATGTACAAGTGGTATCTGGCCTGGTCGCCGGGGACCTGCTGCGGGAGCTCCGTCAGGGATATGTTGGCCGCTTTCGATAAATGAATCTTTTCTCCTTCTAAATCTGTAACATTAGAATTGACATATATTAATGCTTACGTAGATTTTTTCTTAAATTTGGATTCCAGATTGAAATCGATAGCTAATACAGGAACTTTATAAGCATAAGTTTACTCACGTACTCACGTAAACATATTGAGATAAGCTCTACTACTTTCGAGTCACAGAGGGGTTCTTCACTATGAGCAGCGTGAAACAACAATTTGTGCAACACAAAGAGCTGCTCCGTGCGGGAATCGAACCCGCTACACGTTGCGCGGCAGCCGGTAGCCCAGCCACCGCACCAACCGTGCAGTTTAGTCATTCTAGATCTTTATCTATACTTAATATTATAAAGCTGAAGATTTTGTTTGTTTGATTGTTTGTTTGTTTGAACGCGCTAATCTCCGGAACTACTGGTCCGATTTGAATAATTCTTTTTGTGTTGGAAAGCGCATTTATCGAGGAAGGTTATAGGCTATAAAACATCACGCTACTATCAATAGGAACCGAGCAGAGCGGGGAAAACCGCGCGGAAGCAGCTAGTATACTATAAACGATTAAGTAGCAATAAGCACTCACCTATCTTAAATTGCAAGTAGTTATAGGAACCTCGTTTGAGATCATTTATTCCTTGTTTGGCATCTTCGGTTATAGGGAACGACACTCCACCCATGGTCGACTGCCTGGAATTATGATAAACTTAATCAAATAATGTTTTATTGTTATTTCAGCTACTTAAATATTAATTCTTATAAAATATATAAAATATTCCAGTAAATACAACCCACTAAATATAAAGATCGGCTAGTTATTTAATTTAGATAATAATGCATAAATGTTTTACTTGCGAAAATTAAAACTTCTCAAAGGCAGAGACATGATTTCGACATTGATTGCCGGTTTAATCATATCCAGATCTTTTGAACCATTAAAAATTGGACCAATATTCTAGAACTAGAAAGTTTGAAACAAGCATAGTCCTTTAACCCGAATCAATAAAACAAATATAATGTTATAAAATATTGTTATACCTAGCATCAGTTCCATATTGTGGCGTGTGTTCGTTCTCCTGCAGTTCCTTCAACGCCTCCTCTCTGTCAGTGAGTGGCGCAGGAGCGCTGACCCCAGTCAAGTGAGCCTTGTAACCTTTCAGACTTACTTCATCCTGTAAATACAATAATATATACTATATTATAATATACATAGGTACATTGTATGTTTTAAAATCTCAATTATTGTGCATTCTCTAATTATATGTGGCTTAATTGCACTTCGTATGATCCAAAATTGTTGTTTCGTGCCTGGGTTTTATGTATAATGTTTGTAAACGCACCCACATTTAGAAAGTTATTTAAAATAAAAAAGAATAAACTGGCAAATCATATGCTAACTACATGGATTAAGGTCCTTGTGTAAACCAAGAAAACGGTGGTTTATACTGCAAGGTCATTAACGATGGCATTGGTCGCAGCTTTCAAAGAACATCAAATAACATAACACATTTAATTTAGTGTTTAGTTGTTTTTGTAGTATTTTTGTATTACTCATGGTTTTAAATCCAATATTATATAGATAAAGTTTCAAGAAAATTGTTTGTTTATAGATCACTTGTTATATGTATGATTATATCACAGATAAGATAAAGTGGTCATTCAGATTTTATGCGTTCAATATCAATTGGTGATACTTGAAACACATTAAACCACATACTTCAATATAACAAGTTCCTATAACAGATATTGAATATAAGTTCTGAGGTTTCTATTATGTACGCGAAATACAATCAGGCAAGAATTTTTGATATTTAAAAAGTGCCTAATAATGACGATTTATTGGAATAAATGCTTGGACTTTGACTTACCTTTACAGTAGCATGCATTTCATCCTTAATATGTGCTGATCCGAATTCCTGTTTAAGTGTTGCTTTCGTGGAGGCATACAACATCTTGTGTCTGACCGGGGCGCTGTCCGGAGACCAGCTCAGCAGTAGCCACTCATGTCCTACCGAGTTGGTCGAGTCAAACCTGGAAAAATCGTTCAATAGTTAGCTATACTGTAGATAAGAGTTATTCATATTCATATACATATATTTATTTGCATTCCATAATGTTAACAAAGATGTTTAAAGAGGCTTAGAGCTTTGTTCAAATTATTTATGCAAATTATTTATTCAAGAGTTCGTTCAAATTATTTTATTTTATAACTGTTAAAGTTATTTATTATAATAGGGCATTTTTACACTAATTTGCAGTCTATTATAGTCTAAGTAATTCCAATTCTAATGTAGTATCACAAACATAAATAATAAAACAATAGCATCACTCACCTATACAAAATGTAACACGGCAGATCTTCAACAATTAACGAAGGTACATATTTGTCAAAGTCTTGTTCCCATGAGTGCTTCACTGGTTGGTACTTGGACAAAACCAGCTGTTCTGTAATTTTAAATAAAAAATAATTAGGATTTTAGAGTTTTTGTTTGTTATTATATTATTTATTTATTTAAACTTATTGCACAATAATAGTACAAATGTGGACATAATACCACAGGCTTTCTTTCTTGTAAGTTTTGCGGAGACAATGCGATAGGTGAAATTTTTATAGTAGATATAGATGTATGATTACTAGATAGATGTTATATTTATATGATATTTATATTTTTAATTAAATTACATAACAAAAATATAATTATTTTCTAAAATGTAAGCCACTTACCATTTTCTATGCTTATTTTCATAACTCGAATCTTTCCGTCTCTGCATTTTCCAAAATATTTCTTTAACTCTGCATTGGCTGAAATTAACATTGTAGACAATTAAATAATTGTTCACGCTTTATGACCAACTTCTGCAATGATTATAGTAATATTGAAGTAGCTATCTTGTTGCATGAAGATTATATATCCTTATATGACATAACTACTACAGTTCAAGAGTAGTAGAACTATAGTAACTATTATAGTATTTATGCAATCAATGATAATAACCAGTGATAGGAATAGGTAGTGCTTATTAGCCTTAACTTTTAAGAACAGACCTTAGCACTATATTTTTCCCGGACAACACATAAAGTACCTTAAAAAATTATGTTATTTGCAATAAGTTCGTGTTGTTTACCTAACGTTTGCAAATAGACATAATATAAAACAGTTACAATATCACATGGGCTACATTTTATCCAATGGAAATGTGGGCAAAGCAGTTGGCAGAAGTTTGTCTGATATAAATTTGTGACACTCTGAAGTGTTTTCAAATTATAAATACAATAATTTAACATTATCCATACTAATATTATCAATGCGAAAGAGTGTGGGTGTCTGTTTATTTGCCTGTTTATCACAGCAAAATGGAGCAATGAATTGACATGATTTTCTAAGTGAATATAGTTGAGGGGATGGAGACGGGCTACTTTTTGTCCCTTTCAAACTCGCCACTTCTAGATGGTTTTTATGGAGAATTTGTAAATTTTCAAGGTAGAATGTTAATAATTAGTATGCATGTTATTTGAGACAAACAAATAAATTGTGAATAATTTGTTTGTAATTCCTCTGCCCCCAACCACTTAAAAAAAGTGTTTTAAGCAGCAAGCTGAAAGCTTGTAATAATAACAATAGGTATTTTAAACAAAACATTGAAACAAGTTTTTATCATGTTCAAAGAGTTGACTCAGTTTGTCTTTGATGACTATGCAATTTTTTGAGCTATTATTATGGCTTATGTGGTGAATATAAACTGTTGTAACTTATTGACAAGTTTACAACTACTTTAAATAGTTAACAAAATATATTGTAGTTACAATTACCATTATTTTATTTTTTGAGGATGGATTCTCCCGCCTTATGTAAGGCCCAAGAGAGTGTCAGAATCTTACAGACTAAAAACCACCCTGTTCCTACTTCAACCCAACAGGTCCAATAACTTGTTGAAAGGCTAATGTTATGGCAGTCAAGTATATGGGTTTATTAGCCTGATAAATTTTGTATATATAGATTATACTTATAGGATTGTTACTATTTACACATCTATAATAATCCTTAGTCCAACTAGGAATTCAAAGTAAAGCAATTGTTTCTCCCATTGTTTGTTTCATAACAATAACTGTTTTAGTGTTCCGGATATTATGAATGCTCCGGATACTATGAATACTCAGTAGGTATTAGCACTTCCTTATTAAAATCAATTTAGAATTTCGGCGTGGGTGATCTGTTTGCAAGCCAAGAATAACAGTAATTTCTAAAAATATACCCTATAACATTTCGTCATAACTGTATTGGTAAACGAATGACAAGGAAGAGATGTTTTTATCACAAATATTCGCTAAGTACGTGGTTTATTTTGGAACGAAAAAGATAACTGTACCTAATGTAACACACCTACCTTGAATTCCTGTTTGATGAGACATTGTTATATTTCTCTTACGATTACCTTACACTATAATTACACCACAAAATTATACAATTCACAAATCAACAGTATAAATGAAACTGTAAAAGGAAATTAAATAACGAAAAATCTCATTCACGTAAATAAAATAGTCACCGCTCAGTTGGTTCTTGACACTTTGACAGTTCACTACGAATGACAGCTGTCAATAGAATGCGATCGATCGATTAGTCATAAACGTTTAGAAATGAATTAAAGAATGTAGAAAGAAAGTTTGTGTTAAGTTACAGTTATACATAATATTCAGAAAATTACTGCAACAATTTTCTCTATAACTATTGTAGGACGGTAAAATGCGCGAGACATTTAAAACGACATTTCATTGTGTCGGAGTAGAGTAGTTTGTAAACAGGCTGTTTTCTTTTTTTAAAGAATCGGAGATGATTGAGAATCGGAGAATCTCTCCTCCTATGATTAAGATTTAAAAGTACATACTTACATTTTACATTTTAATCCTAAAAATAGATTGAAAAATTCTTGTATTTTGTATAGTACTTAATATTTTCTTTAATTTATTTAAAAGGTAGGTGTAAATGTGAAACATCTGAATAGGTTTCGAAACAACAACGATGCAGGCAGCTTGTGTATTTTTTTAGGGATAGGGACCAAACGAGCAGTTCTATTTATTGACTTATTGACTTGATGGTAGGTATTATGATTAGCTGCACCCTGAACCTGCAACACCAGAGGAGTCATATGTTTTCAGCTGTTAGTTGATTGCTTGGTTGGTAGAGCACCGACTAAGGTATATAGACGTGTTCAAAGTCCCAGACCGGTATGATTGTTATTTCGAAACTAAAAATTAAAGGTAAGTAAAAGTGAATTGCTGACTTGAGCATTTTTGACAATACCGTTTTAAGAGTCCTTTCCATTAAATATATTAACATCACAACAATAAATATTAGAACCATTAACTTTGAGAGTTTACATAGGTACCTACGTACATTGGTGTTAATAATCCTCTTTAGTTTATGCTGAAGAAGTTTCGGTTGTTTGCCAGAATAGTGCACAAAATGGAGCTTTAGGGAGCAATGAAGCATAGTCTAGTAGACGGCTCATTGGAATTATCTCATGCAAATTCAAACACCTACCTACCTAATTAGTGGTTAACAGCAATTAATGTTCACGTACTTGAAATGCGTCTTGTATTTTTGAAATATAAAAATAAATATCTTAATGTGGAAAATCTTCACGGAGGCCCCTTCGGTTGAGAAGGATGAAGAGCACTATTAGACACTTACTGAATAAATATCACCCTGATGTGATACGAAACTATCACACATGAATACTCGTACCCACCGAATGTGTTTCCCTTGGCTACCTTACGTGCAGGAAACATTTCCTCGTATTCCTAACACTTGTGGTGTCTAGCGTTATTCGGCTCCACTTATAGTTTACCGTTGCAGAGGAGTAGACGAGAAGTCAGTCTCCTCCGCACATTACCTCAGTTTTTAATTTTCTATATACCCATATAGAAAATTAAAGTTAGTTCTGTAGAACTATATAATTATATATCGGTTAGTCCATAGCTTCTCCTAGGAACCTCAACTCACAGATCGTAAATTTACTAATGGCGTAGCCTAGCGTCACTGACGTAGCCCAGCGGATTATCTCATGGCGGAATGGCGATCTCATGGCGGAATGGCAGCAACGACTGTCGCAACCGAGGGCTGGGCTCGCTGTCATTGCAGCGGTAAGACCCCTCTTTGAGGAGTGGCTAGAGAGGCGCCACGGCGTCCTCACCTACCGCCTGACGCAGGTGCTTACCGGACATGGGAGTTTCGGTAGGTTCCTGTTCCTTATTGGGCGGGAGGAAACGCCCGGGTGTCATCACTGCGAGGACCGCCCGGAGGACACAGTAGAACATACAGTGGCGGTGTGCCCTGCGTGGGCCGAGCACCGCCAAGTCCTCAGGGATGTGGTCGGCGACGGCGACCTCTCGCGCCCGGCACTGGTTCAGGCCATGGTGCGGAGCGAGAGGGATTGGGATGCCGTCTCCTCCTTTTGCGAAGCAGTCATGCTAGCTAAGGAGGAGGCGGGACGCGTGAGGGAACAAACCTCCTCACGCCCCAGCCGTCGCGAGAGACACTCTGGGCGTCGGGGATCGCGGGACGATCTCCGGCCACCGTAAGTGCGGGCCTGTGGACGGCGAGCAAGGGTAGCTCATCGCCCGAACAGAACCAGACCCGTGCGTGCGGCGCGTCGCGTTCCGCGCGCGCCTCAAAGAGCCATCAGACCACCACAGATGGGGCCCAGTAGGGCTGATGCCTGATCCGGAGCTGCGGACTACCTAGCGGGTTTACCGGGGCTCCGGCTCGAAAAGCAGGAGAAGGAACGGGGTGGTTTTTAGTCAGTAAGAGTCTGACACTCCCTCTCGCCTCGCCCAAGGCGGGAGAAGTCATTGGATGATTTTCCCCCTAAAAAAAAAAAAAAAAAAAAAAAGCCCAGCGGATTAGCAAGCTAAAGTGCCTGAGTGCGTTGCATTTTGTTTTTCATTATTAAGGTACGGATTGCTTTTCGGAAAAATAAGCAGATATGTCTATATCTATTACCTAATTTCCTAAATTACGGACAAAAAAATCGTCCATCCCATATCGATGTCCATTAATTGTATCAGAAACAGAGGTCATTAAATACTTCTGCACAATTAAGGCGCAATGGCCGCCAATGATTTCCCGCCACTGCACAAATACAATGCGGGAACACACCACAATTATTGTGGCGATGGCGTCTCGGTCGAATATAATTAACCGCTAATAATACTCGGAATACGTGACAATAGAACGCTTTTTGTCATTCGCTTTTTGGATTTGTTTATAAAGCGTTGGAAGTTGAATTAAACTTGAACATGGTACTTACTTAGGTATCTTTTTCGGGTTTTAGTAACTTTTTACATATATGCATATTAAAATAGTTTGTTTTCCACGGACTCGAGTCCGTGCCCTTGTCATACAATTAGTTACACTTTTATAGTCAATAATACTTATTACAAAGATATTTCATACTACACTAACCATTAATATTATAGGTATACAAAGTACTTAAAGACACTACCTAATTAACTTTCTAATGAAAATGCAATAGATGGATGAGATACCACCAGTAAAAAAACTAAAATTGTCATCTGTAAAAATCTAAATGCCTAATATTCCTTCAATAATACCTAGTATTACCAGTAGTCTTACCTAGTATTGTTGTATAATTTGACGCCAACCAACACCAACCAATATTGCGATATTTGAGCTGCAATAGATCGAACATTGAACACAATATTGTTCGTTGAGCAAATGAATACGTTCGGATACATCTATAGATTCTGATTTCAGATGCAGATAATACAAACACATTGCCAGATAGAATTTGTTTTAGCTCATTGTTTTCGTAAATACTGGATTTGATATCCGACCGCATTCCTGTTAGGTAAGTACCCACATTGGTTTTATTGTATGTGAACAATTTAACAATTGGCTTTAATTTTAATGAAATGTTTCGAGTATAGAATTTCAATTATGGTTATTAGATACCTGTAATTAGCGATTATAGAATTTTGTTTGGTATTTATAATATTTCGGTTTGGTTTAAATACTCATCAATTTATCAAACAACTAGCTTTTGCCCGCGACTTCGTTCGCGTGGAATAGTGACTTCCGGCAAATTTTTGGTTTTAACCACATAGTTCCCGATCTCGCGGAATCTCTTCAAAAATGAGATGTAGAAGATATTCCAGGGAACTCTTCAAAAATCAACATAATGAGCTCTGCGTTTGAATTTAATACTTAGGGCATTGAAAAAAATAGTTTAAAAACGGACTTAAACTAAAGAAATATTATAATCTTTTTGAACTTAAGATGAAAACTAACTTAAAACTAAAGAAAGCTACGAATTACGAATTTATAACAATTAAAACCGGCCAAATGCGATTCGGACTCGCCCATGAAGGGTTCCGTAGCAGCAAGTAGATGACATAATATAAAAGTTGTAAAATAACTTGGTTTTACATAGTGTTTGTATGAACGACAAAGTTATATTTGCGGTTTTTGAAAATGTTTTATTTCTTAAAAACTAATAATGATATCTTGTTCAAATCAATTTTCGTTGTTAGTTTCTATTGAAATCTACAGCATATATATTTTTTTAGTTTTCTCACTCTCTTATTTTAAAAGTTAGAGGGGGGGGGGACACTCATTTTTCCACTTTGGAAGCGTCTAACTTTCCAACGATTGATTTTTACGAAAAGTGGTTTTAGGAACCTTAATGTCTTTTTTAAAGAACTATCCATAGACACCCATCACGGATATGTTAGCTGAAAAAAATTTTTTTTAATCAGTTCCATGTATGGAGTGCCCCCCTTTAATTTTTAAATTTATTCATTTTTATTTGAAATTCGAATAGCGGTTAACGATATACATCATCATACAAAGTTTCAACTATGTAGGCCCAACAGTTTCGGAAATAAATGGCTGTGACATACGGACGGACGGACAGACAGACAGACAGACAGACAGACAGACATGACGAATCTATAAAGGTTCCGTTTTTTGCCATTTGGCTACGGAACCCTAAAAAAAGAAATTATATTACAACCTATCCTCTATGCTATAATAACTAAGCTTAAACTAAATAATTTAAAAGAAACGACTTAAATCTAATCTATCTAATTAATTAATAAATTAGACTTACAATTTTATTAAAAAAACTAACTACAGTAACTACTAATAATCGATATCAAACTAAACCTACGTTAAATAATTTAACCAGAAAACCAGGAAAACCCAACAAATAAACTTATTAATTGACAAATACAACGAAACCAATTTATTTAGAACTAGCTTTTGCCCGCGACTTCGTTCGCGTGGAATAGTGACTTCCGGCAAATTTTTGGTTTTAACCACATAGTTCCCATAGCTATAGGCTGATGATGATGATGATGATGATGAGTTCCCGATCTCGCGGGATCTTTTCAAAAATGAGATGTGGAAGATATTCCAGGGAACTCTTCAAAAATCAACATAATGAGCTCTGCGTTTGATTTTAATAGATGTATACTCACTTAGGGCATTGAAAAAATAGTTTAAAAACGGACTTTAACTAAAGAAATATTATAATCTTTCCGAACTTAAGATGAAAACTAACTTAAAACTAAAGAAAGCTACGAATTACGAATTTATAACAATTAAAAAAGAAATTATATTAGAACCTATCCTTTATGCTATAATAACCAAGCTTAAACTAAATAATTTAAAAGAAACGACTTAAATCTAATCTAATTAATTTATAAATTAGACTTACAATTTTATTAAAAAAAAACTAACTACAGTAACTACTAATAATCGATATCAAACTAAACCTACGTTAAAAAGTTTAACCAGAAAACCAGGAAAACCCAACAAATAAACTTATTAATTGACAAATACAACGAAACCAATTTAGAATAATTATACGAAACAGCAGGACCACTACAGACAAATAATCATACGACTGATAATACACATTTTCTACAATAGTACCGAAGCGCTCGGCCGATACCCAACCAAATAATTGTAACAAAACCATAGCGCAATCTATTTCGATCCCAACGCCATCTATCGAGGATAAAGACAACTTGGATTATTTATTTATACTCCGTTCGGGCATTTTCTTTGTACTAAAAGTTTAATTATATTGATATAATTTTTTTCATACCTTTTTACTATTTGTTAACTTTTTTCGATGAATTAAAACAATAACATGAACCGAAGTCGTGTAACGATCGACATAGAATTATCTATACTCCGTTAGAGCGTTTTCTTTGTACTAAAAGTTGTATTATGTTATATTTTTCATTGCTTTTTACTATTTTGTAAAAACAAATTTCCAATGAATTAAAACAATAACATGAACTGAACAATTGTAATTACACCATTGCGCGATCAACGCCATCTATCTACGGAGTATAGGAACAGCCCGACATTGTTCAATTCCGTACTATAAGTACTATAAGTACGAAATTGAACAATAGATGGCGCTGTATGTCCGGAATAAATTTATTTTTTATTTTATTTTTTTATTTTTATTTTATTTTTATTTTATTTTTATTTTTATTTTTATTTTTATTTTTATTTTTATTTTTATTTTTATTTTTATTTTTATTTTTATTTTTATTTTTATTTTTATTTTTATTTTTATTTTTATTTTTATTTTTATTTTTATTTTTATTTTTATTTTTATTTTTATTTTTATTTTTATTTTTATTTTTATTTTTATTTTTATTTTTATTTTTATTTTTATTTTTATTTTTATTTTTATTTTTATTTTATTTTTATTTTATTTTATTTTTATTTTATTTTTATTTTTATTTTTATTTTTATTTTTATTTTTATTCTTATTTTTATTTTTATTTTTATTTTTATTTTTATTTTATTTTAATTTTATTTTAATTTTATTTTATTTTTATTTTTATTTTTATTTTTATTTTTATTTTATTTTTATTTTATTTTTATTTTTATTTTTATTTTTATTTTTATTTTATTTTATTTATATTTTATTTTTATTTTATTTTTATTTTATTTTTATTTTATTTTTTGATTTTTGAAATAAAAATATATCTATGTCCTTTCTAAGGTTCTAAAAAACTATATCTGTACCAAATTTCAACCAAATCCGTCAAATAGTTGCGGAGATTAATGGTATAAGCATAGAATGTTCGACGTGATTCTTTAATTTGACATAACTTTTTTATTTATGAACCGATTGACATGAAACAAACACTAAATGTAAATTTAAGCATCCCACAATATATTCCTGAAAACCGCATCCAACTCGGATCAGCCGTTTCTGAGATTAGCGCGCACAGACGAACAGACAAACAGACAAACAGACAAACAGACACACAGACAAACAGACAAACAGACAAAAAAAAAGTTAATTACATTTTTGGGTTCGACATCGACATAACAATAACCCCTGCTATTTTTTTTATTTTTATTTTCAATGTACAGACAGCACTTTTCTACGATTTTATTATATGTATAGATAGGTATACGAAACAGCAGGACCACTACAGACAAACAATCATACGACCGATAATACACTTCCTTTACGATAGTACCGAAGCGCTCGGCCGATACCCAACCAAATGAATGTAACTATCCTATGTCCTTTCTAAGGTTCTAAACTATATCTGTACCAAATTTCAACCAAATCCGTCAAATAGTTGCGGAGATTAATGGTATAAGCATAGAATAGTGTTCGACGTGATTCTTTAATTTGACATAACTTTTTTATTTATGAACCGATTGACATGAAACAAACACTAAATGTAAATTGAAGCATACCACAATATATTCGTGAAAACCGCATCCAACTCGGATCAGCCGTTTCTGAGATTAGCGCGCATAGACACACAGACAAACAGACAAACAGACAAACAGATAAACAGACAAACAGACAAACAGACAAAAAAAAAGTTAATTACATTTTTGGGTTCGACATCGACATAACAATAAACCCTGCTATTTTTTTTTTATTTTCAATGTACAGACAGCACTTTTCTACGATTTTATTATATGTATAGATTATATAATATACCTATGTATGAGAGAGCCATCGATAGAAAGAAATATGAACTTTTTTACACGTAGCCCTGTGCTAAATATTTCTGGGCAGGATTCGAAGCCAAGATATGTTGCATAGCAGTTGATTGTCTGGCTAAAGCACCATGCAGTTGAACATTGACATAGACGTCACGTATATAAATGCAAAAAGAACAAAGATAAGATAGATAAACATTTTCAAAAGACAGACACAACCGCAATTTGTATAAAATAACACAGAATACCCACTCACTCACATCTAAAACATAACAAACGCTATCTAATTAGCCAACGCAACGGAACCATAACAAGGCAGATGAGAAATGAAAGCAATTCACTTTAAACATCTCTTGTAGAAAGAGCAAAATATATTCAACAGTAATGAGGCTACCCACAAAGCGGACATGAAACACTACGAAATGGATGAAAAATGTGAATCGGGAAATCTGTACAGCTCTCATCAATTAAATATTTCTGACCCATTAGCACAGGTGGCAAGCATCGTAATGGAAGGCCATTAGAGTGGCCCGGCCGGCCGAGCCGTATTATGCCAGTGTGTGATAGTTAGCCGCGTATAAATCCGTATAATACTGGTTTTATATCCCCCAGCTAAGTTTGTTAGTGTTTGATCTATTTGCCTTGTTTATACGTGGGATTGTGGCAATCGTTTGCGATTTAGGAGATTAGTTCGATGATTTATACATGCAGATCTCTCACGAGTTTTGATTTTGTTGGCTGTTCCCGTTTCAATTCGTCCTTGCTGTTCGTTTATGGATAGCTTATGATTGCCGAGTAATTGTGAGTTCTGTATAAGAGTAAATATGTAATTTTATCAAGATAGATAAAAATCTTCATATATTTTTAATTATAAATCGTGTGCTAGTATCCAATTCTAAAGAGTTGTCAAAAAACGTGGCTAGGATTGAAATCATAAGAAGTTGCAGTCTACAACTGGATTTCAAAAATATAAAACCTAATAATAAGTATTTCTATAAATCAAATAAAATTTCAACGGAAAGCCATAACAAAATGAAGATTTTAAGAAGTGATATTAAAGTGGATATTATATTATAGTCGTATGAGTGCTGGCAATAAAATTAAAAATATTTTACGACTAGATTCCTTGCAGACAAGAGGTAGCTGGTATTAGTCTAGTGCGGACTGGAATTTTAAAAATATCAACTTTATTTTATAAAATAATAAGATTGAAAATCTATTAAAGAATTTTGAGCCTGGTATCCTGGCATACAGGGGAGGCATAAAATACTAGTCCAGCAGTGGTCTGACACGGATTGATGATAATGATTAGGGTTTTAAAGTCTAATGAGAGAAGCAAAACGAAGAGTGCACCTGTATCCGTCCACCTAAATTTCACCCCCTCCCAAAAGAAGCATTCCTGTTTACGATTAGTCTGTAATTCTGCATTGTTGGTTTACACAAAACTTACTACTTATTACGTATGTAAGTTAACACAAAGTCCTACAGATTCCACTACAGATCGTGTAGTATGACTGCACGGTTGGTGCTGGGTAACCGGCTGCCGCACAACGTGTAGCGGGTTCGAATCCGACACGGAGTAACTCTTTGATCCACAAATTGTTGTTTCGGGTCTAGATGTCATGTGTATGTGAACTTGTATGTTTGTAAACGCACCCACGACACAGGAAAATCCTAGTGTGGAGCAACTAAAAATAAAACAAAATAGTATAAATATAGATAAATGGTTATTATAATCTCCCTGCAGTCGGGCGCCCATCCAACTTAAGAATTCCTTTCAGTTCGCTGGTTTCGCGAAACCACGGTTTTGCTTGCTACGCCTATTGTCCGCCGGTTATTATTAGTGTTTCATGCTACAACTGCTTCATAGGAAGGCAGGCGAGCGTATATTGGAAAGAATTGAAAACCGTCTTCACAGTGACCCATATCCCTATTTGTTGGCCATTGAAAGTAGATCGGTTGAAGTTGAATCTAACTGTCCCATATTATTATCATTTCATATCTAGATATTATAGTTTTGAAGTATTATTTTTTTTATCCTCGAACGGGTAGGTAGAGGTGCATCTGCAGATAATGGCTCGTAATGCCACTGTACAATGTACAACCACTTTTTCACATTTTATGTTGTAAGTCCCGTGTGCGTGTAATAGGGGGTGAGCTTATTGCCATATATCGGGCACAATTTCGGACTCCGTGCTACTACTGAGGAATTTTCGAAAAACGCCCATGAATACTTCGCCCGACTCGGGAATCGAACCCGAGACCCCTTGCCCGGTAGTCGCAATTGCGACCAACGAGGCAGTCAAAAGTTAAAGTATTGTATTCGTGGAAAAAATGTTGGTGGTAGGAATCCCAGTTACCTCAGATAATTTAATCGATGTTATTTATGGTGTGTCTGTAGGCAACCATATCCAGGTGCAACTGGGCAGGTCTGGCTGGTGGAATCTTGGACCTCATGTTCAACAGACCACATTTAAGTTCGACTGCCGACCTCCCAAGCAGATAGGTCCAAGTTGAAAGCAAATCCTCCATCAACGTCAGTCAACATTGAAGGTCATGATATTTTTCCATTAATAAGCTCGCCAGCAGTAAAAACAGCAACATGGTTTAAGGGTAAAATTTAAAAATTGGATGAAGTTCCAAAACTGATAGTAAGTAATAAAAAAAAAATACGTCACGAAAATTTCGCCAGCAACTGCATGAATTTGGTGCGCCAACAAAAATGGAGATTTTTCGCCGATATTTTGTCGAGTAAAGCTACGTGTAATATCTGCCGCGTTCCCGGGCTCTTGCAGCGATTGAAAGTAAATTATCTATGGTTGCTAGTTTTTTGCTGGGCGGCCGGCACAGGCTGCGCTGTAGTGCTAATTGTTTTCATTTTTTGAGCGGAGTGCGCACACTGAGCTTTGTGGAGAGACATTTGTCCCGTTTTTATCATTGTGTGGTTATTTATTCGTTGTCCAGTGGGCCGGAGCTCGTGGAATTCGATTTTGGATTAGGTTTTTTCGCTAGAGATATTCTGGTCGGTTTTGTGGAAAAAAACTTTTAGCAATTCGTTAAACTATCCGAAACCATCGAATTGCAACACACAATATCAATGAAAACAATTCTTTCGGTTCTGTTACGTTTATTTAAAATTATTTCACTGAACTTTTTATTCGTGCGCTGTTTCTAGACGGACTCGTGTTAAATTTTTAATGCAAGAAACGCGACTCCGAGGCCACAGTAATGGGAGAGTAAATATCGCAGTGCTCCTTATGAATGAATAATAAATATCGAGCGTCGGTGCTACGCTGCAAATACAACCGCTGGGAATTTCGCCTACTTCGCTATTTTGCTTGGATTTAGGTTTGGAACAGTCACGAATTGACCGGTACTCGTATTGCATCGGAGAGATATAACAGTTCCTTCAACCGAAATAAATAGTGATGAGCCATCGCCAGAGCTAGCGCTGCGCACGGTAACTTCGTAAATTCTATGATATCATACAGTCCAGTGGCCAGAGCTATAATATAATATCCAGCAGTAATATTTATCCCACCCAAAAAATAGTGATGAGCCATCGCCAGAGCTAGCGCTGCGCACGGTAACTTCGTAAATTCTATGATATCATACAGTCCAGTGGCCAGAGCTATAATATAATATCCAGCAGTAATATTTATTTGAACAAGTTTAGAGTTGAGGGAGAGTAGCGCACATAAAAGGTTTAGTAGTTTTGTAATTTAAAAAAATAGTTTTAAAGCGGGACCCCACGGCCAGTGTGTCAGATTTGAACAAGTTTAGAGTTGAGGGAGAGTAGCACACATAAAAGGTTTAGTAGTTTTGTAATTTAAAAAAATAGTTTTAAAGCGGGACCCATGCACGAAAATCCTTTTTGCTTTCGCTTCGTATTTGGATAGCGGAGGTCCGCTGTTTGTCGGAAGGTTGCGTTAAATAAAACGAACATTGTTTTCAACGCCGCACCGTTTCACGTTAATTGCGCAGAAGTGTTTAATGAACGCTTGTTCGCTGTGTTTGCAGGCTGAGCTATTTGCCGGCCCTTCTACTCTCCCTTCAAAAATAATAAAGCTAAGGGTGTCAGCGGCAGTTCAGTCTGGCTGACTGCACGATTATTTTCCGTTCGCATTATGATCAAAAAGGTATACGATGAGGGTTATAGAGGCGCTAGGATCGTGTTGTGGAAATAAAAAGAGTTCGGACGGTGTAGTCGTTGCGTCCCGCGCCCCGCCCCGCGCCGGGAAATGTTAGTGCTTGTCTGTGTAATTTAGTAAAAGTATGGCCTTATCTGTTGCAGACGAGACAGGATGAAATATATTACCTGTGTGATATTCTACTTTGTTGGTGAGATTTTTACTCGTTTTTGCTTTTAAAAGTAAGGTGTTGACTGCCATACCTACACGTAATACTCAGCTCTTAGCTTTGACGAAATATGTGTGAGTATTACAGTTGAGGCATAAAATACAGTTTTGTGAACCATGCATTGGCACGTGTGGCACAAAATCAGCACCATTTGTGTCTACTGAATATCTTCGTGACGCATTTGTGCTCATAAATTTATCAATACGGTTGTTATAATAGGAAATTTTCACATTGTGTTCAGCGCTTTGAGATTCAATCGACCGTTGGACTCGCGTCGAAACCACGCCGAATAAATACACCTCATAAATATTTAACTTTATGAAAAACTCACTACACTACAGCTACAGCAAACTGGAAATAAATTATTTACAACCGCTGCATTACTTTAGAAAATATGTATTTTTGTTTACAAAGTTATGAAATTGTTCTTTAAATAATATTCGAAATGTTCAATTGAACTGAATAATTGAAAACATTGTTGATTTAATTGAGTTTTATATGTTTTATTGTTTAATGAATAAAAGAAAAATTGTTTCGAATAAATAAAGTAGGTATATTATGGATAGATTATCATGATTGGACCTACTTATTTTTATTTAATATCTTCCTAGTGCTAAGTGCTACGCTTGCTATTCCGACTGTGCTATTGCTATTTCGTGATTGTGGTGGTGTGATGCAGAAAATTAGTCAAATTATTGTACACAAACCTTGTCTCAGTGACGTCTGTATGGCGACGACTGTAACGAATACAATAAAGAAGGTAAAGAAATTGTTCCATTAATTATTGTAATTTGATCGATATATGTATAGACCTACATATTTATTTAATGTACCTAGATTTTTTATGGGATAGGAGGCAAACGGGCAGATAGGTCATCTGCTTACCATAAGCGATCAGCGCCGCCCATGGACACCCGCTACACCAGCTTAGATGAAAAATAAATGTAAGAACGAAACCTAGATCCGTATCACATTCCAATGGATACAGAGGAAAATAAACCTAGAAACTAATAAGCAGTAAGATGTAAAATATATTTTGCTATCAGATACCTACGGTACAGTCGACACATTTTACAAAGATAGTATCAGAACTAAGAACTAAGATAGCGTATCTAGTCTTAAGAATGTTTTCCATTATCATTGAGAATTGTTCTATGTTCTAAAGTTGTAATACATTGTTTCTATTAGGTAGTGTTGTCCGAGGTTCGTATGTTACAAGTTAAAAAGGCTGTTGGTGGCAGGTTTTTAAGAAAAATATATACTTAAACTCTGGGAGCTAATACTGAATGAAGATTTTCATTTATTTATTTACCTTACTTGTTGATTACGTTTTATACATTTAATTAGTAAAAACAAACATTTGAATGAAGATTACTCACAGTTTAATAATGATCTTTCCTATTTGTAGATTTGCATATTTTTCCTTGTATACCTAATATTTTTTCATTACACTGTGATTTTGTTTTGATTTTGATTTTCATATTTATTTAGCGACTCATTGAACAGGCGTGGGTGGTAATGCTGAATGGCGTGACGCGACAATTTTTGCTTACACTCCAGTTTAGAAATAAATATTTAAAACAAAACAACATCTCGCTTTATTACATAAACTTCAATAGAAATACCTACGTAGGTACAATACTTACATTACACACTTATCTAGTTTTTCTTAAGAAAAACACTCTTATATCTATAGGTAGAAATAGTTTATTGCAGTATAGTTTGTTTATGATTAACAAGTAATACATACATACAAATATTTTATTATGTTCAACGGTTTTAATGGGCTTAGGTATATTGTATGGTCACCAAGATTAAGAGTGCGTACGAAATATCAGATCGATCGGACGTCAGGAAAGGGGTTAAAATTCCAATTACTAAATTAGACCTAAACAAACAAACAGGTAAAGCTAAATAAAACCGTTTAATAACCCTCCTTCTGGCGCAGTCGGGTAAAAAGACGAAACTCTTCCATATAACTAGATTACACACAAAATTACCCTTTTCCTTAGGTACACCCGGTTAAAAATAGAATAATTCTAGAACATTCCAACAGCAATATAGAAAGGAGAAAGAAGTTCCTGACTGCCTGTCAATTGCCGATTACCATTCGGTACAGCTCTGAGCCCAAACCTTAGTATCGGTAAGTCGATACCAACCGCTTACCTAAGGCATATAATACATACATACAGTTACAGATCGAGCTATACAAAACCAGTATAAACTGACCTTTGAGTGTTCGGAAAGACCATATAAAGCGAGACCATAATAAACTGGTTATATATAGCCTGATGTGTACTTGTTTCAAATACTAAGAACCATTCTTTGAAATTGCTTTGAACTCTGCATTTTTGCATTTCCCAAGTTAGGTACTTCTTGTCGTTTTTTCAATTTAACTTTTATGCTCTTGAAGAGTTTTGAACCGTTGTGGTTTGTTGATGTTAAATATTTAGTGGTTATGGGTGGAAATTATAATTATAGGTGAATATCTGATTAGAGGTCCTTGCAGTGGCTGGATTTGAAGACTTGAAAATTGTGGCGAAAAGTGAGAATTTTAGCTCGTTAAAAAATGGCCTGCACGGCAGCGTAGCAAATCATCTAATTTCTTCTCCCGCCTTGGGTGAGGCGAGAGGGAGTATCAGACTTTTACTGATTATTCTGGCATGTTTATTAATATTAATTCGCGATACTTTTATTTACTACAAGGAAATATATTAGACAAAGGAATCTGTTGATGTAGTTGCTTTCATTTGAATGCATTTACTTATGAAAGGAAAAACGTTGCAGTTTTATTTACACAACTGAATAAAGTTTTCATTGTAATTGTCATTGACACGAAAACATACAGCTGAACTAATTTGTATATTAATATGCAGTACTGTAGCCTATATTTACTTATCAATAAATGGTATTCACTTTTCTTACTGGACAGTGCATATATTCATGCATACTACATATATGTCTAGTTTAACCAAAATGTATGTAGATAAGTATCTATTTATAACGTAAACAACAACACTTAGGCACTGAAAGACATCGTCATTATTATATAAGTCACAAGAAATTCACTGCAGGGCCTCTCCCAATGACTTCCAAATTGACCGGTTAAAAGTGATACGCATCATCTGAAAAAGACATACCTACTTAAGTTTTTCAAGATCGTTGACGATACAACAGCTTGAACCCTAAACACACTACATTAAAACACCAAACTCTCAAGAACCAAACACAATTTTTAAAACTAACTAACCACGAAGTGTATGTACTTTATTATTCAAAATGCAAAGACGTGAGTCACAGACGGTGGCGCTGCCATCGATCTTGGTCGGGGGATCTCTTGTTTGCTTAGGACGGCAACATGTTCTCACCGTTACACCAAATATTTGAAACTGTTGATGGCAAAACGCTCAAGCTCGTATGTCATTCGAGTGTGTGTTCTCTGCTATAGATACAAAGGATCCTTGTGATTGAGGAGCCGAGTATGTGTGTGTATGTAATGTATTACGTTTCATTTTCGTTTTAAATTAGTCTTGTCTTCTTGAGTGGTGGGTGAATAATCAAATAACAGAGGTTATTTGATTTTTGTGTTAAATTGTTAGTGATAAGTTGGAGTCTGGAGTAGGGGCTAGAGATTGGGATTAAGTTCATCTTTATCTCTCCAATCTTAGACTTTTTCTGGACAATGTTATTATGTTATGTGTGATTTAAAGACCGATTGTCTGTACCGTTTATTTTATATGAAAAAAAAAGAGTTCATACCCTATGGGAAAACCTCTTATGGCTTAATTTAAACCACATATATTTATCATCTTAGCTGACGATTTACAAAATATGAGCGAAATAGGCCCAGTAGGTAAGCCAAAAAGGTTTTTTTTTTCGGTTTTTATTGAAATATTTAGTAGTATTATGTTGTACTTGTAGTTTATTTAAGTCATATATTATGAGTGATCTCCATACTGTATAACACGGTGCAATAATCCAGGGCCAAACCAATAGTATTTCTAAACAGCTATTTTCATTAACTAAATGATCATGAGCTGGTGCCCAGTTTACCAAAGCAGTTCACTGTTTACTTGCAGTAGCAGTGGGCAAGTTCAAAGTTTATTTTGGACGCGATCTAATCAGTCCCGGAGCATTGCTGATGATAGGTAGAGGTACCTACCTCTAGGTACGTATGTTTATTCATTAGTAAGCAGCGCATGCGTTTGCCCTCGCTTCAAAGTTGTTAATGAATATATGCATGCAGCCTCGATTAATCATTACCCCCAGAACACTTTAGCCTCAAGCCCTTTACTTAGCTAAAGATACTTACAACTTAAAGATAAAGGGGTTTTGAAAATAAATCGAGAGCTTATCTGATTAAAATCGGTTTGAAAATGATCAAAGATGGCTGAAGTTAATTCGATTGGTTTTGATATCGATTGCGGTTTGGGAATTTGAGATAACTTCTTTAAATATTCTTACAATATTGTTATCGTGTTTTTCGTAAATCTTAAATTGTGACAGTTTTAATGCTGAAATAATGTTTACTTACATTTTTTTGCTTTTAACTCAATTTGATTTATTGGATTTAGTATCTACCCAGGCTTAATAACAACAGAATAACGATTTAAAAATCATTTCAATGTTTTATTTTTCTCTCTGTGTTACGTTTGTAAGCTATCTTTGAATAAATTATTATATGAATTTGATTGAACCATGATTAGAAGTACACCTCACATGTATATGAAAAGGTGACAGTTAACATATCAGATATGTGGCAAAGGAATATATATTTGATTTTCGTGTCCCGAGTACTACACGTTCCCCTGAGCGAATAACTCGAGCTCTAATGAAATTGCCTGGGAAATGTAAATTACGGAAGAGGTCTTTGTTTATTTAATAATAGGCACCAACGGCTACGTTTGTCTAGGCCTATTTGGTGAGGATACCGAGATTTTTGTTTAGGGATTTCGGGTACGCACGACAATTTAATTGAAAACACCTTGAGGAATATAAATGTGGAATAGTCGGCGTCGAGTCAAATTGCTAAGCGTTCGCCGTGATTTTCTTTCGTGTGCTCTGAATTGAGAAAGCTGAAAATTTTTGTACTTGTTTCGACAGCTACGGTGTTTCTTTTTGCGATACCTGAGTGATAGTGATAGTATGTATGCATTGGTTCGTGTTTGTTGGAATCGCTCTAGAAATCAAGGTTTTGAACTATGATTAAGAATTTCTAAATCGGAATCTTCCTACGCGACATTACCTAGTGAATTGTTTGTTCTCTTTGAAAATTGTTTCAAAGTATCCTAATATTCTCATGTTATAATTAACATAGGGTAATCCACTAGACTTGATTGGATTGGTAGAATATAAACTTTTTTTAATAAAAGATTGTACTAAAACTGGTAAATAAACTTTAAATATATTCTGTACCCTTAGTATGAGTTTGTCTTATGCACGTTTGGCGCTCTGATTGGCCGGCTCGGATAAACCAACCAATCAGAGCGCCGAACACGCTCTTGTTTCGATTACTTTAAACGTAAAGCAAACTCGTACTAAGGATATTATTACTTCTGTACTTCGTATTTCACTTTCAAACAAGTACTGTCAAAGAAAAACTTGAACAATATATACACGAGTCTTACTTATAACTTATGTACACAATACATATCCTTAGGGAAGGAATCGAAACTATGACGCAGATGACGTTACACATTATTTTTTAATGTAGGAAAGAAAGAAAGCGAAGAAAGGTATCCTACAAAAGTGCCATTACGTGTTACCTACAATATACTAGTGGTATAAATAAATATGAGTTCGTTCCAGCTACCTTTGCCCACCCCATTTGAGCTATGAATCCTCAACGGTCTGATTTGCATGTCAAAGATGAAATCTGTCGCCCGGTGAAGTGTTATAGGAAGCAGGATTCACCATTCGAAAAAATCAATAAGTTCTTTTGAAATATTATTCATATCTTTTGTCGTTCTATGATGACCCCCGTTTTAGTGTGTTTAATGTACGTGCTGTGTGTTTGAATGATGCAACGGTGCAAGATGAAATAGACAGTCAATACAGTAAAGTATAATACGAGTTTGGCATCTATGTGACCTAGGCACTAAGGTCGTTTTTTGTCTGTGAAAGATGAAATATCTTATACCGCCTAAAGGTAAGTACAAATCACATCGCACGCATTCCGTATGACGTCTTCGGTACGCATCGCATGTGGGCAGTGGCATTGCCGATGATGCGGTTCGTACGATGCGGATCAGTGGACGCAGTTGTATGAGTTTCTATATAAGACAAACTAAAATCCGTTGCGTGCGATGCGTGTGATGCGTACGATGCGGGCCTGTGAACGCATATCTTAAATGTTCTTCTGTTTTCGAGGAGTTTGGAAAACGATCGTGCATTATATTATTTTTAGAGCAACAATTAGATATTGACTGCACGGTTGGCACGGTCACACGGTGGTTGAGCAATAGGCTGCCGTAAGACGTACAGCGTGTACGATTCCCGCATGGAGCAACTTTTTGTGTGGTCTACAAATTGTTGTTTCGGGTCTGGGTGTCATGTGCCTGTGAAATTGTATGTTTGTAAACGCACCCACGAAACAGGAGAAAATCCAAGAGTGGGACAAAGCTTTAAAAATGTGTAATGTATGTGATGTATCGTATATAGGATTAATAAATATTTCCAATTACAAATATTGTTTAGTAGGTACAATATCGCCCATTACGCATGGGAGTCACGTCTTCACTTCCAAATGTATTGGATAAATGGCTGTACACAGGTATAATTAAAATGAGTATTTATAAATTAATTGCCAATATATTTACTTCAATAAAACAAACAATTAAACAATTGGTACAAACTTAAATAAAGTAGTAAAAAGGGCAAAACAACGAAAATATTCATAAATACCCCATTTTTCGCAGATTCAACAAGAAATTATGTTTCCAAGATCAAAGTAGTCGTATCTATTCACGACTAAAATATTTACAATATTTCAGTTTGAATGCCTCCCCCAGGGGTTGGAGTGGCTGATTTACATGACAAAGTCTCTAAGTAACCCCCGAAGGATTTCGGCGATGCGTCTCCACTTTGCCTACAGCAAAATTCATTGGACTACCACCGACTCTGTGCGAGACCCGAATTTCAAACAAGCACACGCTTACGCACATATGTTATACGTTATTTAATTACGGGGTATAGATTCTGCATATATTATTCATGTACAGAATATTAATTGCCCTTGCATACATGATGCAGCAACTCAAAAATATTTTCTTAGACAATAGAAGCACGATATGTCTTCCCGAATCAGCTTTGTGCTCGCGTCGCGAACTGTACACAAAATCTCTTTTGAATCAAAATATCAAAGACGGGCCAAAGAGCAAATTGGACAAATTTTCCGGCTTTTAAGAAATCTCCGCTAGAGTGCCACTACGGAGGAAAGTGGGGAAAAATGTTTTCTTTCACAGTCCGATGAGTTGGCGTGGTAAACATTTTTTGACACGACATGTTCGAGCGTGCGATTTTCATGGCATTTGTGTGGCGTCGAACATGTTGCCGTGACACGCCGGGCCACGTTACACACGTCTCGGGTGCTAAATTTAGATAGAAGCCATGTCATTTTCCTCTGACATATTCCCGTGCCAGCTACGTCGGTACGTCTGGACTCGATCAAAATTGGCAGTTGTTTTGATGTTACTTTTTATCGAGTGGAATGTTGAGTGGATTCGACAGCGAGACGTGACTGTTTGAGTCTTTATTGGTGCTGGCATATGTCTGTGCTGCTGAAGCAATATTCTAGCTAAGGTTTGCTTTGTATTGCTACTTCGAGGAATTAATATTCTGTTCTCTAGCTGTATCGAGTGCATTTTCGAATAATATCTACTAAATTAGACATTTATAGTTTTCTCGGGATTATCGCAATAATAGTGTCTTAGTTACTATCTTGAATCTAATAATCTTACCTCTAAATATACTTTAATTGTGAATTCCTTCGCTATTCAAAGTTAATTCGTCGCGTTAACGTTTATAGACGTTCTATTCATAGAGTTGATGAATACTGGCTTTAGTCGCGAACTGTACCGAAATGTCAGGCTAGAACAAAAACTGACTGACATAATTTATTCGATAAAATAATAATATGCAAAAGTTATACAGATATCTGTCACTCTAGTTTTACATTACAAAGCCCGTAACACACCGCGTTATTGTTTCCGACCACCATCCAACATTCAGTACATTGCACTCATAATAATTAACGAAATTACGTCAGCATTTTAAGTTATTCCATTCTGCTACGAATTCTCTGGTGTAAATGCAATATTGCCGGTATTGAACCAAGAATTTTTAATAATACGGCCCTGTTATTAAAAAGAAACAATTAAAAAGTGTTTTAATTAAAAGTACACAATGTTTGCTTACATTTTCGTTGTAAGAATAAAGGTGTAAGAATATTAAGTTAATTTAATACAGATGAATATAAAGCGAAGGGAGTTAGTGACGTTTTTTCTTGTCTTGTGCTTTTAATAATAATATTCCTTCAGAAACATGAATAGGAACTTTGAAAATAACAGCATGAAATTATGGTAATTTTTGTTTTCCAGGTTCGCTTTTCTAATAAAGCTCTAGAGTGCCATCATCATCATCATCATCATATTAGCCACAAGACGTCCACTGCTGAACATAGGCCTCCCCTAATCACTTCCACGAATGCCCAATTCTAGAGTTGTACAATTGCCCAATTGTAATGCGCTAACTCGCAAACAAGCATGTTACTACGACTACTTAAATGCAATTGGCACGTTTCAGATGATAAGTTTCCAGATCAGGAGAATGGAGGACCTAAAAATGAAGACCTGACTTAGATAATTTTGTTTATCTGCATCTAAGGCTTTTTTGAGGGGGAAAATGATTGACTCAGAAAAACTTTTCTTCTTATAAAAACGTTGCCACACTAGAATTTTCTTCTGTGTCATAAGTGCGTTTACAAACATACAATTTCACATACATATGATACCCAGACCTGAAACAACAATTTGTCGATCACGCTGCACGTTGTGCAGCATCCGGTTGCCTAGCTACCGCACCAACCGTGCAGTCAACTGCTAGAAAGTAAAAATTCTCTCGGCTTTAACTTTCAGGCGAGGATACTCATAAATCCTCTAATGTATCCTATCATTAGTAGTGACATTAACATAATTTATTAGAGAAATAAGGGACAATATCCTTTCCTAATGTTCCCACAAAATGTGGAAACGCGACAAAACACTACACCAAAACTATTCAAACGTCGTGTTAAAAATTATGCATACCGAAATGGCAATTCCAACTGCTTAACCCAACACTAGAGGACCGTGAATCACACGTGCTAAAATGAAAAGTCCTTTACTGTTTTCAAAACCTCGTCGAAAGCTATTCGCTTGTTCCAGCTCAGTGGGCAACGAATGGAAATGGTGGGCTGCCTGCGTTTGCGGCCACTCTACCGTCCGTTTTCATTTAGCAGCTAAAGGTAAACGTTTGTTTACCTTTGTGTTATAAATAGAGACGTTTTAAAGGCGTCTGTGGTCTTTGCGTCATGTGACTGCCATTTGCGGTTGCGTTTTGAGAGCTACCTTCAGAATGTACGGGAAATGTGGTTTGTTAGTTGCATTATAATGAATTGTTTTTGGGGAATGTTCTTCATTGTTGTTGCTTTTTGGTTTTTTGGTTCTGTCATCTGAATAATTAGGAGCAACATCTTTGAAATTATATTTTGTAAATGTCAAAATTGTAGTAGCTTATATTGTGGATAGTAAAGTAACCATCAATTAGATATTTTTTTGGGACAAGCCCACCACAACCTCCCATACCGCTGCAACTCCTGTAAGCCAGGATCTACAGTAGATACAACTATGAAAACACCGAAACATTGAAGTCCGGCGCGTCTCAGGGACATGAATGACTGTCTTGGATCCTGCAACGAAATAAATCAGAAGATATTATTAGAGGAGAAGAAAAAGAATCAATTAGATAGTCAAATGTCATACTAAAGTTGGGTAGGCAAGCGAAAGGAAGAATTGACATAAAGTACGAGGTCTGTGGCCAACGGCGGGCACATACTAAATGACAGGCTCTTAAGACAAGGCGAACAAATAAAACTGTGAAAATATTTCTCAGTTTTGACGACTTTTGACGTAGCATTTTTTTCTTTTACCAAGTTAGGTACGTTCGATGTAGACTAAATTATTGGATTCATGGAAACCCATATCACAATAGGTAACAATATATGTTATCGTATGGGGCAACCTCTTATGACTTAATTTAAACCACATATTTGTTATCATCTTGGCTGACAATATACGAAAAATGAGCGAAATGTATACCAAAGAGACATGTACACAAACTCACGTTCTTGTTTCAACATGGGTAGGCAGAACGTATAGAGCACCACCTACCACTGTTTATCATCTTTACAAGATCGCTCTCCTTACGTGACATTTTTCGAAAAAAAAAAACATTCAAGTGAGCATTAGTTGGTGTCAGCCTAGGGCGGCCTCTACTACATATCTCTAATTGCTTATCTCGTCCAATCTCTCAACATGTTGATTATGTACATGTAGCTTATGCTATGTACGTTAGCTAGTAGATAGTAAATACATCCAGTAAAGTTATCAGTATTTGAGCCCCATGCCTGTTTTGGAGAGCTGTCGGTCCCTGTCATACGCATGTATACGCCAATGGGAGTCGTTTCACGTAGTTATAGGAACTCGAAAACAGCAACCAAATAGCTAAATGTTTGATCATATATTATGCGATGGCTTTAGGTCGTTGTTCTAGGAACAGATGTTTTATTATATCTTATTAGTCTTTTAAAACCTCAAGGGCCCGAGAAGTAACGCCCGTAGAAATTTTTAACCAATTAGATATGTCATGTGTTTTTTTAAGCGGATAAAATCATCCAATGACATATCCCGCCTTGGACGCGGCGAGTGGTAGTGTCAGACTGTTACTGACTAAATCTATCCCTTTCCTACTCCTGCTTTTCGAGCCGGAGCCCCAGTAAACCCGCTAGGTAGACCGCAGCTCCGGTGCCTAAAAAAAGATTAGCTTATTGCGATACACCAGCCATAGTCCAAAATTCATAGCTATTACAAAAACCGTTTCGGAAAATCGCAAAACTTTTTACTTTATAGAATGAGAGACGTAATGAAATGAGTTATGCATCCACGTTAATGTGCAAAAGCATTTATAAATATTGAAATTCTATTTTATATAAAGGTACTAAGGTATGTATTTCTTTGATTACTGTGAATCCAAGCGGCCATCGACATTGTTATTCAATTCTGTCTAGACGCGACTTGTGTTATTTCTTTGGAATTTGATTTGAATTTTTTCATTTTCGTATGTGCATACATTTGAAGAGTATGAATTTGATTGGTTATCGTTGAAGGGCAATTATTGTATTATTGGTTAAATATTGCCTTTCTATACCTTTTTTTAAGGGGGAAAATCATCCGATGACTTTCTCGCCTTGGGAAAAGTCATTCCCGAAGTGTCAGACTCTTACTCATTAAAAACCACGCCGTTCCTACTCCTGTTTTTCGAGCCGGAGCCCCGGTAAATCTGTTAGGTAGTCCGCAGCTCCGGACCTTACTATATATTTTTTTGAGGGGTGGAAATCATCCAATGACTTCTCCCGCCTTGGGTGAGGCGGGAGGAAGTGTCAGACTTTGACTGACTAAAAACTACCCGTTCCTTCTCTTGCTTTGAGTCGGAACCCCGGTAACCATTTACGTTGTCCGCAGCTCTTTTTAATAATTAAAACGCTAATTTCTATACTTAGCATTGCATCCTTTTAATGAAACGAAATACATTTAGAATGGCCAGTTTATTACTCATTACGGTCCTCCGGACTCGATAATTCAATATTACAATTCTTTTGATATTGGCTCGAAGCAATCAATTTATGAAAATAGTCACCGTCTCTCCGAGAATAGATTAACATATTTTTTTCTAAATTGGCGTGGAATATTCAGATTTTTCTCCAATTTTCTGTGGAGAGAGCACTCTATTGAAATTCACGTTGATATTGAATATTGTGAACCGTTGCTTGTTGGCATAAATGCATTGACTATACATGTACAGTATACATGTTTTGTTTTGTCTATTGTTTTAAGACTGGCCATACTTTCATTCCGCTGTTCTTTGTTCGAAATTAATCGAGTTTCTGATTAAGTTTCATATTTAGTTTTAGATCTGACGTCGGGTTTGTTTCTAAGTTGAGCTGAGATGTGAGATGAGATGTTGTTTATTATTCTAACCAACTTGGTGAGGTTATCTGTTAAGTATATTAAGGAGGTCGTATACCTCTTTTGGCTTTAAGTGAATAAGTGGCTAATTAGCCAAAATGGCTGATATTTTAAAGCTCAAATTAGAATGCGACGTACTCTAAAATTATTGCTACGTTTTTTGATATTGTTTTCCTTAAAGCTAATTTAATCTAGTGTACAATTTACCTACTATTGTTTTATGCTCAAAGAAAAAGAGATAGCAAACCCAGAGAGGCGGACAGTTCATTACACGACCAATTTAAAAGCTACATAAAAGAAAACGTTATGTATAGTTAATACGTAAATCGTAGCCTGTCTTGTGAACAAGTGCTGCGTGGGTTGTTGACAAGTTGATTGATAGTGGGAGGTCTAAAGTTTGCCGATACTTCGCCCGGACGGTCAGCCGTGCGACGGCCAATTAAATTGTCTAGGCCCGACTACGTCACGTCAGCCCAGTCCATCGTGAACACGAAACACATTAATCTTTTTTCGAAAAATGAGATGTCAAAGGTTTTTAGTATATTTTTCAGTGAACAATTATTTTTTTATCGGTTCTAACAATCTGCGGTGTGCGGTGTAAAACGCTGCGGGAAGGTGTGTGGGCGACAAGTTAGTTGATGTTGCCGTGAAAATGCCAATAGATGGCGTTACGCGTTACAAAGTCGAGTGTAAGCTTTTGTAACTGTACTTTTATTTTACTTTATAACTTAAAATCAAAAGATTTTTTTGGAGATAGTTATTAGATTCTTTCGTATTGTAGGTATATCACTATAGCCATCAAACTCGTTTCTTTTTCTTCTTCTCTAATAATATCTGCTGATTTATTTTGTTGCGGAATCCAAGACAGTCATTAATTTCCCTGAGACGCGCCGGATTTCGGTGTTCCGGTGTTTTCATGGTTGTATCTACTGGAGATTCTGAGTTACAGGGTTTGCAGCGGTTTGGGTGGTTGTGGGGTGCTTGTTATAGAAAAAAAGTCATCAAACTCGATGGTCGAACTCGAAGCACCAATAACGTGACGCCTTTCAATACGGTCTAAGGGGACTTAATAATTTTCTAAGTCCCATGTCAAGTGCGATCCTATTGACACATACCAAAACAGTATCCTGTAGGGAAAAAAATCAAGAGTTCTCGGCTTGCTCCTGCTTAGCAATAATTACAGCCACTCGACCAATAAAACAGTCACTAAGTCAGTTAATTAATTACTCGAAGATGCCAACTGATTTATCCAAAGTCAATAACCGAACACTGATTCGTTAATGTGATAATATGAACTGTGTCAATTCATTAATATGCTAATAATTAAGAGCTAAGCCGTGTCTTGGCATACGATTGACTTGATTTATGTTATATCATCCATGTACTATGTTACTTGTATATATATGATACAGGAGAAATCTTAGCGTGGGGCAAGGTTTTGTTACGAGTAGCTGTTGTCGTAGGGTACTGAAATCTGTGTATTTGTTGTAAAATATATAAAAAAAAACTTTAGAGTAATATATAACTGCACAAGGAAATGAAAACAGACTATAACCATAGACAAACAATATTGCTTTTATTTTTATAATACCTATCGTGAGACATACTTTTTTTTTGAGGAGGGAAGATCATCCATTGACTTTTCCCGCCTTGGGTGAGGCGGGAGGGAGTGTCAGACTCTCACTGACTAAATTATAAAAAATAGCAGTGCGATGCGCGCTCGAGAACGGTCGCGTTTTCGCTGCACTGTACGAATATTATATTCGCGTTTTGCGCGGCAATAGCCGCTGCCCGTCTTAGTCGCGATGAGTTCTAAACCACTCATCGCCAACGAAGTTTTGGCATTCATTATCCATGCCATCGATTACATGGACGAGGTCAGCATCGTGCAGATCTGCAGATCAGCCTACAAAGAGGAGGAGGTTTGCAGTGCTAAGCTGATGCTCTTCCAGTCGCTCGGGCAACTAGAGCAGATGCCATCCCGCCGAAGGGACGGTGGCGACAAGAGCCTGCAGGACATCATCTCCCTGCTGAAGAGGACTGATCCTGACGACGTGCCTGAATTCGTGGTGAGGGACTTACATAAGCTGCCTCCCGTCACGTTTGATCACGTCGATGTCACCAGGCTGCTGAAAGACATAACTTGTCTAAAGGCAAGCCTGGAAGATATGAAGTCCAAGATGGAAGCGTCACAGGCTACCATCAATGACCTGCGTGGTGAAGTGGCGTTGTTGCGCAATGCTACTTCTGTAAGTGGGTCAACGGACATCAAGAATGTTAATACTCGTCGCGGGGCGCAAAATGCGTCCGTCATCAGTTTCGAGTCGGCGAATTCGAGTGCGTCACCGGTCGCCGATGTCGCTGACGATGCACGCCGTCCCGCCGCCACCGCAACCGCTGTGTCAACACCTGCGGCTGAGGCTCGTGTAGGAACATCGACCCCAAAACGCGCCTACGCAGCAGTAGCAGCCACCAACAAGCCCGCTGTGACGCAAACAAAGCGGATCAAAGCGAAAAGGGGTCAACAAACCCGTGGCAAACCACAGCCACCGACTGGTCCGAAGAAGGACACGTGCGACAAGGATGGCTTCATAAAGGTAGAAAGGAGAAAAAAGAAGCCACCTTGTAGGAATCAGTGCGGTACCGCACAACCTGGACCCAACATCCTGCTGCGTCCTGCAGTACCAACGACGCAGCTGTACGTGTCCCGTCTACATCACACCACGACGGTGGAGCAGATCGTGGAGTATGTCCGGTCCAAGACCAACTGGACCTTGAGGGTGGAGAAGTTGGAGTCGCGCCACAACACGAACTTCAAGTCGTTCATGGTGCGAGTTCCAACTCATCACTTCGAGACCTTCCTCAAGGAAGAGTTTTGGCCGAAGGGTGTCGTCTATCGGAGATTCCGAGGAAGGCTACGCGACACCACGCAGCGTAACACGACGCCGACGCTTCGTGTGCATTAGTTTTTAAGTAATTTTTATATAAAATATGTATTAGTATATAATTCAATTGTTTGTAATATCTATGTATAGTATTTTTCTATGGGCCTTTGATGCCTGAAGCAAATAAATAAATAAAAAAAAAAAAAAAAAAAATAAATTCTCCTGTTTGAGCCGGAGCCCCGGTAACCTGTTACGTTGTCCGCAGCTCCGGAATCGTGAGACATACTACATTAACCAATAATCACGGTTTACTCACGTAAATCACAGAGGGACTCTTCAGTAGGCTGCACGACGTCGCCGCGTCTGCGCACACTGCTCATGATGAAGAGTCCATCAGTGATGTGAAACTAGTTGATCTTTTCTCCATTAATTTACGTGACTAAACCGAGATTTTTAGTTAATATTACTTTTTAGAAAATACCATAAATAATACTATAGATCATTGACGCATATAATTATTCCAACATATACTATTATAATATATTGTATTGTTATAAACAAAGAATACGAGAAGGTCGTGTATTTTTGGCGAGTTTGCGCAGAATACGTCAAGTGAATCTTAAGTGTTTAACCAGCTGATCTGGTTTTTAATGCCGTTTCTAAAGTATGTATGTTTAAGTTAGTTTACCAAACAGTTGTGTTATTTTATCTTGAATTTATTCTTTTGAATTTACCTAACTTAAAGAACAACTTGACGGTTTGGTACCGTCATACTAGCCAGCTATTGTTTTCGAAACAAAATTCTTACTAAGGAACAGTTTAAGTAATTATTATTAAATACCTATTTTTGAGTACGGCAGTAGCTAAGTTACCAAAGTGTCGTGGAGTTTACGTACAAGCCTAGAGTCGCACTTCTAACAAAATAGTCAATAAAATAGTCAAATATTACCACCATAGATCGTCTTGTCTATAGATATTGATCAACTTAATCAAGTATCCATACCAATTTAATAACATAGCGACATATAGCCAGTAATCCACTTAGTTAACCCGTGTTAGTCAATGTTACCAACTAGTTATACAATTTAGTAGTTAATAAAATAGTAGTTGATCCAATTATTTGGCGCCGACCGCCGCTTCGAAACAACATTAGGACGGTGTATAGAATATTAAAGACTGTTTCGATTTACATAGTTACTCTGTTTTGAGAAGATAAACTTGCGTAGGAACTTAACATCTTCAGTTTTATTAGTCTGGCTAGACGTAATTGTTATGTCGGCTTTCTTATAGCGTTGCTTGCAAAATGTTATTGCTCTATTTGGATAAATAAGATGGACCGTTTTAAGTGTGGGAGAGCCATGCTTCGCCACGAATGGGCCGGCTCGACCGGAGTGATACTACGGCCTTACAGAAAACCGACGTGAAACAACACACTCCCGTTGTATGAGTGAGGTTACCGGAGGCCCAATTATCTCTTCCCAATCCCCGATTCTCCAACAACCCTTAAATTCGTAACCCCCAAAAGGCCGGCAACGCACTTGTGAAGTCTCTGGTGTCTCAAGTCCCCATGGGCGGCGGCGATTGCTTACCATCAGGTGATCCATCTGCTCGGTTATTCCATAAAAAAACCAGATACAAAAACAATGTTTCCTATTATTTTGTAAGTAGATTAAATACTTCTGCGGTGCCCCAAAGGGTCTATAATTGGAAGATATTATTGTATTAAAGTTGTAGACCACCCTTTACACTATAGTAAGCATTAAAGTGATTTAATTTGGTTTGAATATTTTAGATTAATTACCGAGAAATTTTCGAACTATTGCAAAAACCCCAAGAATGCTTTGTCTGTCCTAAGAATCGAAACAAAGTGTTGCTGATCGGCAGTCCCATTTCTAGCTATATAAATATCAAATATTTAACAGAAAATGTTTTCTATGAACACAATTATTCTATCTACTTTTTCTAGAAAACACAACCGTAGTGTAATTAAAGAGCTTCTATGAATAGTAATTAGTAAATAATTTCTGAAGAAATTCAGTTCATTCCGCTTTCATCTTAAAGTGTAAGTTTTGGACGGTAATTATAAATACGGGTAGGTACTGATGTTACAAGGCGTTATGTAACATTTTACACGGCGAGCGTTCGTGCTGTCAGTACGGGAAAATAAGGCACCTGGAACAAGGAATAAGACATTTTTAAACGGTCTTTTTAGCTTGACTCGTTTTTTTGTTTGAGTCAAATTTTACGCCCTTCTTGACGACAGATCGATCAGTACCCTTAGAATGGTACCTTTAGTATTGGTTGGTTTCGATTACTTTAAAAGCAAACTCATACTAAGGGTACTGATATTGGTAATCTTGATGACCATACACATTAAAAACGTTTAATATAAAACATGTTTCCATGTATTATTTGCTTAGAATAGATTCAGTATTTATTATAGGTACCTATTATAAAAATCTTGAAATTAAAACCGATCTAATCATGCATTTTACTCAGCTGTCGAACTCGGGACCACTCGATTGAACCAAAAAAAATTACTGCAGAATATTAAAACCCGGTCCTTTTGATACCCAGCAGAAATACTTGGTACTTTGGTACGTGAAATACATACCGTTAATGTGATTAAAGGAAATCTTCAAAGAACTTCAGAAAGAAATCCTTTTTTATTGTATTTTTTTAATATCAAAATACGTAAAGAATATTTTTGTTTGCTGCTTTGCCCTTTATATCCTTTTCACCTAATCAAATTATTTGATTAATTATACAAAGTTTTTAAAATTCCGTTCAACTGTATTGGGGTTGATTTTCAAATGCCTTTGAATATGCAGTATTTAGATTTTTCTGTATTTTTCTTCTACGCTTTAGAAAACATTGAACTTGAACAAATTTAGCGAATCTTCATTCGCTGATATTCTAATTCTCAAAACTGCCGTTATCTTTTTGAAAAAATCTGATACATTGGGGTGGCTTACAATATGGACCCTGCAGAATTAGTGTTTTTACTTCTATTTTCCTAAAACCATACCCTTTCGTAGTCATCGTAGTCATTAGTAGCAATCGGAACAATTTTCAAGATTGTTAAAATGTAGTATAACATAGCTATCATTGGCAAAGGTTAGTAGCACTTTTCGAGGTCATGCGTATCAAAGCCGAGACCTTGTGGCACCATCCAATCAGTAACCAGACTTTACACTAAACAAATATCATTGATTTATTAGACAGACACCGAAAAAAATCGAAAGGACCAAAAAATCTAAATCTTAGTACAAAAGGACCAAGTTTACTTAGGGCTATTTGTACCCTTTCTTCGGCATTGTCAACTGTAGGAAATTGAATGACCCCTGACTATTGTGATAAACTCCTTTGTAACTAGTTTCAATGTATGGATTTATATGCATAGTTAAGTAGATCGGTACTACTGGAGGCTGGAGAAGTTCGGTTCGGGTCGCAAGCATGCCTTGCGGTTATTCCAAATGATTTCGGAAGTTATTGAACGATAGCTTTGGGTATGTATGTGGGTAGTATGTGTTATGTAGGTTATGGGCAGGTAACTTGGCGTTCCTTGGTGCTTATACATTTTAAGATCTTAAATGAACTTGGTAATTGTAAAGCTCATGTAAAGGACCATTAAATAACTACAATGACAACTGTTTTGATCTTCATTAGATAATGATCTTTTTATATTTTTGATTATTAGAAGTAAAATTATTGGCTTTAATAATATACCTATAGTCATCTTTCACAAAAAACATAGCTACATAGAAGCAAACTTTATCGGTTAAAACAGCTGTGTAAAGATCGATCGCACAATTTATTTCACAATCCTAGATATATTACAATAATGAAAAGCTACCTTCGATATGGAACCGCTGTCAAAGATAGTTATAAATTACCATAAACAGATTAGGGATACATGGGCTCAAATTAATTCCGTCTTGCCTGGTTTGTACACAGACGAGGACACCTGTTCCCCGTATTACCTAACAACTTACATAAGCTTTGGCTTTTAACTCAAAGGTGTAACTTTGTAAGCCACATCGGAGCAACAGGTACATGTACTTACATTATTCTATTAAACTTGATAGGTATGCTTTTAGTTATAAAATTAGATTCTATTTTTGGTTGAAGTCTTATGAAAGTAGGACTGAGTTTATGAGGTTTCTTTAAAATTCTGTGATTTTGCGATATTTTTAGATAATTCTTAATTTTCAAGGGGTGTCGGGTTCGTTCATCGGTTCAAGTGGAGTATGACTACCTGTTTTGATTTTAATTGGTTGACGTGTAAAAAAATACGTGTCTAATATTGATTCATTACCTAACTGACAGACCAAATAGATTTTTAATTTCCACACCCGTCCTCGAATATCTAAAGTTTTGTTTTTTGGTTACTGGAGAGCGTAGTTAATAGCATCTGTTATTTGAGAGTCAGTTAGTTAGTCATTCAAACTGTGTTGACTTTATCAATGGCAATTTGTTGTTGTGAACGAGATTACTAGCTGGTAATTAACTGACAATGTTTCAACAGAAAGCAACGATGATAGATTAACACTACATTTCAATGACTAGATTAGTTTAGTTATAAACACCAATCAATGTGGTGTCATTATGAAACCACACTGATATATATAATTTTATATGCAACAAAATTAGACTAGCGGTAGCGGTATGTTTGTTCCTAGTAAGTAAATAAAAATAAAAAATAGGTGTGCTGATCAAACAAAAACAGCAAAGAAGCAAAGGTAAAAATATGTCGAATCAACACACATGGCGAATCAAACGGATTGAAACAAAAAAATGCTAACAAAATTGGAAATCCTAAACAAAAGCCCTTAGATCCGCATTAAGTTAGCTCTTACTTTGAAGTCTAGCTTTTAAAACAAAGCCTTTAATAACGTACTTATTCAGGCAAAAATAAGGTCGAGTGAAACGATCTCCGACAATTTAGCTCATAAACATATTATTTTACATGGAGGCGGCGAAACGGCTGAAAGCCTTCAAAATGTAATAGGTGCGCAGTGCTTTTATATAACCCATTTTTCCTTTGTGCACGGGCGGTGGTCCTTTAACTTGTAAATTAAGTAATAAGTGGTCTTTAGTGCCTAAGTAAGGAACATCGTATCGGGTCGTTGCGGCTCGTCTTGATGGCGCCTAACGATGCGTGTTTTTTCCGGGATTTCGGAATATAAGCTTAAAAGAAGGTCGGAATGGGTATTGACTTTGAAAAAGAAATGTTGTTTAGTCATGTTTCGTAGTTGTAATGACTTAGTCTTTGCTGTCTTTGAATGTTTCGAGTCATTTTTACTGAAGTGACAAACAGTGCCATTGTTGAGACGAGTTAAAATTGAGTTATTAGGATAAATAAACACCTTTTACTTCTATCAGATTTCACCAGTAGGTACCTATGAGATACCTTTTTTAAGGGGAACATCATCAAATGACTTCTGGGAGTGTCAGACTCTTACTGACTAAAAACCACCCTGTTCCTACTCCTGCTTTCCGAGTCAGAGCCCATGTAAATCCGCTAGGACGTAGTCCGTAGCTCCGGAGCCTATGAGATACCTAAGGCTTCTTTATTTAGGCCTCCAATATATATTATCATCTAGGTTTCCAATCTAATAGGTACATTCGGATACCTACGTCGATTAAAGGCTAAGTTGAGGTCTATGTACATAATACACATCCACTTATCGCGAGTTATGTTACTGGATAATCTTACCGGTACCCGTCGTTAAATCTACAACGGTTGTTGTTTCGGCCTAGGCACAGACTTAGACATATTGCTTTTAGGCTTCGGTAAACAGACAAACATGTTATTACAGCGTAGGTGGCCGTATTTCCAATAAATAATGTCATATTTTGTCCCGACATTTTTTTGTGAGAACCGTTAATATTCGGTGTGAAATGTCTCGTTAAATATTTGCCTGCGGGATTTTTGTTTATTTATATTTTTGTGATTTTAATTATGTTGGGTCAATAAGATGATTAATATAGACATTCTTCCAATTTTTTTTATCGTCATCTGTAATTTAGGCCATTTGAGTAGGTTCAAGGATGTAGGTATCCATAGGAAAGTGCGATAACAGGTGTTGCACGATAGGGTCTCCGGGTTGGTCTACCAAGAGGACCCGGTGCCTCCTTTAGGTGCAGATGGTGGCCACCGGGGAGGTTTTAGTGAGGTAAAATCCCACACTCCCTAGCTTTTTCCCCGAAAAGCCTTTTGAAGGCTGCCCCCGACAGCAAAAAAATAAATAGGAACGCTATTTGGGAATTATTAGAGAATCCTGGAACGTGTTATGTGTAAACGCTAGAACAATTTTCAACTACATAATATATAGTTCTCCTTAAACAGTCAGTCACCTTCAGCAATTTATACATAGGTTTCCTTTTTCAAAGAAACTCAATTATCAAGGTTTCCAAAGAAACTGGAAGCCGAACGTCCGTAAAAAACTTGTCAGTACGATAACACTGGGCTACCTAATACTTTAAATCTCCAAATTGGCTTCCGAGTCACTTTGAAAATGAAAACATCCTATTTTTAAACAAAGATCACAAGTTCCTCTTGAAGTTTGCATAAGCGTAATTATTCACGACTCACTTCGGGAGGAGGTCGAAAATATTTGGCCATTTTCGAGGTTAAATAAAAGTGTCACCTAATATAATCAGAAAGCTTATAAAGATATTAGCGAGCCACCGAAAGCAATTTTCATCGTAATTACCTGCGGTAGCAATTGGGAGTATTTATTTTAATTCGCTGTGAAAAACCTCTGAAAAAAATGGCCGCTTTAAAATTGCCCCTTGAACATTGTGATTACTTTATTAAGTTTATGATTAATTTAAGTAATTGTTATTGTTATAGAGTGGAGCCATTATAATTTTGTAAACGAGTTTCGTGTTCATGTAATTTAGTGGTTTGAAGATACACATCTTCATTAATTTAATTTATTTTAAATAGGTGTCTGGCTTTAATGCCACCTTGTTATTCGAGTACAAGTCAATGAATGCATTATGGGTACTTGTCTGTAGGTTGTTCTCTGGAGTGATATAATAGAATATAACTTTGTATCACTTTTTGATGATGCCTTAAGAAGGACAAGCCTAGCGTTTGCGAGCTTTTCCACCAGAGATGTGCTATGTAGCTCTGCTACGAAGATTTACTTAATAGCTACGTTGTGAAATTATATACGTCAGACGTGCTATGACGATGCGCAGCTCGAGTATGCGATATATCGATAAAAGCGAAGCCATCCATAGCATGCGTCTTTTCATATAAAAATCATAGCTGAGCTGAGTCCATTACCCCTAGTGCTAAGCTATGTTGTATATCAATTAATATGATTGGTGGAATCCTTATATCGAAACTTTGAAAACTACGCCATTACAATGTACGAACGTACATCTAGCATATAATGATGCCGTGTTGCATTCACACATAATTGTTGTTTATTATTAATTATCATAGTTGTTGCACAATTTGCACGTGGCAATGTCAAGTACAAACAAACAAGTTATTGAAGGAAATTACAACAGTCGCTTCTCTTAAGAAACTTTTTCTCTCAAACACATTAGAGCTAAAACACCAGAATAAGTAGAAAAGAACTAATTCTATTTCAATGTAAGAGTACTTAGTTTCCATTTAATATTCACGACGTGAATTCAGACAAAAGCCGTTGTGTGGGCGGCGTGGGAACTTCTACCATTTTTGTTGTAAGACTAATCAAATTTATCACTTCATCTGTAATTTATCGTTTATCGATTCTTTGAATAACGTTTTTTTTTGTAAAAAAATTTTGCCCCACACTAGATATACTCCTGTGTCGTGGGTGCGTTACAAACATACAAGTTCACATGACACCCAGACCCGAAACAACAATTTGTGGATCACATAAAGAGTTGCTCCGTGCGGGAATCGAACCCGCTACACGTTGCACGGCAGCCAGTTACCCAGCCGCCGCGCCAACCGTGCAGTCAGGACTGGACTTATGGAGTTTCTGGTAGAAAGAGGTTAGAAGAATTCCTGTGACTGTCTACGCCAAGTTACTTCAATTAAGAAGTCCATTTTAGAAGCAAGTACAAAGAAGATATGCCATTATGTGATTGTGTACTGCAACAAAACAAATAGGCCCTGTCCTGCCCAATGATATTATAAGTAAAAAGGTATAGATAGGTTATAACCGCTCAGAAAGTAGTACATTAAAATGTGGACAATAGGAATGATGACGGGGTGTGAAATTAAAAAAAAAAACAGTTCAGTCCGTCAGTAAAATATTAGACACGTGTTTTTTTATTTTGTCATATAAGACAACAATACTTAGATAAAACGAATCAATGTTTAGGAGTGGCAGCAAGGGAAGTAAACGTAGAATATTGTTTTGTATGTCATTTAATATTTTTCCTTACAACGTTATGTGAGCCAGAAATAACTCGGAAGCGGTTTTAATTGATACGGACGCGAAGGGATGCTGGCTTTATAACAAACTTTTGGCATAATGTTACACCCGCGCGAATGTTCGTCTACTTTCTGACAAATCCCGTGTTGTATCTCAGACCATGTTGTATGATTTTAAAGGCAAATATTGTTAACAGATCGTATAGATTTAGGTAATGTAATAAAATATTTAGATGTTTCTCGACTATTATAGTATAAAGATCGGGTAAGTCCAAGTCGGACTTCTGTTGTAGAACGGCCCTGAAATATTTACTTTTATTTATTTATACATTTTATTGAACACCACAATAGTAATGAACAATATGTGTACAATGTGCGGTCTTATTGCAGAATGCAATTTCTTACAGACAAACTTTTGATGGAGTCAGTAATCAGTAGTCGGGAAAAATTTGGTCATACATACCTATTATTAATGTTCTGTTTTTAGTAGCTATTTGTCTATCAGCTAGGTGACAGACCGACAGATAAATAGACCGACAGACAGATGTCCGATTGTATTTAAGTAAAAAAGTCTAAAAATAACGGGTAAATATTTTGTGTTGTCAATCCCATCTTCACTCTAAAACATTATAGTTCCAGACTAGCGTTAAAATTTTACTAAACAGAAAAAGCATTTTGAAGCAGCACTCCATTAGTTTCCTAGATAAAAAATTCTAGAGATTTTCTTCTGTCAAAAGTTAAACGCAAGTTTAAACTTAAGTCATTCATCTCTGTGACATTTTAAGAGCTTAGTCGGTTATTTAAAATTCTGTGTCAACAAAAAATTGTTACTTACAAGTGAACGAGTTAAAAACTATGGCAAAATACAAATTTTGTATGAGTTTGATTCTCAAATGGTGGCGCGGTGATCTCTATATTTGAAAAAAGTATCTTTACACCTTTTATATCCGAAGTTAAAGAACAGAAAAGTCAAACGGTACTTTCCAACTTTTTAAGTAAACAAGAGTTGAACTTGATCAACACAAATCGTCATTTTCCAATTTCCCTGATACCGTTTACTGTAGGCCTTACCACCGTTTCAATGAGCTATTTATTCAGCTCAGACTCAGGTAACCTTACAATTGAAAATATAAAATTCTAATAAAGACGTCTTTATTACATTTTTATTCTTTTGATTCATAAATAAGCTAGGTATTACGAAGTGAGGTAGTTACGTAACTCGGTGAGCACTTCATTATCTTGGAGCACGGAAAGTTCGAAGGAAAAATTCATTTTGCTCCGAGGGTTAACGTGACAGAGGAACTGATCATCTTCACCTGTCTCCCAGCGGATAGTGCCAGGCAACCATCTACTAACACCGCTTCTTGGCAAATAGCCGAGTTAATTAAGCTGCTAGCCTAAATCCATACATCACTTAGTAGGCAAGTTTAATTTCTAACATGTTCTTTGTTCAAGAATCAAGCTTGTAAACTTGGTTCAGCGATAAGGCTTTGTTTATAATTGGTGAGCTTTATGCCGTATCAGATGGAGCGCCCAACTGCTTCATTTATGAATTTTAGAGGGTCACAACAATTTCTTGACAAAGGCGGGGGCGTCCCCCCCTGCTCACGCGCCACCAATCGGTGGCTCGAGACAACAGTCATTAATACCTTCGAGCAATTTGGCCTCATTTATTCAACACCAAGTAAAATTCTGTCGTGTACGCTAAGATTTACGATGAAGTCATTACGTTTTATGGGCCATAATTGATAGAGATAACATCTCAGGGCTACTGAAATTGCAAAGTGCTGTTTCAAGCACGTTGAACTCAAAGACGCGCATTAGTGTAAAGAAAAATAGCCTGTATTACCATAAACGACTGGCGTCGTGGTTATTAATTACAAAATTTTATAGGCAGGCGACACGCGAAAGTTCTTTTATGTTTAACACAAATATTTCTTTTTGGGGCGTTAATATCGATCTCGGTGATTTGGTTCCGTAATTGCGACCACGTTACGTAATTAAGTCTTTAAAATAGTTCCGTGAGTATTTTTTACATGTTTAACATAAAATTGTTGCATGTGAAATATTTACTAGGTTTAGGCAAATTAAATGCGCTATTAGATGTTCATATAGTCAGTAGGTACGGATAATTGTATGACGCGCAGCTGGCACGCAGCGTCTTGTCAATGTACACGTAATTATATTCTTGATCCTTTCAATTTTCCCTTGATCCAGCAGCTAAGACGGGCAAGTCCATGGATCCACACGGAACTTAAACAAAGTATCAAACGTAATAATCTCTCCTTATTTACATAAAACATTATGGGGAATCACGCGATCATCTGTCAACTTATGTATGTTTTATCGAAAGACTTAACTTATCGAATTAACTTCTCGTAGCTAATTAGAACAGTTCACGGCCATTTCATTTTACGAATTTGTTAACAATGTTAAAACACTTTTAAGGGGAAAAGACATGAGTTATAGATACATAAATGTAGTAAGTTGACAGGAATCCTTAAATACATTATTTATTTTTGCAACGATCTTAATGGTTTGCTTTTAACTGCTACATTGATCAATCACTGGTTTATAACCAGAGATTCTGTGGTGCCTCTTTTAGTAGCCCAGGCAGTATGACCATCCAAGTACGATTGGCTAGTTCTAACTACTTCAGCTTTGGGTTCAATTTCCAAATCTTCCAAAGTATTGGTTAGTTTCCATTTTAAATTTTCACATGTTCAACAAACCTTTATAACCAGCTTATTACCTATCCAATACAATTTTGACTTTAACCAAACCAAAGAAGTGCACCAAACACGTTGTCAACATGCGTCACTTAGGCACGTGTCAGTCTCATTAAACTTGTACAGCGTAGCGGCGTGCTAATATATTTATGGGTACCAGGTAACTTGTTACGCAAAGAGCACTACAGCATTAATGCCTCCTTTGGCTTAAGAGCACCAACTTTATACGTGCAACTTGGAAAACTTATGATTAATGGTACTAAGTGTCTTTGGTCCTGTAGTGATAGTTTGGACTGAAGTTGGATTAGCGTGGCTTGAAGTGAGTGACTCATACATATGTGTGGTGATATTTGTCGAGGAGATGTGAGTTTCTTTCGTGAGATTAGATCGGGATTATGGTTGTGTCGTAAATGTTTTTTTTTTGGTTGAAGTTGAAAGCTAAGTTAGATGATGCGCCAGCAATATTGGTGGATGTTTGTTGCGTATTAAAATCGTGTAGGTTTAACTTTTAATATTGACTGTCGTATTATTGCTCTTATTAGCTGTTGAATGTTGTTCTTACTTTTGAAATGCTCTTGAAATTACTGATTTTTGGTGAAAGGCTTACTTCTTATAGCCGTAAGACTAGTTTTAAGACTTCCATTATTTCCATTAGCACCAATATGCACTGACGCATATACTATATCACGTGTTTAACTAAAATTAATATTTAATAACAACTTTATAGTAAGCTAATAAAATTTAAGTTTAATCAGTATCTGCAAAAGCCAAGTATTTGATATTTAATGCTTCGCGCAAAGTTTCAAGTGTCAATTTTCAGTGCAGAGCTTTCCGCTTCAATATGCTCAAGCTTTAAGAATTTTCGGAAACTTTAAATTGAATCTTGTATCGAGAGTGTAGCGATAGTGTATAGTAGCATTTATGGGGACTATGAGATTCTTATCAATATATTCTTGGTCTCAAAATACTTATTCCTTTTACTAAATACATATCTCAACTAATGCAGCATAATTTAAGAAATGTACTTTCTGTTCAGAATGGTCTCATAAATTATGTAAATTAAAGACACATACATAAAGTTAGTAACGTGAATATGTGTTATCTTAAAGTCAAGAATACACTTGGGGAAAAATGTCCTGCTACACGTATCGTCAGAGATGTTGGCGGACTTTGGTCTACATGTCTGGCAACAAACCGCGACACGATTAACGCTATGGACATGAGTTACACGGTGTCGCCATATGGTCACAGTTTGACTGCACAGTAGGCGCTATGGCTGGGCAACCGGCAGCCAGCCAAGAGCACCTCTTTGTGTGATCCACAAATTGTTTTTCCGGGTCATGAAGTCATTTGTATGTGCTTTGTATGTTTGTAAACGAACCACGATACAGCAGAAAATCCTAGAGTGGGGCAACGTTTTTATGCTTAAACAAGTATGCAGATGAAAATGCGCTTGAAATGTAGATAAATGTATCCTTAGCTTAAAGACTTTTAAATATATTATCGGCATTGTAATCAATATTAAGCTAGAATAACGAATAAAGTACAAAAAAAAAGTATTCTATACTAGCTTCCGCCCGCGACTCCGTCCGCGTGGATGTCGGTCTTCGCGTGGATGTTTTATTTCTCCATTTTGAGTAACTCTGACATTGACATTTTATACATAGGTATCTATTGGACCCAAATATGGCGAGGCCCATAATAATTAAGCCCTCTATTGAGCTACTGCTGTTGAGCTCGCCTTCTGTAGTATAAAACTGAAAAATTAAGATTTTTTTACTTATTTTTCCAAGATAAAAAGTATCCTATTTTATGCCCAGGATAATAAGGTTAATTATACCAAGTTTATACCAAGTGATCATACAGACAGATAAAAAAAATCACATATTTGCTAACTTTCGCTTAATCCCGAAAATATCGAAAATACCGGATTACTAAAAATACCGGTTTTGTTAAATGATCCGGTATTGCGACCCCTACATTCAGTATTCACGCACATATTTAATTAGGGATGAATGAGAGTGTAATATACGTAAGAGTAGACTTATAATCAGAAAGCTCCGAACTGCTAAGCTATCGGGAGTTACACGTGTTATTGTGAGTCAACCATAAGATATAGACTTTTGCTGTTGTGGAATATTTTTTAAACAATTTTAAGGAGAATATTTCATACATTATTTCTGTGTAGCTAACCATAAGGCTGCACACGCGACGGAAGCTTAAAAATACTGGAGTAAGCTCCTATTTTCCCAACATTTCCCTCCACTGCTCTGCTCCTATTAATCGTAGCGTGATGAAATGTATACTATAACCTTATGAAAACAATTGTACCAAGTTTCATTGAAATCTGAGTGGTTTTTATTTCTATAAAGAACATACAGCAGACAGACAGACAGACAGACAGACAGACAGACAGACAGACAGAAAAAATTCTTTGCATTTTTGGCGTCAATCGATCACTAATCACCCGGTATTTTGGAAATATATTTCATGTACAGAATTGACCTCTCTACAGATTTATTATAAGTATAGAAGAAGAAGAAGAAGATAATTTATTTCTTATTTTTATTTTTTGATTTTTGAAATAAAAATAAATCTATGTCCTTTCTAAGGTAAACTATATCTGTACCAAATTTCAACCAAATCCGTCAAATAAGATTAATGGTATAAGCACGACGTGATTCTTTAATTTGACATAACTTTTTTATTTATGAACCATTGACATGAAACAAACACTAAATGTAAATTTAAGCATCCCACAATATATTCGGAAAACCGCATCCAACTCGGATCTTTCTGAGATTAGCGCGCAAGACGAACAGACAAACAGACAAACAGACAAACAGACAAACAGACAAACAGACAAACAGACAAACAGACAAACAGACAAAAAAAAAGTAATTAGGGTTCGACATCACATAATAACCCCTGCTATTTTTTTTATTTTTATTTTCAATGTACAGACAGCACTTTTCTACGATTTTATTATATGTGATGACAATGATTGCACAACACCTACACCTAAATGAGTGTATAATCCGACTGTAGGCTGGCAGGAAATGTTTTGATTAGTCAATGGCCTGGCTATGTACATAGGTAACAATGAACCCCAATCAAGGAGGCTCAAAAATTATGCTAATACAGTTTCTTTGACGCAAAGCCTTTGTAATACATGACTGACAAATTACTAGAGCTCGCTTTAAAACATTTTTTTTTGCAATTTTACTCAGGATGTTTTTTTTTGTTTCTTTTTATAATGGGTGTTTATTTTTGATTGTGTTGTGTTTGGCATTTATGTGATGAATGGATGGATGGTAGTATATTAGCTATTTGACATGATAAAGAAACTTAAATTGAAGTATCCGTTCTCGAGGTTTCTGATTATGTATCTCGGTAAGCGAAATATTTGTTATGAAGTACGACTTTTATTAATTTTACTAGTCTTACTAATGGAGTTTCTTGCTCATTTTTCCCCATTCGAAGCTACACTTTGGAACGAGCACTTAGTTTCACTGACGGACAAATTGGCAGACTATTATTTATTTATTTATTTATTGACGTTTTGAAGTATTTTTATGGTTTAATTGGAATAAATGATTTGAATTTGTGCGAAAGTTTGTGTGTATGTTTGTTACTCCATCATATCAAAACGGTTGATAGGATCAGGACGAAATTTGGCAAACTCTTTATCCTACGGGAACGTAAGCGAAACCGCGGGCAGAAGCTAGTCTAATATAAATGGAAAACTCATATTGATAGATTAAGGTCGCACTCAAAACCAGTGTTTAAAGAACTACAGACAGTTGTCGAACAACTTGTTAAAACTTTGTTAAATCTAAACTAAAATGAAGGAGTTACTAAAATAAATTAAAACTAAACTGAATGCCTAAAAGCTTAAGTGTTCCATTTAAATTAACGACCTAAGTTCTAAGGATTAAGCGAACCGTGCCATACCTTTAACTAATTTTCAACCTCTGATTCTATTTCTCTATTTAATTATGATGTTCTATCAAACTAATTTTATTGGAGTTCTATTGTAATTGGCGTAGTAGATTAGTAGTTTTGAAATATCATTCCTCCTCAAATAGGCTAATGAATGAATTTTAGGGCACTGAGAGTAAAGTTGCCAAAGAAACGGAGGAGCTGACTATGCGAGGTGATCTTGTCTGGCGGGCTTTACAGAAAATCCCAACGAATAACAGCACCCGCTGTTGTTCGTTGGGATTTTCTGTCCATGTGTATTCGCAAGCAATTTTCATATGTGCGATGTAGGATTTATGTCGTCGTCGGTTGATTCTGTTCGTCGATGGTCTAAGTGCGACTTCTGTCATCTGTCACTTGTCATGTCATCGCCATCAGCATTAATCACCACGCTTGCTCACTGCGGATTGACAATTTCGAACTTCTAAAATCCGAAATTATAAACCGAAGTTTCCTCGCCATGTTTTCCTTCAGTGGTATGTAAATAATATTGGAAAGTACATACACCTCGGAAAAAATCACATTGGTACTTTGCCAAGGGCAGACCTCCAGGCCACCAAGACATTAAAAGGACATAATTGTTTATCACCAAAAAAAACTGAACAATAAAACAAAACACCAACGATCCTCACACAAGCCAAGCCTAAGTCAGTTTTAACTTAGTATCTAGCTAAATAAACTACTTGTTTACTGTACAACAGTAACTAATGTACTAAAGAGTCAATAAATTTCAAGAGTTGTACCACATTATGTATTGGTCTCGTCCACTGCTACACGCTAGATTGGATAAGTTTATACGACCTTACAAATTGTTTAACGACGGTTCGCGATGATCCTTATTTTGTTAGAGTTAATGACGTCTTTACAACGGCAGTAACTCGCGTAGTATTATGAGATAAGTTTTATGGATCAAGGGCTTTTAATATTGTGTTTTGGTGACGATCGTTGTGTGGGTGCCTGGTTTTTTGGCTCAAATGTTTTTATGTACTCGTGTATAATATAAGTACCGCGTGTTTTTCATCTGTGTGTGGCTTTTTGGAATATGTAGAATAAGTATGTAGGTAATAACGTTAGTTTTTTTAAGGGAGAATATCATCCAGTTGCTTCCCCCGCCTAAGGCGAGGCGGGAGCGAGTGTCAGACTATTACTGACTAAAAACCACCCCGTTCCTTTTCCTGCTTTTCGAGCCGGAGCCCCGGTAACATGCTATAATAATAAATAATTTATTCAAAATATGCTAGGCAGTCCGCAGTTTAGAATAACGTAAAAGACTAAGAGCTTCTCCTACATATACATATGTAGGATTGTAGAATATAAAAAATAAGAAATTGACTGTAAAAATAGTATCTAATATTATGTGTGAAAAAGAATAATATACATTATTATAACTGTCCCGTACATAAAATGTTTGCCTTGGACATACATAAGTAGTATTGTTTCACAGCTCACTGAACGGATTGTACATTACAACCGTATAATGCTGAAAACTGAAACTAAAACCACAATGAAATATTTAAAATGGATTCTGAGAATATTATAATAATCCATATTTTACAGTGTACATACCTAGTATCTATATATTTAGATTAATAATAAAATTGGAGTATCTGTTTGTGTCATACTGAAATAACAATATTAATATACATACAATACATACACCTAAATTACTTTTCCTATATATTTTCCTTTCTGTCTGTCCGCTTTTTTCTGGCTAATTGCTGAAGTGGCTGCACCGAGTTTGACGGGACTTTTATTGGCAGGTAGCTGATGTACTAAGGAGTAACTTATGCTACTGTTATTAATCACAAAGTCCGTAATTGCCGCGAGCAAAGCTAATAAGAATATCTTCTATATTTTTGCTGTTGAATACCTACCTCATTTTTAAGTTATTAAACACTTAGGTGATTAACACACATAACAAGTACGGACCCGGCACGGCCTTGTTTCAAATTGTGCTTACCGATAGCTGCCAGCGTGCTTACGGCGCATCGACCGCTAGGTGCAAGCGCGCGATGCGGGCGAGGACTTGCTTTGTTTTAATCGTATAAGCGAGGTTACTAAACGTAAATTATAATTATGCATACATATTATATACTATTTTACTGTTTAAAAAACTAGGTATAATAAATTCAGCCAGAACGAAATAGTAATTTAACATTTATTGTTTCCTTATTTTTTTAATACTTCCCTTCTAAATCAGTAATACTTCAATCAGTATGATAGATTCGTAACGTCTATCGAAAAAATGAATATGTATGCATAGTTCAAGGTGATAAAGCTAAAGAATCTGCATTTTACAAAGTATTTCTTGTATATTAGAAACGTGTTTATTCTACGCGTTTAGTAATGTAAAATTATAATGAATCTTTTATTTAATACATGTTATGAGTATGAGTAATCTTTATTGTTTAGGTATTCCTATGTCTTAGATTAGCTTTTTATCTTAGTTAGAATCTGGTAGTTAGTGAGCATTTAGTTCATATCTCGTCGTCATATGATAGTTTTAGTTGCGTAGATGTGTACTTTATTGTTTTTTATTATTTAGTTTACTACCATATTCCAAGACATTTTGTAAAATTACTTAAACTGTTTCTTAGTAACAATTTTGTTCCTAAAAACAATTGCTAATGACTGGGTTAAGTAACAATTTTAGATTAGATAGATAGTAAACATAAACCATTGTTATGTAAATACAATATGTTATTATTAATATTATAAATGTGAATATTTGTGAGTTTATGTATACAAATACGTTATATACAGTTTTTGTGTATGATACTTAATCACGTAAAAGTGGCTAAAGCATCAAAATGAAATTTGGAACATGGGTAGATTATGGTCTGGAATAATACATAGGACACTTTTATTCCACGGTACTGTGGGCAAAGCCGCTGGTAGAAACTAGTTTATGTATAAAATTAAAACCATTATTACAATATCTATTGTTTTGTTGTTTCTAATAACTTTATTATACCGAAACACAGTGTACTATTTCAAAATTCCTATGAAATATCTATGTAAATATTTGAAAAGCTTTAAATTATGACATCACATTGCCTAAAACTTCGGGAATCGATATTGAAACCTCAAACGACAGACGGGATTAAAACCACAAAACATATAAAAAAATATAATTTGTATTGCAACTCACTAAAGTGTTTCTAATTAGTATTTTTAATTAAGATTACTTATTACCTTATATCTTTCATAAAATGAAAAAATAAATAAAAAACAAGTTATACAAACATGATCCCTATATCTAAAGGAAATACAAAACATAAACGTTTACAATATACATACTATGTTTACTTTTACAGTTCTCGTTTTAAGTTTTAATTAAAAGTAAATGTGTACATACAGATAACAGCATATCAAGATATCCACGTGTTACAATTTTTTTGTCAATTTTTAACCTAAAACAGTTACGACTACAGTTGAAAAACTGAAAACAATTATCGTTTGAAGGTTATAGTATGTTTTAAGTAAAACAGCTGCAATACATAAACTGTCATAATAGTATTGCGATGTATGTTATATATTTTGTGTATGTAAGTAGCTGTGCAAACAATATTCACTTTCCTTTCAGCTTTGCGAACCCCAAAAAAAGAATAATTATGTATCAAAATTGGTACCGCCTGCCGGTATTGTAACGTGGACCAAATTACAAGTATCCATACCCGACGAGCATGCATCAATAGACTGATGACAAACAATTTTTTTAATTCAATACGAACTAAGTTGCAGTCAAAAACATAGAATCTCCGTATATAAACAGGTCTGAGTGATTACGACACCACGACTTAGGTACCTATCTAGGTATAGATTTAGAGGAAAAAGCTTACCTAAGATTACGAATTGGTTGGCAATTAAACAGTTGACCTGACTTGGCTAGAGGTCAATGTTCTTGTCCATGAATTGTTATTGCAATTATTAGATACTCGATTTAACATTTTTTTTTATTTGAAGTATAATAATGTTTCCTATTGGATCTTATCATAATCGTTCGACAAAGTTTATTTTTAATTTTTTATGGTATAAGCCTGTAAACGAGCAGACGGGTCACCTGATGGTAAGCAATCGCCGCTGTCTATGGACACCCGAAACACCAAGGTAAGATTCTGAAGATTACCGGCTAGTTACATAATTATGTTTTTAAATATGAATTTAACCCAATTACCCCCTTCCCAATCCCCGATTTCCCAAAAATTCTTATTTTCCTAACTCCCAAAAGGCCGGCAACGCACATGTAACGCTTAGTGTCCATGGGCGCCGGTGATTGCTTACCATCAGGTGATATGTCTGCTCGTTTACCGACTTATTCCATAAAAAATGACATTAATCTATAACAACCTCGTTATAATTTCCTTAAAGTAAATAGTATGCATTTTCCAGTAATTTCTCATGCATTGGAATATTTTCCACAGACGGCTCATATTATATGCTATACGAACACAATCGATTTTTAAATAACTATCAGTCTATACTCTATTATATGCACTATTGATAATATAGAATTATAAATAGACAATAGAACAAATAAAAAAATGTTTATTTTTATTAAATAATAAAGTGGTTTATAACAAGCATTTATGTTATTTATATGTGTTTATCAATAATGTTTCGTATTTATATAAATTTCTTATTTTTGTACCTAATAAAATATGTACTATAGTTCGTTTACCTCGATATAATAAACAGATAAATTATTAATTTTATTAGAGTTATGTTAATGAGTGAATTTTTGAATTCTTTAAAGATTGTTCTATGTATTTTGTTGTCATATTTTTGCAGTATTCTAAAGTTGTTGTCTAGGTGTTTTTGAGATAAAATGGGACTTGGAATTATGCCTTTGAGTCTGTCAGTTATAGTTTTAGAATTATATATACAATTTCAATTTTCAATGAGCCTGCCCCTGTTACGCTGCCCCTCTGCTACGAAAAATGAATAGCATATTAATGATAATTTATTTATTTATTTTAATTGTTTAGTACATTTTTAGTGCTTAATTAGAAAAAAAAAAACATTTAAAACTATTAATTGCATATTAAATGTTATTACGAAGTGAATCTCTATCATATTAATTGATGATTAAGTATGTCTCCTCCTTTCAGGACTGACGACCGTGACGATATAATGACCTTTATATATACATGTATATAATGGTATATAATGAAGTTTCATTATGGTATTTTCCTAAGTAAGTGAATTTCAACACGTAGTAATGAAAATCAACGGTAATGTTTGATAGTAAAATGTGATTAATCGTAAATATGATTTATTCAAACGCTAAAAGCATTTTGTAGTTCCACGTTTTTGTGGTATATTTACAACATTGTTTAGTATAATTTAGGAAGGAATAGGAATAGAGAATAAGGAAACCTGTGTTTGATCTTCCCTCCCTAAATATATAATAGAAAATTATAACTCAGTATAACTTTTATAACATTTAAAGTTACTGAGTTAATATTAACTTTAAGTGTAGAAATGTACCTACGTAGTTTTTGTGCAAACATAAGTGCATTTATTCAAAAAAGAAAGAAACACATTTTTTGCTACTTCACATAGAACGAAGATCTCCTTGCCTGTTTGTATTTATTGTGTCTAAATATGATAAACATTTAAAAATAACATAATCAATTATTCTTACAATTTTTACTTGTTGACAGTACAAGGTAAATCATATCTCAGGGTTGTAGTGTTGTTATTTTATTTTAAATTAACGCTAACTAACCTTCTATTCTATGCTTTCAAAGTTCTGAAAATATGCAAAACCTTGCCAGTTCATATTCATCCGCAATTATAGGCCTTCTCTAAATAAGAAGGAACGCCACAACCCTCACTCTTGGCAGAGTTGGATATCGTTAACATTAGTGTAGACAGAATTCAAAGTAGTAAAATTTTGCCTGAAAATAATAATTATTAGGTAGAATGCATTTGTATAATTTCCCCAACAAATGTCTAGAGACTGCATTGTCTAATGCAGGGCTACAATAAATACGAACGCCACTATTGTGTTTCTAATCATACCACGAACAGGTTTAGTTTAGTGTTACAAGTCATAAACTTATCGCGGTTTTCATCAAGACCAAGTTACTACTAATTAGCAAAAAGCAAAGTAATTACCTCCATCAATGTTAGTTAAGCAGTTTGTGTATACAAAATGGTATTATGTATTGCACTCAGAATCAAAGCAGTAATTTACGGGTCATAAAAATAAATTGCTCATTAACTCCGTGTGGCAATGGAATCCGTAACGCATAGATTAGAAGCGCAGTTGTACTGTGACAAACATGCGTTAAAATTATATACATATTCAGATTTTTTGTATGTTGCGATAAAATATGTTTGATTTACTTAAAATTTATCTTCAATGCGTTCGTGTAATATTAATGGCAAAAAATTACATAGAAATTAAAGTTTGGTTAACATTTCATTAAAAGTATTCATCGAAAAAAATAAATCATAGATATCTCAACATCTATTTTTCAATTTAATTATAGTCAACACAAGCCCAGTCAAGTTGACTAAAGTCAAACACTGAGAACAATTGTCCAGCGTATTTTCATTCGATTTCCAAACCGCTACCGCTTGTGTTTAAGAGCACACCCCAAGGTAGTCTCGTTAGCAAACCGTCTGCCACTGCCTCGGAAGCCTTTATTAAGTGAGGCAACATTAAACGTGCGACAAGACAGTTTGTTTCTCTGTTCCGTGGAGCTGTTTGATGCAAATCGACATGAGATTCCGGCTCGTACTACTTATTGTTGTGGCGGCAGGCTTCGTCAGTGCAGTAAGTGTGATTTCTGATTTATTTTCTCATGTGTGTGCTAGTATAGGATGTTAAACGTAATTTTGGACAGATTTTTTGTTTGTTTTGCTGTTTAGAATGTTTTTAATAGTTGTGTTATCAGTGGTTATAGTCATTTTAATGTTATATGGAAGTTTGTATTAAGAAACCGAGTTGAGATATTATATTCGTTTCATTAAAATGTTTTGCTTCTCCGTAGAAAAACAATTTGTAGAGGCGTTGCTTTGAAATTGAATCATAATAATGCAATACTCCACTTTACCTGCTCCCTGGTCCAGGAAGTTGAGAAATACATTCTAACTTTTCTTAGCTCTAATAGAACTCAACAGTTTCCTTTTTCTTCGTACTTTCTTCTTAAACAGATTAAAATGCAAATTACTTATTCATAGTTGAATGATTTTTCTCTCTCATTTTACCACGAAGACTAAGTAAATAGTTCCACAGATGATATTGTGACTTGTGTGTTTTTTTCATTAATTACAGGAAATCTCATTACTTACAGGGAATAGTTAAGCGAAGCAGCGATGCTTGTAAGTATTCATTTATCATTTTTATTTCATTACGTTTCCCGGTATGATATTCAATGGATGTTAATGGCGTCATATCAGAACTGAATCATTACATTCTATATTTATGACCCCGAAATCAAGATGGAATCTAATATGGGACCCATTTTTAAAGGGAGTATTAGCAGTTTATTTATAGCTTATATTACCGAAAAGGAATTTTATTATTCCGCCGTAATATAGAATGAATGTGAGCATAAAAATCTCTAAATCAAATATTACATATTGGTTGGGAAGATAAGCAATCGCGATTGAACTGGATCCAAATTCCTTTGCTCCCAAATCACTGTCTAATATTTGCTCGTAAATTTATTTCCCTATAGTCAATAAATTTCCCATTTATGAATAAACTTGCGTATAACTTGTTTTGGGGTAAATGTTGACTTTGGCGAGGAGGAAGGAGTGTGGACGGAGTATGTAACATTAATAATGTATCAAATCAAATAAACTATTGCCTGCTGTCGGCGGCGCTCAAAGTTTATAGTTGCCGCGATTGATATGACTTGTTTGGGCACTTCTGAGGTTTGAGTAATAACTAACTTATAAGTCACTGTAGACCTTATTGACGTACGATGAGATAGATAAATCATCTTTGATTCTAGAAGCGTGATTGTTTGCGTTTTCTGTGCCTGTGTTTATCCAAGGTTTTAAAATTATGAATGCTGAACACGTAATCTTGGGTTGAATTCTCAATTCGTGTTAACAAAGTAGGTATTGTTCAATATTTAGATCTCAAAATTCTTTGATTGGAGTAAAAAATTATTTCTAAGGTGATAAGAATTTTTTCATCTTATCCTATAAGAAAATAAGCGATCGTTTATCGGTCTAGTGAAGTATAATATAATTAGAATAATGCGGGACATACTACTTATCCGCGTTGAACAACTTCCTAATGTTTCGATTTTTTATATGGTAGGCATGTCCTGTTCAACAAAATAATTGGCACAGGTCGCCATGATTGAAATTGTATATAGAGAGGAGTTTTATGACTACCCTCTAGTACTAAGCAATAATGATAATTGTGCCAACATCGTTGTTGTTATATTAAAATATTTATTTAGGTATGTCGATCACATTACTATCTAATATAACATGTTAAAAATCTAGTAAAAAGATACTTCAATTCAACATTAAAGTAAACAATTACTAAATACGCTTTAGTGTGTATAATATTTACTAGTTCTACGAAAATTAATTTCAATTTGAAGCAGTTGAGTCTTTAAAAGTGTTCCCATTGAATTGAAAAACCCGTAAGGTTAATGGTTTAGGTTATATTAATTAAAAAATAAATCATTTATTGCCCATGGCTGCCATGGCCGTAGTTATAAAGAAAATGGCCTTTCACATGAAATGGTTTTATAGTGCCTCCGTACTTCAAGTAATTAAAGTGACTTGGATAGGTTTTAATTATAAAGTTATAGTTTTTTAATACTTATTAGGTATAAAGAAAACATTAATGATATAATTTTATTTTCTTTATTCTAACTGAAATCGTAAAAATCTATAGTTAAGAAGTTCTAATGAATATTCTGAGGTTTCATCAATTGATAGTTTTACTGATACGTAACAGAATTGGTTGGGAACACCGAAGGCAAGAGATTGCGCAGACGTTTCCCAACGAGATGGAGAGACCAGATGAAGGACTCGTCTTAAAGAAACGCGCGGTTGTAAGAGACGCGCTAGACATCAACAGCTGGAAACAAATCATTCGCTCTAGATGCAACCCTGATTCTGACCACGATCCTCAGACATGAGGGAACGACCAGAGAGCGAGAGAGAGAAAAAGGGATAAGAATTGATTAATTTTGAACTTTCTTAAATATCTAGTAAAATAATTATAGGTAAATAAATGTAGATTGAATATTTACTTTCTGGCTTATGCTAACGACATACCTCTTACTTACCTACCTCTACGTTTTATACCACTTACTTCAAATACCTCTCAGATAATATTTGTATTAAATAAAATAAAGCTTTGAATAGCAGATAGATATTATTCTCTCAAAACAGGTCTGTTATCGAGGAAATATATTATAATATAATAATATTATGCCATAGTGACGTGTGCGTGGGACAAACCAACTTGCCTTGACGGCCATATTGCCACTGAGAAATAGTTTTAAATTATTTTCTTATCTAGATTACTATAACGGGCATGTTACATTCCATCATGGTTTATTATTCCTTTGTTTAATTATTTATTTATTTAATACTGCTCTTTGCTTGAGTAGTAGTAGTTGCAATTGCAAGTGCAATTATTATCCTTAATGATTGTTCTACAAACCTCTTCCCAAGAATTTTCTGGTAGGGCTGACGCCGACCTGGAGCTGTGGACTACCTAGCGGGTTACCGGGTTACTGGATGGTTATTGATGAAATGTTTTGTTTGTAAAAAAAAATGGTTGAGACTACACATATTGGGTTGGCGTGGTGGCCCAGAAGTGAAAGGTTTCTCATGCATATGGGTACAGGTTCGAAACCTACCAACGACAAGAACTAATGTTTTTTTTTTTAGTTATATGTACTTTCTAAGACTACTTAGACACTACCGACAGGCGGGGAATGAAAACATAGTGAGGAAACCTGGGATAATAATTTCTAATTATTAATTTCGAATCGTCAACTCGCATTGAGCAAGCGTGATGATTAATGCTCAAATCTTCTCTGTGTTAGAAGAGGTCTTTGGTCAGCTTACAGGCTGTTGATATATTATATGTATGGTGTAAACCACTTAATTATAATTTGCTTTTTTACTTCTTTCCAGTTATTAATTCAATGAATTACGGCGGAACTGTCACATTTGGAGAACAAGGCGTCGCAGATTGTCTGGCGCTTGGCAACCCTTACTGGAAGTGTTATACGGAACAGAGTGGTATCAACCCTGAATGGAGATGAGATTGACGACTTTTTTTGTATAGGTATTGAATTTAAGGCTTTAATGATTAAATAGACTAATTAATTACTGTACTGTGTTGTTATTATTTTAGATTAGTGTATAGTTCCTGATGTAGCAATGTGTTTAGTTATACCTAAATTCACGTGTTATAAATTTAGTAGGTAAACATCAGATTTTATTACCTAGGCAATAAACTTCAATTGTTAGATTTATGTTATCACTAAGTGGATCAATTTCAAACAAACTAATTTAGTCCAAGGCAATGTATAAGCCTACATGAATATTATGTGCTGATTAGCTTCCGATATAATTATTTGTGTGATCTATAAATTACATACTATAAAAAACGTACTGAAGTATGATGTACAAAAGGAGAAAATATGCGGGACAATATTAAAAAATATTGAAAAACAGTGGACCCCGCGAACTTTGTTTCGTCTAGGAAAATTTTATGTGTGCATCTTTGTTGATTTTTTCTTTGTTTTATGGTATAAAGCAGACGGATCACCTGATGGTAAGCAATCGCCGCCGCCCATGGACACCTGAAACACCAGAGGCGTTACAAGTGCGCTGCCGGAATGTTGGGGTTTAGGAATTTAAGAGTGTGTTGGGGAATCGGAGACTGGTAACTGGGTTTTCGGTGTTTTCTTCTGTATGCACCGTTGTCGATTTTTCTTTCATAAGAACCTTCTTCTGACAATAGCAAACCCAATAAAATTGGCGAAAACGGTTCAGCAGATCTCGAGATTTTGTGCTTTTGTGTTAGATGATTGCATATTTTGCGCAGTGTCTGGGCAACGGGCTGCTGTGCAAAGTATTGCGGGTTCGATTCCCGTACGGAACAACTCTTTGTGTGATCCAAGGTCACGTGTATGTGAAATTGTATGTTTTTTAACGCACCCACGACATAGGAAAACATACTAGTGTTGGACAAAAATATTTAAAAAAAGAAACAAAAAGAGTATCATAGATTGTTTTGGTTCCGTGTGCATAGGTAATTTGTATAATCATACTTTGCTTAACTCGCAAAGTGAATCCAGCCTTCTCTGCATACATCTTCAAGAAATCATCATCAATCGTGACATTTACCTACGAGTATTTTATAAGTCGTAAAGAAGCATATAAAAATTAAGATTCTTTTCGTTGGATATCAAAATAAAAATAATACGTTATTTTTCCTGTTATCGGATCTGTGTGAGTCTGTTGGATGGATAAAATAATAATTTATGAAGATTAAAAGGTCATAGTACTTTTGACAGTACCTAATATTACTCGTATGTTTATATTATTTGATCAAACGTTTCAAGGACATTTTTTCTCCTGTTACTGTTTATTTTTTATTATTTTGGGTTTAGATGTTTAGATTTGTGTGTTGAAGTTTTATTGATCCGTCAATTTGACTTTGAAGAAATAAAACATCTCTTTTATTAATGCTAAAAGTAGGTAACTGACAGTCTCACCTCAACCACTATTATTTTTATAACAGTTCTGAGTAATTCTAATACAATTTAAAAATCAATCGCCTGCAATCAGGCTACTCAATGATTTTATGCTATGTCATAGAATGGGTTATTCCAAGCTGGTAACACATGAATATGAATGAACTGCCCTCGATAAGTATTCACATTATCGCCGCTAGGAGGCGCACCATCCAAGAATGCTATAACATTGTAATAACCAGCAAATAGCCACGTAAACGAGCAGCACTGCCGCCTAACTACAATAATTACACTTATCCCAACACACAAGGATTGTATAATCGCGGATGTAACATCCCATAAACTCGATAACATTAGTTTCATTATAATTTTAGCATTCGACTCGGCACGTATTTCAACAGACGGGGAAACTTTAATTTCTATGTCTAGTTTCATAAATCGTCTCACTTCGCTGTATCCGGTCTCTTTATTATCCGACTCGTACCAATTTAGATGGTCCCACTGAATTTTCAGATATTATACAAGAGCTACGTGACTTTAGAACCGTGAAGATTTGCCAGGCTCGCCTCGACTGCCTCGCCAGCTATCGTCAGATCAGCTGCGGTCGTTCATATGTCGGCTGTAAATTTAACTTATTCAGCACGCTTTTATAGTTATCTTGTAGTGTTTGTTAGTGGTGTCTGTTGTTCAAATGTGCACAACATTTAAAGTATCAAATCGTACAGTATTTCAATTGTATTTTATTAAATACTAATTTATTTAATTTCTAATAATAACTATGACTAAATTATTTACAACTAAAAAGAAATAAAAACTAACTTAAAAGTAAAATAACTTAAAAAAAATCTAATACAGTATTTAAAAATTTTGATGCGAATAATCATACTTCATTTTGTCAAAGAGATTTGATTAGACAGACTGTAGTTTGATATTCTTAATCCACTTTGCGAAAATCAGCGCTACTGGGTCAGCAGTAAAACCAGCCTAACAAACCAAAGTCACTAAATGAAACCTCAGCAATCAAACGTGATGAAATAAAGAGAACTCAAATTTTCAACACCCAAAAAGAAAAGTAAATCTAAAAGAGAAATCTTGGTCGACATTTTAAGTGAAACGAAATTTACAAATTTTTCTTAAGTCTTCAGCTTGTAATGTGAAATTTTTAGTGAACTTCTGTAGTAATATTCATTTATTTCTCTCATTATCACTTCACAATGTACACCAAACAATTAGGATACCATAAACTTGAGACTGGTGTCTGTTGTAGGTGAAACCTGTGTTACAGATCACCAGGCCAACCCTTCGACGCAATACATTACTTAAACCGTAAGTAGTCAAATTATGAATGTAGGTTCAAAATGGGTATCTGGAGCTGCGGACTACCTAGCGGGTTTACCGGGGCTCCGGCTTGAATAGCAGGAGTAGGAACGGGGTGGTTTTTAGTCAGTAAGAGTTCAGACTCTTAGTAAGAGTGTCAGCACTCCCTCTCGCCTTGCCCAAGGCGAGAGAAGTCATTGGATGATTTTCCCCCCTAAAAAAAGGTTCAAAATAGACAATTACCACAAAATATACCAATTACACCATAAAACGTTTAAAATACCATTTCTAAATCCCATTGTGACGATATTTAAGCATCCCCGTGGCTCGTAGTCTTGGTTGTTGATGGTATCTGGGGCTATAAAATATTCAGTTGCAATTTTGAGCTGCCGAAAACCCCCATTCATAGAGGCACTTGCTTTGATATAAGTAGGTAAGGAGTCCGTAAGACACCCGAGTTATCTGCACTGGTTTTATTAAAAGATGTACACAATTATACGTATCTACGTATGGAGTGTTTTTATAATTTGTAGGTTTTTATTTGCAAAATAGGTGCAGTGCTTGCAAGAAAATTTTAAGGCATATTTTTAATCGATTGAGCTGAAATGTTGTATACGCTTTTAGTTTTTATGACCATAAATGCTGATAATCCAAGATCCCAAAGCCCGCAGACTTTAATTATTCTCTGATGGACAAAACATAAATATTTTTGTTACATTGTGCTTGATGCCAACTGTCGTTCTATCACCAGATACGAGTAACTACACAGCAATTCTTCACAGTATAATAATTGAAATCGTAAAATGTTATAAAATAAAGGTTTAGAGAACGTTTTCGGAGCATGTTCCAATAGTTAGGAGCGTGCAGGTTAGATTGCACGGACGTGATGCGACTGTTGGGCAACTGCTATATTTCTGAACTTACATAAAGATATAAATCTCTTCTGTCTTCTTTGTTTTACGAAAATTTGGTACTTTTGTGCTTGTAGTAGAGTTCATATTGCTGTATTGAAATATACGGTATTGTTTTAAATACTCCTTATGGATCTATGAAGACAGTTGACACTGAAAATTCGTCATTAAAAGGCCTCTTGTAGTATTTAGTGAAATGTTTTAATGTATAAAACAAATACCTGGATGTTCTTTAGGTTTATTTCTCCTTACCAAATTATGTCGTACTTAGAAATGATTACAGAGCACACGTTGTTAATAAGACAACTCGGCTACTTTTGTATAGGAAATAATTTTGTACCTTACTTTAAAATGTAAGCAATTTTTTATTTGACTCAAAATAAACCGGCAAGCGGTACGGAACAACGTAGTAAAAGTAGCTAACCACGGAGAAATGTTAATTTCCTTTACAAAGAAATTCATGAGATGTTTTAAGTATCTTTTTTTTAAATGCCATATTGTACCTACAATCAACAAACCCTAAATAGAGCTATACATATTTCGTCTTTGTAATATTTTAGTTTCTTTTTATACTATTCTTCATTCTCTATTGTAATAATATTGAAAATTCGTTTTAAAAATCTTATAAGAATAAAATTATAGTTCTACCTACATCAAACCCCGGACCCTATTCTATTTTACCTGACTCGAGATTCGAGCTTTATACTTGCTCATTCCTCTTCCAATCATTAATAAAGGAGTGAATTTTTATTAAATCGAAATTAAGGACCAGTTTATGAAATCTATATAAACCAAATTCTTTAGCTGCCATCAAATTCATGCATCTGGTTTATAGAAGCCGTATCCTTATTTAAAAAAACATTTAATTTGACACCCAGGGATTATCTCAATTAATTTACATGAACTTTGTACTTACAACTGAAGTAATAAGCACCAAGTTACATATTACATTACCTATATTAACAAAATTTTCTAGTCAGTAGTTAAAGTCTAGATTGGAAACTCATACGTAAGTTATTTCGAAGTAAGCGTTTAACTCAAAGAAGTTAAACACTCACTGCTGATGTTAAAATTAACGATTAATTGCTAACATATTTCTTGAAGGTACGAAATACATAGCTTAAAATTAACTTGTATCAAAGTTTGTTATGTGTGGATCGATCCAAATGCCAAATATGGAGTTCAATCATTTATTAATGTCGGTGTGTATACAGTTTACATATTATAAGAAGTCCCTTTTAAATTTGTTCGTTTGTATCAACGCTATAAATCAGAATACTTACCAGACGAAATCCTGTATACGGTTTTCATTAATAGATATTTTTAAGGAAATCATTCAATGTCTTCCCCTGCCTTGAGTGAGGCGAAAGAAATTTCAGACTCTTACTGATTAAAACCACTCCTGCCTACTTCTGCTCTTCGAATCGGAGCCCCGACGATCGGACAGGTCGTCCAAGGCTCCGTAATGTGTGATTCCTGTTGTTATAGACACTTTTATTACTCTTTTACCTATTGGAAATCTAAAGCCAAATACTCAAAGAGCTTATATCTAATACGCAGATGAAATATAGTATATGTGTGCTCGGTTATAAGTAGATATAGTTAGCAGAGTTATGTGTTCCACTACTAAGTTAAGTCACAACGAAGTTGGCCGTGTTCTGAGTAATTTTATGAGACAAGGACTACGGAGACGATGAATATGGTACATAATTTCCCTGTGCTCGGTCCACAGTTTCTACTAGGGAAATTAGTGTTTTCTGTGCTATTGACCATGTATTTACCGTTGTGTTGTCTTGCAGTATGATATTTCTAGTTTCTTCTGAAGTGTGGGTCCAGGTTAGTGGCTTTGTCACCTGCTCTCTCCAATTACAGATAAATTTTTTTTTGTAACGATTACAACTTATATGGCGTGGCACAAATGTCACTACTATTGTTACCTTTCCTAATTTGTAGATTTTTCAATTATTACTACGTTACCTTACACTAAATTTTGCTCAAATAGGTCTTTCTCGGATCAGATCTCAGATCTAACTAATTCTCGCTCGTAACTAAAACTCTAAAAAAATAATTTGTCTAAAATCTAATCTAACTATGATAGAGAATTTCATAGTCTTTGATGCGTTAGTCCGATCAAGTGTGCTCAACTATTACTTCTACTCAAACTCTCGCCAATGTGAGATCCCAGATCAAATAAAGTGGTAGTAATTCGCTGAGGAACGCCATCTTAGGTTGAACTACAAATACCTTATTAATACTTTCTCAGGACTGCTTCGATGAGAAAATATTTTTTCAGACACATTCACACCTTTCTCGTTATTCCAAACTATTACTTATACATGTATATGAAAGATAATAAAAGAAGTGTCAATCTATAGTGATTGATTTAAATCTCAGAATGCAAATAAAATACATAGATGTAGTAGTATTAAAACAAGAAAAAAAGATTCCGTTTGTCATTATTACTATTGTTAAGATACGATTGCGTAAAATGAATTAAATTCCAAATTCAGTACAATGTAAAATTATGGAGACGATAACAGGACGAGTCCTTATTCACGTTGTACGAATCTCGATCTCTGTTCGAACGCATCTCTACAGAGGGAATATTAAACGGGACTTTTGGTTTCGCTAAGGGCGAAGTAACCGCAACTTAATGAAAAAAGCAGAAGCAAGCAAAACTTTTGAAGATTCAGACTCAGAAAATCGTAGAAGGTAGCTAATTATTCCTACACAAATTGTGAGACTCGGGCAAGTTTGCGTAGCGGTCGCACTGCACTGAAGAACTTTGGAGCTACAACTATACCATAACTATTAAGGTAAAGATTGGTCTGCTGGTAAATTAGTTGACCGTCAGAGTTTAACGCCGCTTGCGAAATTCACAATGAACTATGGACCACTAACTATGAACATCAGGTAGCCTCCCGATAAGATCAATTTGCCGGAGAGCCAGCGGTCTTTACAATCGACGGAGTTGAGCTAAATTTACGACGAACTTCGATGTTATCCGAGGCTAATTTACTGGTCTTACTTATCGACTCGTTTCATTGTACCTGTTGAAGGTATGATTTTAGATACTTTGCGGACTTTAGATAAAGGTACGGAAATATAAGAATGATGTATGGTATTACGGACAGCCGTTACATTTAATCTTAACCTATCCGAGTAAATACACCTTTATATTAGATCTACTACATCACCTACACCGTACAGATTGTACGGAGCAGGATGAAGCACATGTTAACTACAGAAAATGTTAACTATTATTACTATAAAGATTTGCATACGTAATTTTCAGTAAAGCTACTTTTACAAGTAAGTTGGTAGTTGTCAGGGACAGCCACGAGTCCTAAAGTTTGAACATCTGGTCAAACAATACGATAACATCGTCTTCATACTTGTTGATTGTTGAGTTAAGACTTCGACAGCGCTTCTACAAAATACTAAGTACTCCTCCACTCAGTTTTACATTACTTTCAATGATATTTTTTCCTTTGTAGAATCTAAATTAACTGTTTATCCTTTAAGATATTACCTAGTATTAAACAAGAAAACAAACATTAAATATGTAGGTAATAATTCAACAACGAACGACTAACAACGTGAACTATTTTACTTTACCACACATCCCGTGTGGATGTTTACGCTAAGCTGCGGTGAACAAGATAAAATACTTCGGCTGACTTCGTAAACAGATTTTGTTCCAAGACGTTGTTTCTTAATTACAAATTCCAATGTAACGGACAGGATTCTCCGCCGGTCGCGGACTGAAACATCCCAATACACAAGTTTGAGGGCAACTGCTTAATTAAATCATCAATATAGAGTCTCAGGGGGTTATACGGTCCGTGCCCGGGTGATGTATTGCTCGCTTCAGTTGCAGATCTTCTATTAATATACTTGTTAAGATAACACGCAAAAACATCATAGCCATTGTGATTAATGTGTCGATGTTTGAGATGATATCATAATTCTTTTGTTGTTCACTTCGCTCCTTTCATAGGTGCTATTTTTAACCTGAAAACTAAATTCGAAGTAAGCCCTTTAGCATCTGGTTTCAATTGAAAGGCTGAACAAGGATCCGATTAAATCCATTCATCAAAGTATTATCTAATTGACAATTTAAATTGGAAATTGAAGAATCGGTAGAGGATTTAACTAATAAACAGTTTTGTTTGAGGGCAAAACAAACATTTAATTTTGACCAGGTCTGGGCCCCATAACAACGTTTCCTTTAGAAGATTATCTAGGATTTCGACAGGATAAGTGAGATCTAACTCGTAATTTCATTTGATCCCGTCCTGTCGATATTCTCATCCCAGAGGGAGTTCCAATAATACCTGTTAATTGGAAACTAGTCCCTCAATGGTCTGTCCTTGGTATCCCTCATAATGTACTATAATTTGTTCTGGCTGCTTATAGGCATTCAGGTTCTCTGTAGGGTATGGGGTGTTTATTGTAATAGGTAGGTACTTATACACTGTACCCTAATTGCTTTTGTAGTTTTCGTACTTTAAATGAAGAAGTTATGCCCAAACTTTAAATATTTTTTTCAAATTATTATTAATATGTGATTACGTTTTTCATGAAACAATTCTGTTCATAGTTCTAATTATGTAGTTACGAAATATATTTTTATAGCACAACGGGCAAATGAGTGGACGGATCACCTAGATACTCATAACGCCATTAAAGTTTAAGTGGGGAATAGCCATGACGAATGAGTCGGCCCACGACCCACGGACACCCGCAATACCAAAGGAGTCAAGGGTGCGTTGCTGGCCTTTTAAGAAGGATTACGCTCTTTTCTTGAAGGTCATTTATGATTCACGACAGCTCATTCGTTTACCTTTAATATGAGCTGTATGAGCAAAAGAGCAAAGATAAAATATTAATATTAAAGGTGTAAGACGGTAACACCACAGTTTTATATAGATTTAAACTGGGTAAAGAAGGAAAAGAAAAAATAACCATGAAAATAAAACCAACAATTAAGTAAAATAATAATCAGTCGATCATTTTATTATTTAACTTATATCGTAATTTTATGACACACAAAATAAACATAACTTTATCGTAAAATAAATAGAATATAATCTATTTATTAGCAAATAGATAAAGTTATAAAGAGAAAATACATGTTTTACATAAGAAGAAGAACAAAAGAAGAATACAACAGTCTTTCAAAAATACAGTCAGTTAAAACCAAACAAATTAGAAAAATAATATGTATCGTGTGTATTTACTGACACATAAGAACAATCATTGTTGCTATATAATGAGACAATTTGAACATTGTTTCCTATTTCCAAAAAATATTAAGATATAAAGTTGAAATTGCCTCATTTAACATCTACAACATTAACACACTAACCGCCGTACTCAAAGACATTTAATGGTAACTTAGCCAAGTCCCCAACACACTTAACAAAGAAGTTACAAGGAATAGTATATTAAATCATCATTGTCAATCAATCTCTAAGTACGGCAGATACATTATATTCACTTACAACAATCCGAGATAGGTATGCATTCGCCTTGATCATTTCTGACGAGATCTTTCTTACAAATGCAAGCTGGTTTGTCATCTTTACGCGGTTTTGTAGGACATTTCTTCTCTTGTCCTACTTCGTCACAGGTGAGAGGATCACAGACCATTGAAGGATGCTCCTCGTATCTTTCCTTGGGACCACATGTTGGAGCTAGAAAATAAACATTAGTTACGTTGAATTATGATTAATAATAAAAAATATTTTTATGTACATCTCGTAGAATATTTTCAAACATTAGACATGTATTTTTATTTTCTTAGGCAACGAATAATCGCGTGATGTCACTTCTAAGACATTTTATACGCAGAAATTACGTATTTGCTCACGTTCCTAAACTTTCGTTTTATCTAGATAAGTATTGTCATCTTATATGACAAAATAAAAAAATACGTGTCTAACATTCTTTCATTACCTAACTGACGGACTAAGTAGATTTTTAATTATCATACCCCGTTATCATCCCTATATTGCAATGCAAAGCAGCATTAGGTATATAACACAACCGCCCAAGTAACAGCCTATAGGGCACTTAAGATCTGCCTTCTTGTAGTCAGAGCAACGTCTTCCGCAGTAATTACCACAGCCGGGTATTGCGTTTGGATCTCCTTTGCACGATACTGGAAATTAACATTATTATAAGAAACTTTAACAACATTATTGTGTTGTTATTTTCTTAGTATCTTGTTGAATTAATTTTCTTAGAATAGTCTTGCTGCAATTAAGGCTTTGGGGTGTATTGTTAAAACAATATTCAATTGTATTTGGCAAACATATGAATTATATGATAATGTAGTCTCGTTGAAGTGTGGGAGAGCCGAATGGGCCGGTTCGACCGGAGTGATACAATGGCTTCACATAAAACCTACGTGAAACAACTTGCGTTGTGTGAGGGAAGCCTGGGCATTGGGCCTCCGGTAGGCCCAATTACCCCCCTTCCCAATCCCCGATTCCCCAACAACTCTTAAATTTCTAAGCCTCAAAAGGCTGGCAACGCACGACATCGATTATAAATATGGTTAGCTTAATAGCTTATTGCAAGATTTTGTATGTCCATTTCACTGAGCAACTAATATAAGACACGGTTACCTTACCATACTTATAATAGAAATGACTTACCATTACACTGTTTAATTGGTATACAGATGCCATTGTCATCTCGAGCGTAGTCTGGGAGGCAATAGCATTGAGGGATGCACTTTTTATACTTGATGGGGCAATATGTTTGGTTTTGCTGCGATAGTGTAGCACACACGTTATCGCATGTACCACAACCGTGGTATTCGTTGGGTCTGGTACATTTTACTGTGAACAAAATTGATGGAATTAGTTTTTAAATTATATCAATTTCTGACTAATTATTGTTTTACCACGAAAGTGTATTGTAAAAAATACCATCAACAATATATTTAGGAAAGGTTACAAAATGTGAATGTCTTGTATGCAAAAGGTTTCACGAATTTTCAATAATAAAAATGTTGGTGTACGTAATTATTGCCTACTGCGAAAACATCGCCTATTGTACTGGTATTACTATTTTTTAATGTAGTTATCCTAGATGTGATTATGTGGTGTACAATAAAATATTTATAAATAAATAAATGATTGACTGTTATAGAGTTTAAAGAGTCTAGTGGGTCATAGAGACCATAGAAGCCCAATAACTAAAAAGGTGAAAAATAGGAAAACAGATTTATATTTAGTTCTATGATTTCTTTTCCTGTCTTTTCCACGACTAGGGAACTATGTCAGTTCAGAGCACAGAGTTCATTAGCCATGTAACAAACAGATGCTCATAATAATATGCAGTTGTGTGAGTGAGGTTACCGGAGGCCCATTGTTAATTAATAATCCACCAATCATACCAATCTTCCCAAACCGCGATTCCCAAACAACCCTTAAATTACTAACCCCCAAAAGGCCGGTAACGCACTTTGTAACTCTTGTGGTGTTTCGAATATCCATGGGCGGCGACGATTGCTTACCATCAGGTGATCCGTCTGCTCGTTTACCGGCTTATACTTAAAAAAAGATTTATCAATACTCACAACAATCCTCTTTTGATATACAATCTCCGACTGCATTTCTGTAGTATCCTTCTTCACACTGACATCCTGGAGTGCAATGTTCTTCATCTCCTTCTGGTGGATGTGGACAGGGGTAGTCTACTGTAAGGCTTTTGCAGGTTTGCGGCGGACACGTTCTTGTGCAATTCACGTATACTTCATGCGGTTTTGGGCATTTTTCTGTTGTGATGAAAAAAGCTTTTTTATTAAAGTTAACTTCTTTAAAACGTACTTAACTGTATTTGACATAATAATAAATATGAGTATAATATCGAATGGGTGTAAATAGTGTTAATATCAATGTTTTTTATTTATATCCATTGGTTTTTATTTATTTGCAAGCTGTTTTTTAAATATATTTCTTTGATTATTATTACTTTGATATATCGATTTGGCATTACATTTGGAATATTAGAGACATTTTTATATTTAGTATTAGTTTTTGATACTCATCTTTTAAATCAAACTGTATACTTACTTGGACATTGATCTGCAGGTATACAATCACCGTCACTGTTCCTTAAGTATCCATCTTGACATACGCAAGCACCGACACACTCATCAGACTCAAAAGTCTCTGAAGAGTCTTGAGCATCATCAGAACCTGATCCAGAAGTTGATGATGATGATTCAGAAGAAGAATCAGAAGTATCAGAAGACTCAGAAGAATCGAACTCAAGTGTCACTGATGGGTCTTCATTTTCATCAGAAGTTGGTTCGTCTATTGATGGACACTTCGTTCTCTTGCCTTCTTCATTAGCGCACTGTTTGTAGACTTCGTTTATTCCGCATGTTGGTGCTAGATGAATATAAAATGTTGATTACTATAGGTAAAACAAATTTACGTAGCTTACCTAATATGCGTCTACACTTTTGTTAATAACGTACTATTCTAGAAGGTTATGTGTGAGATCGAAGTATATGTGTGAGATAGCCATGCATGTGGCACGAATGGGCCGGCTCGACCGGAATGGTTCCACGGCCATACAGAAAATCGAAGTGAAACAACGCTACCGTTGTGAGAGTGAATTTACCGGAGGCCATACTTTCCCAATCTTCTCAATCCCCGATTCCTCAAAACCCTTAAATTCCGAACCCCCAAAAGGCCGGCAACGCGCTTGTAACGGCTCTGGTGTGTCCACCGGCGGCGGCGATTGTTACCATCAGGTGATCCGTTTGCCGTTTACCGGCCTATACCATAAAAAAGGAGTGATAAACTATTTTTCCGAACTAAACACCACGTAGCAACCAAAGGCTATAATTTAGATATGAGGTATACTTACTACAATTTTTGGGAGGGACACATAGTCCTATGTTGGTATCTAACACGAAGCCTTCTCTACAGTCGCAGCTATTAAGTTTGCAATAAAGTGGACAGAATACATTTTTACTCTTGTAGTTGGAGCACAGTCTACCACAATTCACACCACAACCTGACTTTGCATTTGGATCGCCTCCGCACGATGCTGTAATAAGACAAAATAGGTCAGTTCGACTAGCTCTGTGCAAACAAAATGCAATGTGCATCACTGAATCAGAAGGTATTAAAATGTAATATCCAGTTTTGGTCAGGTATATTACGATCAGTGAAGATTTTAATGCCATACATCGAAAATCATTATTGAACCAGTACAAGATTTAAGAAATAGCATTCTTAAATATTGTACTACAGTTCTTGGCAGTGGTGCTTACGACTTATGAAATAAGTGTGAGAGAGCCATGCTTTGCCATGTACGAATGGGCCGGCTCGGTCGGAGTGATACCTCGGCCTCACAGAAAACCGACGCAAAGCAAGTGCGAGCGCTTACGTTGTGATTCGTTGTGTGATTGAGGTTACTGGAGGGTAATCTTCTTAATCCACGATTTTCCAACAACCCTTAAATTTCTAACTTGTAACGCACTTGTAACGCCTCTGGTGTTTCAGGTAACCTTGGGCGCCGGCGATTGCTTACCGTCAGGTGATCAGTCAGGTCGTTTACCGGCTTATCCCAAAATAAAAAAATACCACAAAATCACTTTTGTATGCCATTTAAATTAAACTAAGACAGTTGAAAACTTACGGCAGGTATCAATAGGAACACATTTGCCAGTATCGTCCCTGACATAGTTGTCTATACATATGCATCCCGGCTTTCCTGGACACGTGTCACTGGCATTTCCAGTCAGTGCTGGGCAGTCTATGGGGAAGCCCAACTGGGAGCAGTATTGTGGAGTGCATAGAGCATCCGGACAGTCATTGGGCACCTCATTTTCGCCACATTGCACTGCAAACAAAAACATGATAGTTCAAACGTTATTGTTTTTTGGTTGCCATCATTCATCGCTTCGGTGAAAAACGGTCCTGGTTAAGATATCTTACGTAGCTAATGATGTATGATTCTCAATTACATTAAACTAACTCTAGAAAACCATTGTTTTTTTTTATTTTACTTTTCTTTTTATTAATGGTTCCCCACTCTAGGATGTGTCGTGGATGTCATTGAGAATCATACACATATAGACCCAGACCAACAATTTGTGGATCACACACAGTGTTGTTTCGTGCAGGAATCGAACCAGCGACACGTTGCACGGCAGCCTGTTGCCAGTTGCCTGCCAGTGTAGTTAAAGCCACCAGCAACCTACTATCTATCATATTTTCCTTTCTAATATCAACATAGCATTTAGTTACCTGGACATTCCTCTTTTTTAACGCAAGTTCCATTATCGGTTCGTAAATATCCTTCCACACAAACGCATCCCTTTTTACATCCATCTTTAGTTATGGCAATGCAAGGTACTGGCTTTCCCAACTGAGAACAGTTTCTGGGTCTACAACCTGAATTCATACATTCTGAATATTCTTGATTGGGTCCACATGTTGGTGCTGAAAAAGATAAAGTGTGACTTTATTCTGCTTTAACAGAATTTAGTTTAGTATTTGAGATTTTATGATTTATTGCCGCACCCAGAGACATTTAATGAGTACTTAAACTGATCCTTAACACGTTATCTGCCACGTAGGTCACCGGTGACCTACGTTAGTGGAGGATTTGCCTTCAACAGTTTTCTGATGGCAGTTAAAGGCTTAATGACCCAGAGACATTTAATGATTTCGTATCCACAACAATTGCTAAGGATACTGTTAAGTTACCATTAAACGATTCTGAGTATGGCGGCTAGACCACAGTTATTTTTTGCATTTAGACTATCATCGTCTTGACATTTATTCATGGTTTGGACGTCCAAAGACGACATAGGTTTGTGCATATGGATAATTTCTTAATTTGTTTCATTTGAAGTTGGCTACGTAGGAAAATTTAAACAATTAAACATTTTACTTACTGCATTGTTCAGGCTTAACGCATTTATTAGTTTTATCATCATAAACATGTTCCTTTTTACAGTCACATGCATTGAATTTGCATATTCTGGGACAAATGACATGTTCAGCCTTGTAATTGGAACAATGTCTACCACAGTTTATACCACAACCAGATTCTGCATTCTCATCACCACCACATGATGCTGTAAAGGAAATATAATTTTTTAACTACAAATAATTACAAAAAAGGAGGTTTTCAGTGTGTTTGCATGTATTGTATGTATGTGCGCGATTATCTCGTGTTAGGCCAAACCGATTTTGATGCGGTTTGCAGCATAGTATTTTTAAGACCCAAGAAAAAGTTTCAGGTACCTATTAACCGATAAAAAAGGAGGTTCACACTTTAACACATGTTTTACGTATTGTCCGTGATTAGTTCTCGTTTGAAGTCGGTTTTTTAAACGTACTTTTATTATTATTATTTTGAATATCCCGACGAGATAGAACGAAAAATAAATAATATCATTTGATGTTTTATTTAACAGAAATCAATAATTCTTCTACATCACACGTATAGCCATTCTAAAGGAAAATATTTACTTTTGTCCGATTACGTATATTATTATTATAAGTAGGTAGCTAAAATACTTACGGCAATCCTTTTTAGGAATACAAGTTCCTTCATCATTTCTTACATAGCCATAGTCACAAATACAAGCCGGTTCACCGTGACATTCGGAGTCTTCTGTGTTTATTGAGCAGTTTAGAGGGAAGCCTAGTTCACTACAAGTCTTTGGTTCACATATATTTTCTGGGCACTTTTCATATCGCTCATTTGTACCACATGGAATTGCTGTGAAGAAATTTGTCTTATTAAATAGTTTTATGTATAGAAATTGTAACAAAATACGATATTGAATATATTGGCGAGTACATTATCTCGTTGTAATAAATAACTTGTCAGAATTGCTTTTTTATGGTAAAATACCACAACATTTCATCTTAATAATTTTAATGTTACTAAAAATACATTAAAGTTTGTTAAAATACATTAAATCTTGATCGATTCGTATAGCAAATAGAATAATAGTAGATAGTATACAGAACCAAAAAAATACTTACTGCAGTTTTCAACTTTAACACATTTATCTTGGTACTTGTCATAAACGTAGTCCTTCCGGCATTCGCAGCCGTTGTATTCACAGATATCGGAACAAGCCATGTCGGTTCTGTTATGGTTAGGGCAGACTTTGCCACAGTTTACTCCACAACCGGACACTGCGTTCGGATCACCTCCACATGAAGCTGAAACATTGAATATTTTTACACTTTTCCGATTTTGATTTCCATTCTGCCCCCTAGAGGCTAGATGAAAGTTGAAACGGTGAGTGAGTACAAAATGGAAGAATCAAAAAGATTAATGTTAGTAACAGTTGAAAGAAATATTATTAACAATTTAAATCGGTGTTGCGGTGAAGTTTCTAAAAATGTAATAGACTTTTTAGTTTAATGTAATTTTTTTAGTTCAATGTCAACGCAAAAAAAAATCATACCCCGTCATCATCCCTATTTTTATTATTAATCGATTTTATATCTGAACTAAACACGTGACTTATATTAAGTATACTATTACTATACTTACGGCAATCTTCCTTAGGTATACATTTTCCTTCATCATTTCTCACGTAGTTCTCTTGGCAGACACAACCTGGTGGCACAGGACACTGCCCGTCTACGAAATCTGGACAGGGCACTGGGAAGCCTAATTCTGAGCACTTCTGTGGGGCACATACTGCTGGGGGACAATCCACTGGCTTTTCATTTTCACCACACTTTAGATCTATACGAAACAGAAATAACATATTTTTAACATGCCACTTTTAAGTAGTTCTAATTAGAAGAAGATTACAGATAATAAATTAGATAAAGAAATAAAATTAGCCTTGTCTGCCTCATTATTTTGGGATTTATCACCTAATTCATTGAAAATGGGCATAGTATGAGGTGACTAACAATCACTTCTTCAGCGAAAACAGGAATCAAGTTCTTACGCCAATTTGCACATGTCATAATAATAACAGGTATTATACTTACTATCACATTGTTCTTTTTTAACACAGATGCCATGCTTATTACGTAAATATCCTTCTATACAAACGCAGCCCTTTTTGCAATAAGCAGGATTAATCTTAACACAGCGTATAGGTTGTCCCAGTTGCGAACAGTTTCTGGGCCCACATCCACCATTCATGCATAATGAAAATTCTTCATTTTCTCCACAGGGTGGTGCTGAAATAATGTCATTGGTAAGTTGGCCTTCACTTTTAATTTTTATTATAACTTATAATCGAATGATAATAGTAGCATTAGTATTTAATTTTGTCTCCACCCCTACGTGTCGTAAGAATTAATACAAAACTTAAAGACTTCCTAAGTATTTTTTTAACCAACAATTAAAGAATTTTAAATTCTTTAAGCATTATTATAATAGCCAAAGCCGAAGCCTAAACATAGACTGACTATATTTCTTTTAACAAGTCTACTATGCCATTATAGCAAATCCCTTCCAAAGGAGAGAAGACACACCGCCCAGAAATGGATTGTTACGGGTTTCAATAATTTTGATACAATTGTCAAAATACTTACTGCAATCTTTAACTTCAACGCATTGTTTTGTATTATTGTCATAAACAAAGCCCTCTTTGCAGTCACAAGAGTTCGGATAGCAGATCTTTGGACAAGGGTAAGGCTTTGGGTACTGATTGGGACAACGTTTGCCACAGTTGACGCCGCAGCCTGCTTGAGCGTTGGGATCACCACCACATGATGCTGAAAGATGGGAAATATGTATTTATTATTGATGCAAAATTGCTTTGTGTTGGCGGCAGAGTAGAATAACATTTGTCACTCTTTCCCGTAGGTATCAATGTCTGATAATCCTAAACCTTTTAAACTGCGTTCAGCAACTTTGTTCTTCAAGTCAGATTATAACAAACCGCTCTTTTATAGAGAAGACTATGAATTAATTAATTAAATTAAAAATTATGATGCAACATTGATCTTGATTTAAATTTTCAAGGTCATATTTTAGCGGATAGTAAAATAAAGTTGAACTTACGACATTCTGACTTATGTACACATTTTCCTTTACTATTTCTTACATAGTCGGGTTCACAAACACAGCCCGGAGGTTCTGGACAACCACAGTCTGAGTAGTCTGGACAATCGATGGGGAAGCCCAATTGAGAACAGTTTTGTGGAGCACATACAGCCGGTGGACAATCCACAAATCTTTCATGTTTGGGGCATTTTGGTTCTGTGGGAAGTAAAACATTTTTAGGAACAGTTTGAAATTACTTTTCTTTAAATACGGTAGTAAAGAAAGATTTAACGTACTTGGACACTTCTCAATAGGTATGCAAATGTTATTTTCATCTCTGGCGTAACCTTTTTCGCAGTAGCACATTCGGTTACACTGAATGTTTATAATAGGACAATGTGTTTGGTTCTGTATGTGCAACGTCTTACAGACATTGTCACATGCACCGCCACAAGAGTAATACTCGTGCTTACCTCTACATTTCACTGTGAAAAGAAAAAAAATCAAGGTAAAGGTAAAATAAGAACCCATAATTAATTGAATTGAAGAAACTATTTAACTTATTTAATTTTGTCAAGGATATATGATTTACAGAAATTAATGTTGATGTAGTTTCACTTACAGCAATCCTCTTTAGATATGCATTCTCCTATTTTGTTTCTGTAGTATCCTTTATCACATCGACACGCTCCCTTACAAACTGCCGTCGTTATGGGACATTTGTATTTTCTTCCAATGCTTTCACAAGTCTGTGGCGGGCAAGATGGTGGACAGGACTCGTAATGTTCATGTTGTCCGTTACAATCTATTAAACAATACATTCGTGTGTTGAACGAGGTTTGAAGCATGGAAGCAGTTGTATTAGAAGATCAGCATACTGCATCCAAATTATTTGATACATTTTAGACTTTAGTGTGTTCTAATAAAGTCGATAATATATTGAACAATGAGCAATTTGGGGTATCATCACGTGCTTCAGTGTCAATAAAATTTTGTATACTTACTATCACATTTGGGTATTGGAACACAGGTGCCGTTTCTTGCTCGCAAATAGTCTTTCTTGCAAACGCAACCCTTTTTACAGTCCTTAGGGTCCATTTTAACACATGGCACTGGTTGCCCTAGTTGCGAACAGTTTCTGGGTTCACATCCACCATTGGTGCAGTTTGAAGGTACTTCATTCTCTTTACAACGTGTTTGTTCTGAAAATATAAGTCATCAATTAAAGAAATCTATACATACTATACGCTTTTTACCTATGAGGCTATGAACTTTTCCTTATTCTTACTTTGACCTATGACCCTTTACTATATTTATGGGCAAGTCAATCTACTCCTTTCTGGGAAACAACCTGATTTTTTACTTTATTATTTTGATTTAAAATCGAAAATCCAATGAAAATATAATGCCACTGCACATGACTGAAGGATTTACTTACTGCATTCTTCTTCCGATACACATTCGCCAAAATCGTCTCTATAGAAGCCTTGTTTACACTGACACGCGCCCTTGCAGTCCGACTCCTTGATTGGCCTCATTGGACAATGATATATTTTTCCAATACTTTCACACGTTTGTGGAGGGCAAGTTTGGGGACAGTGGACGTATTCTTGATTTTTACCAGTGCATCTCTCTGAGGATATAAAAAAAAAAACTGTTAAACAACTCACAATTTTCCCACATTTACACGTAATATACACTCGGAACTTTGGTCTTGCAAACGAAATTACAAGTGTTTCCTTCATTTCTTGATAAATATTTTATTAATTGGTGTCGTACACGGTTTGAAGGCAATTTAATGATCCATGAAATTAAGGATTTTTTTCTAAGCTGATGCAAAATGTTTTCAAAACTAAAATCATTAAAAATTTTTTTGGTCCACCATGTTTCACTACAAATAATACCTCAAAAAGCCTTGATTCAAATAACTTACTTTTACATTGTTTGGGATGGACACATTTTTGATCTCCTTCGTCGTCGTAGACAAACCCTTTTTTACAATCACAGGCATTTCGCTGACATTCAGCTGTACAAGACACATTGCCATCTTTGTAGTTTGAGCACAGTCTTCCGCAGTTACCGCCACAACCGGCTACTGCGTTAGGATCACCACCACATGAAGCTGCAAATAACATCGTGTTCTTTTTATTCACTCCAGAAATGTGCTTGAGTATATAATTATATTTTAGTAGTAGCGGCTAGTACTACCACAGGTGTCATTAGATTTGACTAAGGGACTACGTATGTAACAGAAACCCGGCAGCAACGTTCTCTGATAACAACTCCTTATAAACTGCAGTTTTCGATCCGTTTGCGTGGCATGGGAACTATAATAATCCTCTCTTAAGGGCTGTTGATGATGTGGATGACGAGACCATAAGGAGCTTAAGACAAGTAAAAAATACTTACGACATTTAGTTGCTGGAATGCATGTTCCATTTTGTCGTACATATCCTTCTTCACAGACACATCCGACTTTACAGTATTTTTGGTCCATTTTGACGCAGCCCGTAGGGAACCCTACGTCATCACACGTCCAAGGTCCACAGCCACCATTGCTGCAGTTTGAAAGAACTTCGTGCTTGCCACAAGGTGGTTCTAGAAAATATTTTGTATCATTAATACGCAGTACGTATCATCAGCATTCAAAAACTTTTGAATTGTACTAGGTAAAAAGATTAGGAAATTATTATTGTACCTTTAGCGCATCAGGAATTTATGTTATTGTATTTATTTCAATACTAGAGAAACAAGATGTGACTAAGAGAGGGATTTAAATAGATAATAAATAAAAGTGGTGCAATATCTCTGAAAAGTCTAGAGATAACTCCAAAATTATTTACTATCAGCTTGCCCATTATATCTACCGGAGATTTTCATAATAATAAAGACTACTTACTACAAGATTCAATCCGAACACATTTCTTAACTTTGGGATTGGGATCGTACACATATCCGTCCTTGCACTTGCAACTGTCTTTGTAACAGACGCATTCATCTGGTTTAGGTCCTGGACAACGCTGGGAACAATCTTTGTCACAACCTGGTTCAGCATGAGGGTCGCCGTTACAAGATACTGTTGAAGAAATGTTAGGTGTTTTTACCATGAAACTTCTAGTCTATGTATTTAAAATCTCTTACAAATTGGCTCTTAGATTTATTCTGAATTCTAATAAGGATTATAAGAATTCAGATTAAGTTATAAGGAAGAGATTTTGGCTTTTGTAGCATGGAGAGAGAATAAGTAACGTACGTACGTTAAAAATAGGTAATAGACAAAATTATTGTTATTCCCTTCTAGGCATGCTCTGTTAGGATACCTATTTGATACGTATGCCAATCGATAAATACATAATTACACTGTCAGATCGGAGAGTTTCAATTAGAAATCCATTGCTCAGAAATCGTGCTTAAGACAGTACAGAGCCGCATTTTAGTTTTCATTAATTAAAATAATTTTGCATTTCTGTACTGCATGATAAAATTGCATCACTATATACTCAATAAGTAACTTGGTGACTAACTATTGAGCATCAAGCTTGTAATTATCAAGATACATGAAAACATTGAAAATATTTCGATTAATTGAATCAATCCGATTGTGTGATGGCACCTGTTACACAGCAGAAAATTTGCAAGATTTGAAACAATGCAAGAAATTTAAAGTATCACAATTTTTATTAAATTGGCAAACTTACTCTGAGTACTGAGTAACACCAGGGAAGTAGGTGGGTAAAACTAACAAATATTTACTTACCGCAATGTGCAGGGTGTATACATTTTCCAGTTTTGTCATCCACCACGAAACCTTTCTTGCAATCACAGCCATTACTGTTGCAGATAGCTGAACAGACGATATCATTCTTCTTGTAGTTGGAGCAGTATCTACCGCAGTTTACCCCACAACCTGATACCGCATTTGGATCACCTCCACATGAAGCTGTAAGAACAGGTTATATTGTTCAGAGCCAGAACCATGCTTTCATGCAGATTTCTTAGCCTAACTTAAAGCTATATGTAAGGTAAATGTCTCTCAACAGTTCGAGGAACTTTAACAATTGGATACCTATCTTACTCTAAGATTTATTTTAATGCTTACTTTGTCTTATGATTGTTGCAAAGTACACAACTAAATGTCGAACTTTATACTTTAAAATACTTTTTCTTATTTGAATATAGAAGCCAAAAAAATTTATTGCTCTTCTTGAAGCCAAAATCTTGTGCTCAGTAGTCTCAGTTATAACTGCATCCTCAGAATCCATACTCAGAAACATTTAATGATTACTTAAATTATCTCTTAGTAACAATTTTGTTCCAAAAACAATTGCTAAGGACTGGGTTAAGTAACCATTAAACGATTCTGAGTACGGCGATAACTCAATAACACACATTTACAGAAAATACTTCAATACGCCAATAATACTTACGACAATCCTTCTTCCGTATACAAGTGCCGTTATCCGCTCGTACAAATCCTTCTTTACAAACACATCCCTTGGTACAGCGTGAGCTATCGGATTTCGGACAAGGCATCGGGAAGCCTAATTGCGAACAATTCCTGGGCGTACACTCATCGTTGGTGCAGTTTGAAAATTCTTCGTTCTTCCCACATGGTTTAGCTGTGATATAATTAAGTCTTGTATTTAAATTAGTTTTATTGTCAAGGTCAATTAACATTTTTGTTGAAATCCCACTCCCAAATCTCCCTAATACTCAAATCCCTAACTCCCAAAAGGTCAGCAACGCACTTGTTACTCCTCTGGTGTTTAAGGTGTCCATGGGCAGCGCCGATTGCTTACCATCAGGTAATACGTCTGCTCGTTTATAGTATTAGTATCTCATAAATAGTAAAATTAAGAGTTTAATGGGGTAAATGGAGTAGGAGTACCTAAAGCATTTTTATTTATTTATTTAACATTTTGCATCTTTATTGTACAAGGGTGGGCTTAATGCCATATTAGGCATTGTTGCTAGCCAACCTTTAGGTGATGCAGTGATTATGTGGTTTGTGTAATAAAGTGATAGAAATCATTCAGAATGTATTCAAAGAAACTAAAGTTGAAAAATATAATAGTTATGCAAAAACTACATATAATGTTAAAGGACTGTTAAAACAATAAAAATCTGACATTTACTCCAAGTAAACATGTGAAACAATTAATTTCCCCAACATAATAAACTGTTGTATTATTTGCAAGCATTTTATTTACTTTATCATGATTTCTACACGAGTCTATAGATTATGTATTAAAGAAACACCTGTTTATATTTAATTAAATAATAATGAACCGTAGCGACTATTGTCAACTTTATTCTTTAAAGGACACGCATGCGTAAATGACTATTAAATAAAACAGTTGTTAGATATACTGTACTTGGATTGCAGAATTTTAGAATGTAATGAGTCGTGATTAGTTAGTAAATGAATGAAGTTTGATTGGATTTTCTATGGTTGTTTCTGACCAACCAAATAAAATAAAGCAACAGATACGTAATTCAAGATTATTTTAGCAAAATATGATATACGAGATTAGGAGCAATCGTGTGATTGTTCCTAATCTAGTTGTAAAAGAGGGAATAAAATTAATACTTACGACATTTCTCTGGAGGAACGCACTTATTACAGGTGATATCGTAATAAAATCCGTCTTTGCAATCGCAGGAGTTTACACGACACATTTTATTGCATGGCCTTGTGGTGTTGCTAAACAAATCGGAGCATAATTTGCCACAGTTCACACCACAGCCTGACTGCGCGTTGTCATCGCCTCCACACGATCCTGTAAGGAAGGATGCGTGAGGGATCAAGCTAAGTAAAAAATGTTTAAGGAGTGGCTGATGTCCCTAGGTATGGTGCCATAACAGGCGTTGTGCCATAGGGCCTCCGGAGCAGGTCTAATTAGATAGTTCGATGTTCCTTATCGGTGCTGAAGGTAGCCATTAGTTTTAGTGGTTTTATTGAAGTATAGATGCTACATTCTTAAGTTTTTTTTTTCCAAAAATCTTGGCGACTTTTGAAGGTTTCCCCTAATGGGTGGTTGTTAAAAATGGCTATTAGTGACTTTTAATAAAATTGACGGTTTGAAACAGTTATCTACCAAACACTGGTGTTTTAACAAACACACACACCAATTTACAGTTTCAAATAGATACAAAATGATGTAGATCACGACAAATGTACAGGTATGTTCCAAAAAGTTTTTGAGCCCCTCGATTATTTATGAAAATATTAACCAATTTAAGAAAAGAAAATACATCTTAAATAACTTTAAAATAAGGCCTAATAGTTACTTACCACAATCCCTCATTGGTATGCATTGGCCAAAGTCATTTTTAACGTATCCAGAGTCACATATACAACCGGGTTCCACATCTCTGCATTCTATAGGGAAGCCTACTTCGGAACAATCCAAAGGTCGGCAGATCTGTGAACTACCGTCATGATAGATTCCGTGATCTCCACAATATCCAGCTGTAAGAAAAGTAATGATAAAGTCTCACATGATAATAAAAAAAAATTAAATTAGAAATATTCCGAATAAATGATAAATATATTTCCTCTAATTTTAAAATTAAAACCTATGTATGTAGCCCAATCTACTCCAATAGATAGGTAGTTTATAGTTAAATATGCCAACAACTATTTTGGCAATGCTATATCTATATTTTCTTTTACAGTTCTCTAATACGCCATACCTACTATGTTGCAATACAAAATGTTTTGTTAGCTTAGATTAAGTAAATAAAACCACTTACGACATTGTTCTCTCGGTATGCATTCGCCGTCAGCATTTGTAGCATAACCGTCAATACATCGGCATCCTGCCTTACATTTGGGGTCACCAGGCTGCAGAGGTGCCGCGCATCTGATCACTCTTGGATCTACACTACAATCGTATCCAGGGCAGGAGCTTATACATATGTCGTATTTTTGATTCTTGCCATGACATTTAGCTGTGTGAGTAATTAATATTCTTAGTAAATTATTGATATTTATGTTTGAGTTTCCTAGAATATCTACAAATAGTGTTATGTTTTTATAATAACAAATTAAACATACGAAATTGACTAAAAATCACGGTACAGTTATGTAAATTAATGGAAAAAATGAGGAACACTGTGAGCTGCGCGACGTCGCCGCGTCTGTTCATGCAGTTTATGGGGAAGAGTCCCTCTGAGATAGCACCTTATTTAATGTAATCCAGAATATTCTGGACTGGATACCTGAATCTTTTTTTTATTAATTAGACAATTATAATGAATACTAAATGAGCATTTATCATAACTTAAACTGAAACTAAACGTTATTACACTTCACATTGACATTGAAACTTACGAGAGTCTGTTTCATGTAAACCGACTCCGACAGTATTCCTGAAAGAAGGTCGGGCAAAGTATTGCTGGGTTTTTAACGGTGTTTCGAAAATTTCCCATTGGTATCCCAAAGTCTGGAATCGTGCCCAATATGTGACAATAGGCTCATCTCCTATTACATGGGACGTATAACTTATATGGTGAAAATTGGGTGTACATATGTATTTCTTCCTTTTCTCTCCTTCAGGGATAAAAGATGTGTGACGTTTAAAAATAAGTAATCAAGTTATACTAACGACAGTCTTTTTCAAGTACACAGACTCCAGCTCCGTTTCTCAAGTAACCGTCTTTACATCGGCAGCCTTCCTTGCAGTCACACTCAGGTATAGCAGCACATGAATATGCAGCTATGTTCTCACCACAGTAACGAGGTGGGCAGTCTGATACACATGAGTCTAATGTCTCATTTTTGGGACATTTTGATGCTGAAATTGTTACAAATGTATTAGAGTCAAAGTATTTTTTTTTATTTCAAGTAAAAAGCCCTTCCCGGTTTATCCAAATTTGAAAGTCAAAGCAAATATTACAATATAAAAAAAAGATATTCGAGATACGCAATTGCTCCTAATCTAGTTTTAAACAGAGAATAAAATTAATACTTACGACATTTTTCTGGAGGAACACACTTATTACGGTTCGTATCGTAATAAAATCCGTCTTTGCATTCGCAGGAGTTTACAAGACACATTTTATTGCATGGCCTTGTTGTGTTGCTAAACAAATCGGAGCATAATTTGCCACAGTTCACACCACAGCCTGACTGCGCGTTGTCATCACCTCCACACGATCCTGTGAGGAAATTAAGCAGTTTAGAAGTATTTTTCTCATATATCGATAACAAATCTCTTTCACTAATCAAAAAAGGGGTGGTTGATTAAAACCGCTATTAGTGATTTTTATTGATTGGTTTTCAATAATTATCTACCAAATACTGGTAGTATACCGGTGTATTCACACACAGACACACACATTTAAGGTGAAACCTTAAATGTGTTGTGGGCTGAATAGATATAAAATGATGTATATTATAATAGGACTAAGGGAGAAACCTTTGTTTAGTAGAGGACGTCACCTGGCTGATGATGATGATGATAAAATGATGTGTTTGAGCCCCTGATTATTTATGAAACTATTAGCCAATTTAAGAAAAGAAAATCTATCAGAAGTTACTGTAAAAATAAGGTCTAATAGTCACTTACCACAATCCCTCATTGGTATGCATTGGCCAAAGTCATTTTTAACGTATCCAGAGTCACATATACAACCAGGTTCCACATCTCTGCATTCTATGGGGAAGCCTACTTCGGAACAATCCAAAGGTCGGCAGATCTGTGAACTACCGTCGTGATAGATTCCGTGATCTCCACAATATCCAGCTGTAAGGAAAGTTATGATAAGGTTGTGACTCGGTAGCATGATAATAAAAAATTCAAAATTCCACGGAATTCATAAATATATTTCCTTTATTTTTAAAATTAAATCCTATTTATGTAGACCCCAAACTACTCCAAAAGATAGGTTAACTTTATACTTAGATATGCCAACAACAAATTTGGCAAAGCTATATCTATATTTTCTTTTACAGTTCTCTAATACCAGCCATACCTAGTCTGTTTCTCTACACCAAAAATCTCGTAGAAATAAACAAAATTTTTTGTTAGCTTTGATTAAGTAAATAAAACAACTTACGACATTGTTCTCTCGGTATGCATTCGCCGTCAGCATTTGTAGCATAACCGTCAATACATCGGCATCCTGCCTTACATTTGGGGTCACCAGGTTGAAGAGGTGCCGCGCATCTGATCACTCTTGGATCTTTACTGCAATCGTATCCAGGGCAGGAGTTTATACATACGTCGTATTTTTGATTCTTGCCGTGGCATTTAGCTGTGTGAGTAATTAATATTTTTAGTAAATTATTTGATGTTTATGAGTTTCCTAGAGTATCTACAAATAGTATTATATTATTATAATAACAAATTAGACATACAACATTGACTAAAAATCACGGTACAGTTATGTAAATTAATGGAAAAAATGAGGAACTTTGTAAGCTGCGCGACGTCGCCGCGTCTGTTCATGCAGTTTATGGTGAAGAGTCCCTCTGTGACTCGAAACAACGGCTTTTAACGGTTTTTCGAAAATTTCCCAATGGTAGCACGAAGTCTGGAATCGTGCCCAGTATATGACAATAGGCTCACCTCCTATTACATGGGACTTATAACCCAAATGGTGAAAAGTGGGTGTACATGTGTACCTCTGCCTACTCCTTCGGGGATAAAAAAGGTGTGACGTTTAAAAATAAGTAATCAAGTTATACTTACGACAGTCTTTTTCGAGTACACAGACTCCAGCTCCGTTTCGTAAATAACCGTCTTTACATCGGCAGCCTTCCTTGCAGTCACACTCAGGTATAGCAGCACATGAATATGCAGCTATGTTCTCACCACAGTAACGAGGTGGGCAGTCTGATACGCACGAGTCTAATGTCTCATTTTTGGGACATTTTGATACTGAAATTGTTACAAATATATTATGTCTTTGACTGTCAATAGAAAACTGTTCTTTAACGCTTTAACGTTAGCGGAGGATTTGCCTTTGCAAATCGGTCACCACGGCGTTCAATGTGTTAAAGTCAATGTCTAAATTATTTATTTCAAATAAAAAGCCCTTTCCGGTTTATCAAATTTTTTACGACAAAGCAAACATTGCAATATAAAAAGAAACAAAATGACTGTCTGTCGGCGGTCTTCTAGTGAAGCTATTTGCTCGTTCTATAGTGTAGATTCATATGGAGAAGAACGGGCAAGAAACTCCATAGGTTACTCTTTTTCAATCCGGTTCACAATATTATTGTCTTGCATGAGAGCTGATAATGCTTCTTCTTTCTTTTTAAAAAAAAACGTTGCCCCACACTAGGGTTGTCTCCTGTGTCGTGGGTGCGTATACAAACGTACGAGCTCACATAAATCTAACACCCAGACTCGAAACAATAATTTCTGGATTACACAAACTCGCTACCCGTTGCGCGGCAGCCAGTTGCCCAGCCACCGCACTGACCGTGCAGTCAATGATGGTAAGACGAATGATTCGGATTCAAACCACGTATGTGTCACTTATTTCTTAAAATTCTTGAATAGTAAGCAAATATGTGATGAGAAATGAATGGTACTTACAGCATTTGTCAGGTTTTACACATTTTCCTTTTTTGTCTTCGTAATAGAAACCTTTTCGGCACTCGCAACCATTTTCGTAGCATATTTTTTTACAAGGAGCTGTGTGGTTGTAGTAGTCATGGCAATGTTTGCCGCAGTTTGTGCCACAACCTGATATTGCATTACTGTCTCCTCCACATGATGCTACGGAGAAATAATAAATACTAATTATGAAGTCTAAAAGAATTTAGTATTATAAAGAAGAATATAAAACCAGTTCTTCTGGTTGCTTTTGCATTAAAACACACTATCTATGTATATAAAAAATTTCTTTGTTTTTGTCAAAACTGAATTATTCTTCAGTCAGTATTGATTATGAAAAATGAAGCTAGAATGTATTCTTAATGGGATATAATATCTGGAGATGCAGACTACCTAGCGGGTTTACCGGGACTCCGTAATAACGGGGTGGTTTTTAGTCAGTAAGAGTCTAACACTCTCCCTCTCGTATCACCCAAGGCGGGAGAAGTCATTGAATGAATTTCCCCCCTTAAAATAATATTAAATTCAGGATACTCACGACACTCCGTCATTGGTATGCAGTTGCCCTCATCATCCCAAACATATCCATAGTCACAAATACAGCCAGGTTCTACAGAATCCGTGCAAGGTTCAGTGAACCCTACTTGGGAACAATCTAAAGGTCTGCAAATCTCTGTGTTACCGTCATGATAAATCTCGTTCTCGCCACATGATGTGCATTGAGCTGCAAGAAGTACATAATTAAATTTCGTTGGTTGCACAAAAATGGCTTAAGAACCGCTGATAAAATGCACATTTCAACAGATATTAATAACTTTATGATAAAATATAATAAGGTTCAAAATTAAATAAATAAACAAGACATTATAATAAAAATTATTCATCTACCTTATTACATAGAAAGTAGTGAAATGCAGAAAGATAGCGATATTTACGAGCTCAGTATTATAAAACATTATCACTAATTAGTGAGCTGAAGAATTCAGGTTGCATTAATTTTATTTTCTTTTACCTATGTTCTCCTTTCTATATATTAATGATCAACTATTCTAATCTAGCAGTTAGTAGCTAATATTTAGCCTAAATATATTATAAACTTACGGTTGCTACGGTCCGAAGAAGTCGGGTAAGGAGCGAAATGTCCTGCAAAATTCAGATTTTAGAGTAAATAAATAGTCGCTTTTATGTAAACAAAATTGTATTTAATATTATTGGGCGCCATGTTGAAAAAAATGACAACAATCTTATAACTTTTTGCCAGTTTAAAAATATTTAAATGGCAATAAAAATCAATACAATGATAACAAAACTTGAATCCACTGCATACCTTCGGAAGATGTTATGAAGCCCAAATTGGCCACGACCCACACCACGAGTGGCTTCCACATTGTAACCAGAATGGTGTGGTTACTGGTTATCAAAGCTATTTACCTCTTATATATATACACACGACTTCGTGCACTTGTTTCAATATGAAAGGTTTAAACCAATAATGTTTCAGACGCCATATCAATGGCAAATGTAGGTATTCGTTCCTTTGTATATGTTTTTAATTGTATTTTTTTTTATTGTAATGTCACACATGTGTTCTCTTGAATGATAGATAAACATTAAATGATTAAGTACAATCACTAATAAACATTATGTATCATAAGTGAATATATGTATTATGTAGCTACATTTCTTATTGTTGTTTTTGTTTGAAATATTGAAATTGAATAAAAGTGGCATTGCATTCTATAGATTGACGTACTTAAGTGCCAATTGTTTGTTTATAATATACGTGTATGACTAACTATTAAATGTACCTAATCTATGCTTAGATTAACATATAATTATGTAAAATAAAAAAGTAAAAGTGTTTGCTGTGCATGTGGTCCTCGATAGAGGGATCTCCTTAATTATTATGGACCTAGCCGTATTTCATATAAAGTATGGGTCCAATAGATATCGATAAGATGTGATTGTCAGAGTTACTCAAAATGGAGAAATAAAAAATCCACACGAAGACAGACATCTGAGCGGACGGAGTTGCGGGCGGAAGCTAGTATACTAATAAGACGATACTAAATTTCAACGAGCACATCTTTCAGACTTGTCTTTAATTATAAAAAAAAAACAGTGTTGGTGATCTTAAAAACCTGTGTTAAAAGAGTAAATAATGATGTATTTTATGCAAATCAACAATTAGAACCGCGTGCCATCGTATAAAGTAATTAACACTAAAGTTGCGATAATTTATTTCAATTCGTGAACGACTGTCTGTCGACATTTAATGGATCACGATTACAATAATTATATCGTGTGAAGATTCCAAAAAAAAAAATTGATTGTTTACTTTGGTATTCAAGTAATAAATGGTTTTATTTAAGTACTATGAAGATGAGAATGGGGTAATTGGGCCACCGGTAACGTCACTCACCATATCAAAATGTTTATTCACTTTAGGTATAGCCAATATGTAGATTATGCAGAATGATGTATGGTTTGGGGTAAATAAACATACAACAATATTAAATTAAACAAAGTATACTTTATTTATATTCTTATTAAAATACAAAATTGTATAACAGGAAACATTCTATTTATTAATTCGGAATATTTTAACTAAAACACAATATTATTTCGCTTTTATTTAATTATCTTATGAATATCTATCTAGATATTTTATATTATTATCTAATTCTTCACATACAAGACATTATGTACATACCATTCTGATGTTTTCCATTCTAAAAAAACTAAACTCATATACATTTACTAAAACATCTTAGCAATAATACAAGATTCCATAGATTTCAATGATACCGGTGGGCTTACTCTTGAATCCAATTCCGATCAATCGACATTGATATTGTGAATTTTCATACTCTTGAGTTGCAACACTAGCGCCCATTGCGTGGATGAAATGGTTTTGATTTTGGTTCTACCTATATATTCAGTAGTTTGAATGTTATTTTAACACCTATGAATGAGTTTACATAGTTTTGACATTGAATAATTATTGAGATTTTATTGGATTGAAATTGCATTGATATTGAGATTGGTTCCAAGTGTAAGCGCCCTGATAATTTTACCTTCTTAGTTAATACTCCAAACACATTTTTGTTTTAGCTACATATTCCGAAACAGGATTAAATAGATACCTGATTACCTCACTAATATTAGTTTCCTGCAAAGATTCCGGCTTGTAGCATAACTTCTTTGTGGAATAAGGAATAAACAAATGGATGATCGGCTTTGAATCTGTTAATCTGTTGTCTTCGAGGCGCTTGCGTTGTTGCTATTGGAGCGAAATCTATAGAAAAAAGATTTATTATAAAATACAAAATTGTATAACAGGAAACATTCTATTTATTAATTCGGAATATTTTAACTAAAACCCAATCGTCAGTTTTTCTTTCGCTATTTTTTCGCTTTTATTTTATTGTCTTATGATTATCTATCTAGATATTCCATATTATTGTCTAATTCTTCACACACAAGGCATTATCTACATAACATTCTGATGTTTTCCATTCTAAAAAAACTAAACTCATATACATTTACTAAAACATCTCAGCAATAATACAAGATTCCATAGATTTCAATCATACCGGTAAGCTTACTCTTGAATCCAATTCCGACCGATCGACATCGATATTGTGAATTTTCATACTCTTGAGTTGCAACACTAGCGCCCATTGCGTGGATGAAATGGTTTTGATTTTGGTTCTACCTATATATTCAGTAGTTTGAATGTTATTTTAACACCTATGAATGAGTTTACATAGTTTTGACATCGAATAATTATTGAGATTTTATTGGATTGAAATCGAGATTGGTTCCAAGTGTAAGCGCCCTGATAATTTCACCTTCTTAGTTAATACTCCAAACACATTTTTGTTTTAGCTACATATTCCGAAATAGGACTAAATAGATAACTGATTACCTCAATAATATTAGTTTCCTGCAAAGATTCCTGCTTGTAGCATAACTTCTTTATGGAATAAGGAATAAACAAACGGATGATCGGCTTTGAATCTGTTAATCTGTTGTCTTCGAGGCGCTTGCGTTGTTGCTATTGGAGCGAAATCTAAAAAAAAGAAATGATTATAAACATCAAACATGTAATTAGTCATAAGACTTATACCTACATATTACAATAATAGGTTTAGTTTATTAGTTCTTTGATTACTGACCATATGCACATGTTGTGTTATAAAGACAGTAATGACGCATTTAAATATTGTAACGTTTGCATTGTAATCAAAACAAAATGCGCAAAGAAAAGGTGGGAATTTCTTTTTATTTCCTTATTTTATTATTCAAGGATATTTCTTTATTGTACTTAGATTAGTTTTATATTTTATATATTTCTATCATTATATTTGTAATGTAAGATCAATCTACACCTACAGAAGCCAACACTGGTTCGGTTATAGAACTATAATGATGTTGCAACAATAATGAGCCGCAATTATTTAATATTTAGTAATTTTTTTTTTTTCTAGAAAGATAAGTTTAAGGTACGTTGGGGTGACGTGACGACCCTACAATTAAATAGATAAAAAAAATGTATAACACATTTTAAGCTCTCTACCATTCTTATTGGAGTAGAGAAGAATACAGTTATAATCAAGTGATACATACCAACATCTCTGGTTTCTCCCATGCCATATTCATCAACATGGAAGGTAATCTTCTGCAAGACCTCGCTAACGTATGGCATTTCACATGATGCTACGTTTTCCAGTCCGAGAGACGAATTACTGAATATTTGTGTTACTCCCGCCTGTATATGGAATTATTGTTTTAAAAAATAGCTGTATATTTTAAAGTGATGAGCGCTGGCAAGGAGTATCACTATACCAGTACCGACGAGATTGTATTCGGCGCTCTAATAGGTTGGTCCATTCGCGCTCTGATTTCGTTTTCGTTCAACGTTAAAACTAATTCGTACTTAGGGTACTAAGTTAGACTTGCCACAATGATCAAAATCGATCGGAAACTTTATTTATTTATTTATACCTTCTTAAAGAAATCAAAGCATACATACATATCGTCACGCCTTTAATCCCCGAAGGGGTAGGCAGAGGTGCACATTATGGCAAGTAATATCACAAAGAAATCAAAACTACTTCACAAATAGTCTAGAAAGTTTGTAAAAAGTACTTCTTACCTTTTTCGAAGGAATCTTCAATCTATTCGCTACAGAGATTTCGAATTTGGGTAAATCAATCTCGACCATTTGCATAGTCAGACTGCCAACGGCTGAATACACGACATTTGTGTTTTGAAGTTTCTTTAGCAAGTCGTTCAAACCAGATCTACTGTTTGGTAGGAATATTACGAGCCCAAACATTCCACCTACGTAATTCATTTTTAATATCTAGAAAAAAAACACATTTGTTTGAGAGTAGAGAAAGGAAAAAGAACAAAGTATAATAATTCTTCATGCGTCAGTTAAGGCTTTTCTAAAATATCTAGAAAATAAATAAAATAAAATGCACCAATTTTTTCTTTTAAACGTAGCTCACACTAATATTTTCTTCTGTGTCGTGGGTACGTTTCCAAACATACAAGTTCACATACACATGACACCCAGACCCGAAACAACAATTTGTGGAACGCACAAAGAGTTGCTCCGTGTGGGAATTGAACCCGCTACACGATACACAGCAGCCGGTTGCCCAGCCACCGCACTAGTCGTGCAGTCAATTGTATGTACAGTACATTTTATGTGACTATTTTGTAATTATCTAATTAGTAAATTACCTTAGCGCCGAGTACCGAACTCTCTCCATATAAGAACGTCTCTTTTTGGTACATACTTTGCACCTTACTGATTCTTCCACTCCAGTAGAAATCTTTCAATGTTGTATCTGCTGGATTGAATTGTTTCTCCCATTTTCCCTGAAATTATATTAAAATAAGTATAAATAATTGTATCAGTCTCTGAATAGTAGTTTATAACATACATAAAAACGACAATTCTATGTCCCACAAATATTTAATACTGTACGAATTACAGATCTAAATGATTATGCTCGTAACAACATCCACGTAATTCAATTCGCTAAGACTAATAAGAGTGCAATACTTTTTTTCGAAATGACAAAATATTGTACAAACCTGGAAACCTTCAGCATCTACCATAATCAAATTGTCCAATGTTGATATCGTTATTGGTTTTAGGTAATTTTCAAAGTTGCCGTTGGTCATGACATCCACCTGTGCAAAAACATATTTTGTAAATGAATTTAAATTCATAATCTAAATTAGTTCTTATGTACAAAAAAAAGTCGTCACAGTCAATATTATATGACAATGATGTTGCTTGCTGCCATACTCAGAGTCATTTACTGTTTACTTAAACTATTCCTTAGTAACGATTTTGTTCCGAAAACAAATGCTAAGGAGTTAAGTAACCATTAAATGACTCTGAGTACGTCAGAGTAGTAGTAGAAATTGGTATTAAAGCAGAAAGAAAACAAAAGTAAAGAACAAACTCACTTCATCACTAATTATCTTTGCAGCATCTGAAGCAGAGAAATCGAGGTTTCGTGGTGCCATAGCGAAAATGTTCTCAGTATTCTGTATAAACTCGTCTGTCATTGCACAATCGTCGTCAGCGTAAATTTTACAGAATAGACTAAATTCGATGTCAGGATACTGCGTTGTAAGAGCAGCTGATATTTTTGGGAATGCACAAGAGATCTGCAAAAAATATACGACATACAATCAGCTTATAATTTTTTAAACGTTACCTTTTTTAATGGGGAAAATCATCCAATGACTTCTCCAGCACTGGGCGAGGCGAGATGGAGCGTCAGACTCTTACTGACTAAAAACCACCTCGTTCCTACTCTTGCTTAAAGTCGGAGCCCCGGTAAAAGCTTGTATTTTCTGCGGTATCGTACATACATGATTTCACATAATTATATACTTAAGACTCAAACAACAATTTATGGATCACATAAATTATATTGTTTCAGGCAGGAATCGAACCCACAACAGCTGGTTGCCTAGCCCATTTGTCAACTGCAGTCGATACTAACTAAGAAGCTAATAATATTCTATCTCGAGTCCCCTTAATAGTAATTAGACGCTTCTCAAACTATGATCAACGCAGAATACATATCAATTAGTTAACTGTCAAATCTCATGTCAAGTATATGATTGGTTGTTTGTCTATTGGTCAACTAATTACACTCTGTTATTAACAGATCCAACATGCATTTAATTGACAAGCGTACCAAGAAACTAGTGACAAGAAAATTTTGAAGAACAAAATATTCTTTTATTTAATTTGGAAATTAACGAAAATGGTGGCATCTGCTAACCTGCTCAAGAACTATAAGTTCTTTGTTTAAAGCCATTAAGAGATAGCCTAGGTTGGCTTGCCCGCCGCATCGACACATCTGAGGAAGCGAGAAAAATAAACCCCACTTTTCAAGTTAGTATTGGGCATGATATGGCGATCATATGCTTAAATTATGATATGGTATATAAATAATAATAAGTATCTTCAAAGTTGATCAAAAGAAATTGGGTAAGATTTACAGAGTTATGAAAATCGAATTATTATAAGTACAGTGGAGGAAAAATACGCCTGATCATTTAAAAGTTTTATTGCTTGCACCCAGCAAAAACATTAAGCCATACCCATAAATGTTTCATCTAATAGAAAAGCGATAACGTCACAGCTTAGTAACGCAATACGTGTTACGTGTTAACTCTTCTTAGTCAATGGTGTGTTTGATGTTGCACCGGCACAGCCCACCAACCCACTTCTTTCGACAATTTAAAGTTATGGGGTGGGGCTTAGAGAGCAGATCTCATCAGGTACTTAGTGAAGGTCAGGCGCATGTGACCACCATTGTACATAAGTGTACATGAAAGCGTAAAGCCCCGAGTGCACAAAAATCTTTCCTTTCTTATTAATACCATGAAGTCACTTACCTGTTCTGTTTCTTTAAGGTTGAATACATTTAAGAGTTCCCTCTTCGCCCTTCCTTTAGCAAACAGGGCTAGTTCACCCATCAAGTATAAGATGGATGCTCCTCCCACCATTACACTTTTGCCAGCGTTCGCTAGTGATGTTTCCTGTCAAAGTAAAAAAAGAATAGTTATTATGATGAAGAAACGAAGATGCATATCTTCATTGTCAAATGAACTAGTAATATACGTATATGACTTATCAGAACTAAATTCCAAAGTATTCTAATTTGAGTTATTTTTCAATGATTAGAAGATCAGATCGAATGATACTGCTATACCTAGCCTCATAGCAAATGAAAGAAAATGATTAAGAATGTGCTTACATATAATATTTTCAGTGTGTATCCAAGACTTCCTACTGCAAATAATGGAATGGCTTCTTCCTCACAAGTGGTCTCTTCTGTAGTAGATGTCGTAGTCGTGGACATTCCAGTAGAACCAGATTCTCTACCTGTAAAGTTATACCAAGAAGATTTTTACAGTATTTTCAAGCCTTTGACTGCCAATAGAAAAGTTTTGAGAGCAAATTCATACTCCGCTAGGTGATGACGGTCACCGTGGTGTATAACTTGTTAACCATGCTAAGACTATTCAAAATAAACATAGTCATTATTTTTGAAATTACGTACATTGCCTTGAGCTCACGCAGTTTCCTTCTGCATCCTTGTAGAAACCAGACATACAGCGACATTCAGGTTTGCATCCTGTGGTCCTATCAGATGATTGACATCTAACACCATTCAAGTAGTCTTCACAAGTCCTTTGAGGGCACGCAGGTGCGCAATCGAAGTACCATTCGTTACGACCTCTGCAATCTTTCGGTCCTGTGAAATTACTTAGGGTTAATATTTATAGTTTGTACAAATCCAACAACAATCCTACTAATATTATTTGTTACTTCTTCACGTCAAATCGGCTGAAGGTATCGAGATGAAATTTGGAATAAGGGTAGATTATGATCTGGAATAACAGATAGGCTCCTTTTAATCACACGAGAACAAGGGCGAAGCCGTTGGACAAATCTGGTTGGATAATATGTAGAAATGCTTTTGCACCTAACCAGTTTTATATGTTTTTCAACAAATATAAAGCCAGACCAATTTTGACTAAATGCGACTAAATTAAAGTTAAAGAAGCACATCAGCAATACAGTGAGAAATACAAATATAACAGAATATTCGTCTACTCCAGTGGCTAAGTACATTTATAGCGTCTAAACATACATCTTCCTTGCTTGCATTCTGTTGGCACCGAACAAGTTTTGCTACTCTTGAAAGACAATAGGAAATACTTCCTAGGATGTTGCAATTAACTAACGAACAATCAGAAAATACCTTTACAACAATTCTGTTCACTTAGTAGATTGAAGAATGTTCCTCGAAAGCAATCTGTTTTCTGTGAAGACACTATTAAATCAAATGTTTTGTTGCTTATTTTCAAGCATGTAGTGCGGTTGTCTTACATAAAGTTGGATATGTTCCAACCTCTACTAGATTGGCACAGCATCGATTCTACTAAGACTCTGGACAAGCAGTTTAAGGGATTAAAGAAGGTCGACAAGTAAATAGTTAATCCTTATAACTGCAGTGCTTTGGCGATCTTTACTACAAATATTTGTTGAACTTAATTTTATTTGTACACTAATGTTATATTTTTTAATTATAAGTCGAGTTAAAAGATCTAATAGGTGATTCTTAACACTTCTTTGATTTGCAAAGATACAATTGCATGGTTTCTGCATAAAATAAGTCTTATGAATATTTCTATCGACCCTATAGTCAATGAGGTCTGAATTCTAAAAATGTGTATTAATTATTACTCTCTTAACTTTTCAGTACTCATACAATTCTTACCTTTTGTAGTTGACGCTTCTGTTGTTGTCGTTGTCCTTCTACTGGGTGATTTCGTTGTAGTTCTTCTAGACCGTCTTGTAGTTGTTCGCGGTCTTTTAGTAGTAGTTCTTGGTCTACGAGTTCTCCTTGTTGTCGTTGATGTAGGCGCTTTTGTAGTTGCTTGACTACTTGAAGACTGTTCCGTTGTTACTTCATTTCCAGAATCTTCTGTTGTCATGTCCTTGTCCATTGCTTCTGTTGTTGATCCATTCGCCGATTCTTCCGTTGTCATATCTGTCTCAGTTTCTACTGTTTTAGAACCATTCTCAGTTGTTATTTCTGATTCTTCGGCTATTGTAGAACCATTCTCAGAGCCTTCAGTTGTTACTTCTGATTCTTCAGTAGTTGAATCGGTGCCTTCATTGGATTCTGTGGTAGATGACGAATCCATTTCTGACTCTGTGGACTCTGAAAATGTTAAACAAATAATATAATTACAAATAATATTTAAAACGCACGTTGTAGAAACATTGTGATATAATCATTAAAAGATTGTTTGTATTTATTATACCTCCATCCATTCCATTGCAATCCGTTTCTCCTATATCTTCAGTGGTTTCATTCGTATTATCACAGTTTTCACTGCAATCATCACAAGGGTCTGTACCGTCATTTCCATCTTCATTTCCTGGTGTACCTTCAGTGCCTTCTGTGCCTTCTGGTTCAGTTGCGTTCTTGTTACCTAAATTATGGGAAATTATATTATTAAGAACAAATATTCTTTTCATTCATGGTAGAGCCATAATGTTAGACTATCCCTTCACAAATTTGGCTAAAGTCACATTTACTGGACATACATTTAGGTTGTGTGTAATTAATGCAGAGCTCAGGTTTCGCAATCGCACTTGTAATTTATGACACATTTTATTACAGGATTGCGAAATAGATAATTGTTGAAAATAGAAGCATTTAATGTATATTTGTTTTAGATTTTTTTGACAGTCTGCGGATTGCTTTTTGAATTGAATCTTTGAACAAATTGAATCTTTCATAAGCTGATGCTTCTTTTATAACAGTTTTATTAATTGTTTGTCTAACAATAAATCAAATTGAAAGAATAACGAATTTATTTAACGCTATACGAAAAGCTTTTTTGTGGTACAAAATATTTTGGTCAAATGAATTTTGTTTTAAAACCTTTCACCAATTCAAGTACTCATACGTTTACCTATTCCGCGCTGCCCACATGCCAACTGCGTCGAACAATAAAGTTTTTTATCGAGCAATATAGATCCCAATTGTCGGTTGTGTGTAAAGTGAACGCAGTACCAACCGGGGAAAAATTACATTCTACTCGGTTAAACTTGTTGGAGTACGGATAGCTACTGACTAACTTGCCGTTCTGGTAGTGAGTTTGTAAATTAAACCTTTTTTATTCAACATTGCTTTACAAAATTGCAAAACAGGTGAGAAAATACTTTGTGTTGTTTTCGTAAGTTGGTGAATTGGTTTTGTGTTTGTTTCCTTTTGTTAGGCTACTACGCAATGATATTAATCTAACTACGTACACATATAGCTTTCCCCTCTATTCAAAGTTCAACGGGAGGTAGAATTTTCAACGTAATCCACGTAACAATTGTTTTACATAGTAAACGTATTGTAGTAAAACTAATGAATTGCAGCGAAAACACCAACTACAGAATTAAAATAAAATATTCAATAAAAATAATAGGCACATTTTCTTAAAATATTAATTAAATGTAGTTATAAAGTAAATTTTTATGTTTTTAAATTTAATTTTGTGTATTTACCTAAATGAAAAACCTCGACGCGACGATTAACTTTCTAAAAACGAAAAAAGAGCCGAATTTCCAGAATCCAAGTGAAACCAAGTGAAATAAATAGCTGTAAATAAACCGTAACGAGTTTTATGACCGAGGGGCAGCAATAAAAAAACTAGCTTTGTGTATCCACAAACCAGAAAGAGGTTCAGGTAAATAATTCACGAGAATTAAGAAAGAAATATCTTAGTTGACCGTCGTTTTGTATCAACGAAGTGTATTTTACACGGCCGAATCGGCTACCTTGAAACTTTTGTTACCCTAGTATGTGGGACCCGAGGTATTTGAATAAACAAGTCTTAATTTAAAAGAACTTTGGTTTGTGAAATATGTTAGAGTGGGTTTTGATTAAAACTTGGATATATTTTTTTTTGTTTTATTGTTCTTGCTACTGAGTTGATTTTGGTGGTAGTTATGTATTGGTGATTTTTATGATATTACGTTTGACGCACGTTAATATTGCGTGAATAAAATTTAAACCTACAATAAATATTCATAGAAAACATAAATGTTACCTTGCAATTTCCAAGCTAAACACAATTAAGAGTAAGTCAACAATTATTTCATAGATCCTCTAAAGTTGAAACTTCTCTAGCCTCGGCTTTAACTACTCATCTCACACTCGGAAAACATTCTAAATTATGCTTTCCAAACAAGAAAAGGTACTATTTCAGGTAAATCGCTTAATGCGCCGTAATATTCAGAAGTTTTACTCGAGTTCTAAAACTTTATAATTAGCTAACAAACTATGCAGTGGCTCATAGAAATTATATTTGCTCAAATTAAGTTTCATACCGTGGCGTGCCATTTTATTCGTAGCTTCAACTCGAGTTTTTGTATTTTGCTACTAAACTAAGAAATTGTGTTTCTTTGAAACTAAATATTAAGTATATACGACAAATGCCGTTGGAATAACTTCATACTTTATTAAAATATTTTATTTAAAGTGTAAATACTTCTAGAAATGTTTGAAATACTCAATTAATGTATTGTTATAGTTGGCCATTCTTTCTCATTTAGCTCTGCATCTAGGTTGTTTAGGTTATAACTGTAAATTGTGAGCCCGGTTTCAATGTGTGAACGTGGTTTATTTATAACCCTTTCAGTATTCACTAATGTATAAAGTGCAATTTACGTAAGTGCACAATATACTACAGTAATCTCACTTAAATCTTCTTATAGTGTAATATTTTAGCATTTCTAAGTATCATTCATCAACCATACTTTAAACCATTGAAATAGTTTATGACAAGCAATTATGGAATATGATCTACAAGTACCTAAGTATGGTAAAAAGTTATATCTAAGTAAAAGAAAAATTAAAACTGTTGATGCGATTTTAAAAATGGAAGAGGTGTCATTAACTTCTCAAAGCTTTAGCTTTTTTGACGTAAAGTTCTTTTAACGATAATACTGAATCATGCTATGTCTAATTTTATGGTTTAGTAGATACATATTTGTAAGTACCAAACAAGGATGTAAAGGCCCTTTACAATACTTACTGCAATCCTGAGGCAGGACACAGACGCCTAGATAATCATCAAACACGTAGTCCTTTCTACAGTCACAACTGTTGGGGTAACATATATCGCCACATGCGACATCAGACAACATGTAGTTGGAACATCGCCGGCCACAGTTCACACCACAACCAGCTGTGGCGTTTTTGTCATTGCCACAAGACGCTGCAAATGGAGAGAAGAAATTATATGTAGGTATACAAAGTTTGTTTTTTCGACAATGTTGTAGATTTAAAAATATGTAGCTTAAAATGATACATATCGTCACGTCTTTAATACTCGAAGGGGTAGGGAGAGGTGCACATTATGGCACGTAATGCCATTGTACAAAGTAGGTACACCCACTTTTCACAATTTGTGTTATAAGTCCCATATAATAGGTGGTGAGCCTATTGCCATATACCATATGTTTCCAGACTTCGTGCTACTACTGAGAAATTTTCGAAAAACTGAAAAAACCCCGTAATACTTCGCTCGACCCGGGAATCGAACCCGAATCGCACCTGCAAGCCTAGCTTAAAGTAACTTATCTATTAAATTCCGTCATATATGGAATCAGGGGCAAACGAGCAGTCGGATTACTTAATGAGAAGTGATGGCCGCTACTCTAAAGATAGAAGCGCTGTGATTTATTTGAGGTGTGTTCAAAATGGAATAATGATTTAACAATAAAGCGATTTTGAGGAAATGATTGAAGTATACTTACGACATTCCGTAGCTGGCATACAGACTCCCTCATCATTCCTTACGAAACCTTCGACACAGATGCATGCTGGAGGTCCAGGGCAAGGTCCTGATTTGTTGAAATACCTTTCGTCATGAATCGAACACTGTGGGACCCCAACGTCCTCACATACTTGTGGCTGGCAAAGTTTTTCTGGACACTTCGAGTATCTTTCGTTGACTGCACACTTTTCTGTATAGGTTGTAGAAAAATGTAAATGAGAAATGATATTTATTTTTGCAATTTAGTTACAAAATAACACTTTTACACGTCAATCTCTAAAATAACTAAATGAGCCCGGTATTTCCTATCGGACTACTCTGAGAAGAAATGCCGAAAAAAATTCAGAGGTCATATTCTTTTAAAGTAACGGTATGAGTTGTGTAATGGTTTAGGTTTATATATGTCATCTATTCATATTAAAATTATTAATGTAAAAGGTATGTATACGTATCTTAGAATTTCTGACGTCTTTCCCTTCAGAATAAAACGTATGATTATATGCTACGCTTTGATTAATAAATAAATAATAACTAAATACCATCGTTTCGCTAAACAATGCGATGTAGGTACTATATGATCATAATTGAAAAATCAGTTGAACAAATATAAAGTGTCAATGTTATTTATTCACGTGATTTTATTAAACACGTGATTAATACGTAACATTAAATTAACCTTACTAAGATATTTACACAATGGAGAGCCATATGAAATATCACCAATATATTTACCTTTAAATTAGAAGTATACTATATTGAACGTATAGTTAAAAAGGGCTCTTAGTACTTTGGGAATAATGATAATAGTTTTCTATTATGGTGGATAAATTGTTTATGCATTCCCATATAATGTAAGTGATTTTTGAATACGTTGGTATGTCATTGGAGGTTGGGGGCTATGTTCAGCAGCGGATGTATTGTGACTGATATGATAATGAAGATTAGAAATGGTTTAAATATTATACTTACTGACACGCTGTTCAGTTTTTATTATAGTTGTGCTGCTGGCTGCTGAAGCTGCGGCAGCTCCAGCCGCTGAACTTTTGTCTAGAGAAAAAAACCCTGTTTAGTAGATTCAGTGTTAAATTAACTTAACATAGTATTAAGTCGTCAGCTATATAGTATTAGTATAGTTTTTTTTAAAATAGGGTTTCTCACACTAGGATTTTCTCTTGTGTAATGGGAGTGTTTACAAACATACATGACACCCAGACCCGAAATAACAATTTGTCCGGAATCGAACCCTACACGTTGCACGTCAGCCAGTTGCCCAGCCACCGAGCCAGCCTTGCAGTCAAAGATAAAGTTTAGTATAAGTTGACTATTGAAATTCGTGTCTTTTTTCTTAAGAGTATTTTATAAATTTTTGGTTTAGTTGTTTTGTTTTTCTCTTACCTCCATTTTCCACGACAGCGCTACTTGCAGCTGCTGCGGCGGTATTCGTCGTGATTATAGTTGTCTCAGTTTTTTTTGCTGCAATGGAATTTGGTATTAACATAACCTCACGCCTTAATCTATCTGCCATGGAGGTTGGCAGAGACTATGGAACGCTATTGCTACGAAGTCATAAGTCTTTCATGCATGCTCGTCGGTTAAGGATACTTTTAATGAAAAAAATATATCATCCATGATAGACTTCGATTTGTTTGATAATGTTCACCAAAAAATATTAATATAACAAATAGTTTGTTAACAAAGACGATAAGCTTTTTATACATACAAGTTAAGGTATAGAAAGATCAAATTAATTTGCTGGTTCTCTTCCATATACACACGGATTTTACAGTTGTTTTATTCGTCATTGTACGAATTCCATTGAAATTATTAGTACGGTGGTTAAGCCAATAATAATTAAAATTGTATTCGTTATGCGTAAAAATTAGTTCATTGTTACATATTTTCTGAACTTATTTAACACAACAATTCCTATTAATATGCTTAGAATAAGTTTCTAATGCTAAGGGTGGTTAGGATTAGAATCCAAGATGTGCTATGTAGCCATGCTACGAAGATATAATAGCTTAGCTGTGAAACGCTGTGACCATTTCCACTGATACTTAGCTATGTAGCTGTGCAAGGAATCCGCAGCTATAATAATAACATGCATCCTTCCATGTAAAAATATTCACACATAGCACGCATCTATCCATTTAAACCAGTGCTAGCTACGTTGCTAAGTAACATAGCACATCTCTGGCGGAAAAACACCTAACAACTAGATCTCTTCACACACAAACACACACACACAAAGAACCACCGTACATTATTTTCCAATCACAACTTGGTAAAAAGAAGTAAAGAAATAATCCAATTGGCGTACCCGAGGACACTATTGAAAAGATATTAACCAAAACGGTTAATAATAATAGTAACTTCCACATTGTCACAAATGTAATCGAATGTTTAACGAGTATCATCCACATTCCACCTTTTATATGTACTGTCTTACTATTTTATATTAGTTTAATTTGCGGATGTGATACTTTATAGATCTACTTTGTACGCAGTATTTTAATTAGTTAGTTACTTAATTGATCATAAAATCAAGTGATTATTCGTGTGTAATTTGCCTAAACTTTAAAATAACTATAGAACTATTTTTATTTATTAGACTATCACTATATTACGTTTTCTAGATCTATCTAGATATACAGAAACCCTTATCCCGGGTCACTTTAGATTATACTTTTTTCTTCTATTATTTCTCATGAGATATAAATCGCACGATTGTTGTTGTTTAAAAAATAGGCCCGGAAAAATATTATAAGCCTACGATAGTCCAGCCAAGCTCTAGCAAGTTTAAGAACGGACTACAGGGAAATATTTGTATCATTCAAACAAACATTTTTAAACAAAAACAGACATGTCAACAGCAATTTCAGAAGTAAAAAGGATCCTATTTATGGTTGTGTACAAGCGTTTATCTTTAAAGTTTTCTAATAATGGACTGTAGCTAAATGGCGCTGCCAAAACTTTGCCGCTTTATTTTACAGAATAGCCGCGAAACGAAATCATTTAACGTTGGCAGTCGGTTGAGTCCTGGTAAAGAGTACCTGACTCCTCGACTCGTCTCTTCACTTTGACGTGAAGGTAAGGTTCGTGCCGACTTGTTAGTGTTTTCTCTGTGAAGTGCCGCGTCTATACACCTATTATATAGTGAGTAGGTCTTTGATTGATGTTCAAGGAAGTGTGAAAGTTTGGAGAGCATAAATAGGGAGTTGGTTTCATTTTAAGGTGTTATTTTTATAGGATGTTTTGGATAGCTGTTGATCTGATGTAGAAGCAATGCTATGATTTTTACGAATGAAAAATTATAAGTCAAGAAGAACACAATGAAATGCTGTAGAAGAAGAAAGTGGATAAAGAAGTGCGTATTATTAAATTTTGATTGATTTAAAAACATTCCCTTTATTTCATTTCAGAAGAATTGGGATCATTATATCAATAAATCTTCACAGTTTTCTAAATTACTCTGTAATTCTCTTCTTCTATCGACTATCTCTCTCTTTTTTCTAAATGTTTTTACTTTTAGACATAATATCCCATAGTATTTCTATGCGTTAACTACAACTAAAACAACAAAGCTAGAATTTCAATTATCCAATACGCACAACCTAACTCCGACTATTTACCTTGCCACCCTAACAATTCATTTGAAAACAATCTACGTGCATATCCGTGACTCACTAATCATTTCGGCAATCAGAATCGCTTCAACGCGAACGCAGCTAATGGAAATAGTGACTACCTAGCCATACAGCCGCAGTGAATGCATGAATAGCGTCGGCCTACCATGAATAATTTTGAAACGATATGTGGTTAATAAAGATGGTTTTCCTCATGAGTAGATGTTTATTCAGAATTAATCGTACACTTGTATAAACTGGTAAATCTCGCATGTTTTAATGGGTACTCGTTACGATAGTCAATCGTTTAATGTTATGTTTAATGCGTTACTTTTGCATGATGATATGATTTAGATCCCTTTCCTTTAATTATATGTGCCTTCCAAACTGAAGATAGACCAATCTTTTGGGGATTATAATAATATAATTATTTAACGATTAAGTTAGAGTCTAGATATTGAACGACACGTCATAAAACCCTTCGATTAACTCTTACTCCTAGGGTATAAACTACCGGAGCTGCAGACTACCTACTGGGTTTACCGGGGCTCAGGCACGGAATAGAAAAAATTAGGCCGGCTTGAAAAGTAGGAGTAGCAACGGGGTTGTTTTTAGTCAGTAAGAGTTTGATACTTCCTCTTGCCTCACCCAAGGCGGGAGACATCATTGGATGATTTTTCCCCTTGAAAACGAGTATAAACAAAAAAAGAATTGTATAATTAATGTATTTTAAACAAAATTTTATACAAAAATCGCTCACGAAGGCTCGTAATCATGTCACTTGGCATTTTAAACGTTAAATTACAAGTTTGCTATAAAAACGTAATCATATTTCACGTGTAATGTTTTCGTGATTTTATAGTAGGCGAGTGCAGCGAGGCAGCGGTTGATTCAAAAAGCGCGTGCTTGAATCAGATACGAGGGAATGAATCGAGGGGGCGGGCGCACCACCGAAGGCACATGCTGCCTCCCATTAACTTGGTACAATTGCTCTACAACATAATTTTGTTTCCATCAAATAAATGAACTGTCGGAAATGAAAAAATAAATCAAATTATACTTGGAGTGTTGGACAAAGAAATCGTTAGTAAGACTATTATTTAGAATTAGGGGCAAGTGAATGTTTTTTCTATTTTATTATTCACCTTATCGCATGTCAAATTAATATTTGTTAAAGTGAAAATCTCTAGACGAAGTCTAGAGATAAGAAATGTTTACTTAAATACTAACTGCGAACGTTTACGAATAAATCATTTTAAATTAATACTATCCAACGTAAATATTTTACGATAGCAAAATTATTAATTGTAACGACTAAGGTACGTCTTTTAATAATTTTAAATATTTAATTAAATTGATACAATATGACTGAGTATTTAGTAGCAGCTACCTAATTAAAATAATTTATTTTAGTTTGAATTAACTGAAAACTGAATAATTATCAGACTTGGTATTCTAATTATTGAGAAAATGTTCTTGGAATTGGTTTCAAAGACAGCATTAAACTAATTAAAACAAGACCTCAGACAGGCATAATTAACATTCTCAACTTTTATTGTTCACAAAATCGGTTAATTGCAAGTTTAACGAGTAATTTTTCGGTTACATTAAAGTTTACGTCTCGAAAAGTAATTTGCAACACAATTGCGTGGCTGGAACGTTACCTACGTGATAATATAGTGCGATAGTGTAAATTTCATTAGGATAATAATACGATGGCAGTGTTTTGAAGGAATCATTAATTTGTCGGTGCATTAACAGCGTTGGCGTGATCGATAGTACCCTGCACGTTTGATGAATTGCTGTTGAAGCAATATGACGTTGCCCCTAGCACCGTTATTAAACCGGCTTTATAATTCTTATAATACACTATTAATGTAGAAGTAGCTTGAGGTAATTTACTGCATAAAAAATTGCTTCATGACATTAAAGACTTCGTGATTGGATTTTCACACGAATCATGATGAAATTACAGTTTAACAACTTCAAAATGGAAGTGTTATACGTTACGTGATGTTATCACGTATTTTATTGTGTATGTGTATATGTATTGTATGTGAGGGGTATCCAAAAGTGTAGGTATCCGTTGAAATTCAGGCTAATTTTCTCGGTATCCATCCCGTATTCAGCAAAGTATTATTTTAAGTGTATTTATAAAGAAGTTTTAATGCATTAAGCATTAAAACTTCTCGGTTTTCTGCAAGGCAGCAAGAAAAATCCAATTCATGATACTTTTTTGGGTTAACGATTTTTTTTAGTAATAGCTCGTAGTATTGTTTTAGCGGTGTACGGCAAAAGGCTTACTTTCTGTTGTATATGTTACTATTACTTTAAAAGTTATGCGTTTGCCTACGACTTTGAAAATTAAAAAGCGTAAGATATGATTATGTTTCAATAAGAAAAAGCTTATAATTGCCGGTGCTTGAAAATAGGTCAATCTATAAAATCTCTATATTATTATATAGTACATGCCTAGTAGGGCTACGGAAAACTTAACGGGTTACAGGGGCGACTCGAAAAGCAGACGGGGTGGATTTTAGATAGCAAGACACACTCTCTCTCGCCTCACCTGAGGCGGGAGAAATCACTGGGTGAATATTCTCCCACAAAAAAAAAACAGTATATACCTTTATATCTATAATCTTTTACTGTAATTATAATATCAAGTATATTATGCAACTATTATTAATTAGTACTTCAAATTAAATATTCTTATTCTATAAACGTTAAATCTAATAGTGAATTATCTAACAATAACTACAAGTGGTTTGCTACATGGCTATTGTACATTCTACAAAAATATACATAGCTAATAACGTGTAGAACTGTGTACACAATATTTCAGAATGGCAATCTCATTAACTAAAATTATAATCAGAACAGCAAATCTGTGATGATTTAATGAAGTCTATCTTGTTATAATTTATAATACGTTATAAATAACAGTGATAATAGTATAATATTTTGTAGTGTACTCATAATAAAACAATAGCTATATTAGTGTAGTGTAGATAGTTGTAATTTTAAATGCAGTTTTTATTTATTTTTCTTTTAAAACAGATACGAGCTCTCCGGTTTGATTTGAAATAAAAATTACCAATTGTAGTAAAGTTTGAGAATCTGACAGTGGATGTACGTAATGTCAAGACATTATGTTCTTCTTTTCATTTGACTATATTTATTATGGGATTGTCTTCTAATTAGAAGACAGTTTTATATGAGGAAAGCATAAAAATGCTAAACTTTTGCTGGTTTGCAAAAATAAAACTTTAGTTAAGTAACATTTTTAATTTGTAAACTAAAAAGAACGATACTTGAAATAAAGTATTTTTACTAGACACAGTAAAACATTATATGAGTCCGTTACCTCTGTCATAATCAGTTTTAATTGAAGTCGGGCTACGATAAGGCTGGTGGATGCTCACAAATTATGCCAGTAAATTTTATGCCCATTTGCATGAGAACTGAGCGAGCGTGTGCACGTCTAGACGGTTTGCTAGAGCCTTAATGGCTCAGCTATTTAAATGTCTTATAGCCTGTATCTCCATTCAATTAAAAGTGAAGACATTTTTTATACTATAGATAATTAAAGTGGTAAGCAATCAGTACATGAATACTTATAACTCCTCGGGGAGTTGCTGATCTATTAGGGATAAGGGAAAGAGGATAGGGGGAAGGAGTCACTCCGGTCAAACCAGACCATTTGTGTCGAAACATGGCTCGGCCACGTGAAAAATACTAGTAATATTTCCCGATAGTTTGATATGGTACCACTCCTAAACAAACCAAATACAAGCTTAATCTACTTGTATACTCGTACCTACGCAGCAATCAATTTGTTTCAACATTTACTTCAATGTTTTGTTACTCAATAAGTACCTACTTTCGGTTCGTTAAGGTACATTTTACTTGTACCCGAACGGACAAGTTTCTTTTACATTAAATTCCGAACGAAAATAAAGTGGTCCCAATATCCTAAACAAATGCGGAAAAGATTGAGCAAACATAGGACTAATCAAAAGAAAATAACAAATTGGTACTTTCTTTCACATTGAGTACCTGGGTAAGTATAATATGTGGGTACTGTTTTATTTTTTCTCGTATTAGTAATTTGGTAGTTTTTGTGAGTAGGTAGAAAATGTATGTTTATATATATTTATATATATATATCGTCGTATCGTCACGCCTTTAATCCCCGGTAGGCAGAGGTGCACATTACGGCACGTAATGCCACTGTACAATGTATACCCAATTTTTACTATTTGCGATTTCAGTCCCATGTAATAGGTGGTGAGCCTATTGCCATATACCGAATCCGTGCTACCATCAGAAATTTTCGAAAATCCGAAAAAAACCCAGTAACACATTGCCCGACCCGGGAATTTGTCCGTTCGGCCAACGAGGCAGTCATATTTAGATATATAGTTATAAGAATTAAAAGGATCATCATGTAACACATGCAAATTGGTTATTAGTTATCACGTACGTCTTAAGATTCAAACGTCTCAAAAGTTAAAGATTTCTGAAAGCAAACTTCACAACTGTATCTAGGTATATGTTTTTTTAATTTATATTTCCTTTTTTTAGGAGCGAAAATTATCCTAGATGTCCTAAATGTTCTTTGAGGTGCACGGAATGCGACGCGCCGCACGCGCGGGACCGACAAATAGCTAAGTGCTCGATGTAATAATACTAATTAATTTATTAAGATTCTCAAAAACATTACATCCCGTAAAACGACGTGAATTTATATGTTACAAAAATGCTCCATAATTAGGTTATTTTGAGCCAAACTTTTCTCTACTAATTTCATTTTATGTATATCGTGGATTCGTGGCCTTTTGTCGTTCCGTTCAATCAGTACCAGCTACATAAGTGATTGATTTTTGAAAATCGGTGCCTCTTGTACGTTGGTACCATTTACTTCTTATTATTCGCTTTGTGGCCGCACTTTGCCTATTCACTGCTTGGATACAATGAAGTACAGAATCTAGATAAGTACTTCTATACAAATTGCTTGAAAGTGTTGTAGTGTAGTCCTTAGTGCTACGTCATTGCATGAGTGTGTACCATTACAGTGAATTATGAGTCTGAAAATAGTTGCGTACTTAACGCATTAGAGGTTTTTGCGGTGATTTTTATCACTGTTTTCTAAAGTGATATTTATTAAGTACTTTATTTCAGTTGAATAGAATTTAATGTAAGTATAGTGAATCAGTATTTTATATCTTTTGAGTAATGAAAAATATGACGATGAGTTTTTTAAACCTCAAAGTTTTGGACAATGGAAAGCCTTTCTAGCCACCAACTATTTCCCCGGAATTAACCGCCGACGTCGAGCATTGTTCTCTTTCCAATATACGATCCTTTTGTATGCGTGTTACACTAATCTTCATAAATTACATTTTGATTAAATTTTATTGTTGTTCGACCTTTAGGAGTCACTTTGTTACAGCTACTGATAAAATCACTTTAGATAAATCTCTTAGATGCTACAATCTTCTTTGTGATTTCGTTGTCTCTCCCATTATCTATTTGTCTGAGGTCGAATTATCACATAGAAAATATAGTATAGAATGAGATTACTTCTTAAATACTTAATTTATGCGATTATTTTTCATCAGTCTGGGTAAAAATAAAACAAGGTGAAGTACTTTTTTCATTGTATCTATCTATGTCCAAAATTTTAATATATTGGCTCGTATCATGATACAAAATAATTACTTAGGTCACCTATATTATAAAGGGGCTAGGTTGTAACTCTAGGTTACGCACGAACATAATGACAAATAAGTATTATTAGGTATAATACCTATTATTAAATTATTTTTTCACAATATTTTCATTAATGAAATACTGTAACGTATAAAACCATTTATGTACATTATAATTCATAATTCAAAATGCCCATTCTTTTCATAAGCGTAAATTATGTTGAATCTATAGTACAATACTTTACAGTAATAGTCAAGCACATTTATTGTTTGTACTATGAAAAAAACAACTAGTAAATAAAACAAACTTGTTTCGTGGCACTTTAAGTAATATGTATGTATGTCTATATATCTCTTTATTGAAGACATAACAGTGGCCATATAGTTTACCACTGGGAGCGAGGAGGACACACAGTTGCATAAAATATCCATTATAGGAAAACAATGAGCTGGTATCAAATTCATTCCCACGGGACCCACATACTGAATGGGAGTTTTCTATACATTCCTACGATCCGTGACTATTTTGCTGTGTCATGAATACGACGGTTAATTTTTTGTGTTATTTCTTTTGACCTTTTTTTATTCAGAAGAATAGGAATTTTTGGTATACAGTTGCATGTTTTAGTTTGTATAAGTGACTACGTCATTTACCTAATTTTCCTGGTTTATGAAGTTATACAGCTATATTATTTGTAACAATCTTTAAATTACCAAAATAACAGTTTGAAAAGATATGTCTGGCTTTTTGTGTCGTCTGCAGGTCTCTTAGTGAACACAAAAAATCCGTCTCGAGAAATGATTAAAATTAAACATTTTTGAAAAAAAAAACCTTATAGGTTACATTATTGTGATGATATAAGTACGTAAGAAGTTAATAAAATATGTTTTATATAAATTACTTACTCATTAAAGGTTATTATAATTATTTTTACCACTACTACTGAGTATGAATGTATGCTACTTTCTTAGAAACTTGAAATTAAATTGTCTTCAAAGGTACGCAATTTTCAGCACAAAGAACTAAAAAAAAACTAGTTAAAATCTACAATGGTTCAGTAATAAGAAACTTTCTGGGACAACCTTCAAACGCTTTTAGTTTAACAAGAGATACTTATCGTCATACTGACTGTAAAAATAAATAGAGTACCTAGATCTTATCAAATTATCTCCAAAAATATCTAGTATAAAACACACTCCAGTTATGAAACTTTACATAACTATAGACATATTCGCTCGCGGAACAAAAACCGGGTAAGAATAAATTTTCTCATAAAAGCGGACATAACAAGGGTATGGGGCGGAAACGACTATAACTTAGATGGAGATCGGAAGACCTTTTCTGACGGACTACATATTTTCCGAAATCAATACGTAAGCAATGTAATTTACATACGAATTCCGAGGAATATGTCTTAGCCAAGCTTTTTAGTTATATCTGTTCCAGTTATCTCCGGCATAAGAAATGGAGAACTGAAACGCCAACCGAAGTATAAATTATTTTCTTTGCGTAACTTGAAGTTATACATTCCATAAAACTAAAAAGAAAAATGTGATTGAACATTCCTAAGGTAGTTGCTTGTCATCGTGAACACGCCTTAAAAGAAATGGAGAAACAAGATATTCGAAGGCGACGTAGCAATGTCACTGCAAATTACGTTAGATATTTGAAAATTGCTTTTCGCCAGTGGCGGTTTTGGACGCAGTTGTTTAATTGTCACGGGAGCCCCAGGACAATTATTTGGTGTCGGCCCCAAAGCGCATAATTTTGGCAAGGCGGTTGACTTGTCAAGAGCGGAACGTAGGTCGGTAATTCATCCATCATTTGTCACCGATTGTCGGGCGCGCGCACAGCGATGACTTTTTTACTACACCGAAATAGCCAATGGTTAGTTGTCCAACTAAACAGTGCGAACAAACGCGGGGCCGGGTGTTCCGCGTAATAGATTACAGTGTCACTCTGGACGACCGTTGTCAACGACCAGCTGCGAAGCTGTCAGCCGTTTCTGTACCAAAACAATTTTATCCTGTCCCCTCACTGTCGTATCGCAATCTACTTGATTTTAACGAGACTACATCGTGGCTGTGGGAAAACTTAGAAGATTACGGACGGATTAGAGGGTTGCGGGTGCTATATTTTGAATGTTATTGGGACTTGGTTTTCTGTATGATAAAGTTGCTCGGAAGGGTTAATTCTTATGAGAATTCTTCGTACCTAAATTTGTTGAAGAAGTTGTAAAAAGAATAACATAATATATGCAAAAATATTACTATTAACTTATTTTATACTAGTAAAACATATATTGAACATGCATTCAGGTTTCCAGTTGATATCGATTGCATTTTTATACGCTTTAATGCAAGAACTATAATTTCGTATTCCATCAGATAAACTTGAGGGCATTTTAGCAAAAGGCTTGCATGTACTTTATACGGAAGCAAGTACCTGCCCACACGGTGTCTATATCTATTCTCAGATCTTTCAAATGCTTTTATCATAGTTACAGGTATATTGTGGTTACTTTTTAAAACGTTTAGATTTATGTAACAAAATTATTTGAAAACATAATTTTCTTATTTGACTATACCTCCAAAACAAAGCCAAAGAAAACTTATTTCTAAGAAAAAAGAAATACAAATAATGTATAAGTACGTTATATTATATAATAATCCATAACTTAAGCGATGATTGATTAGCAAACAAATGCAGAGGTATACAAGAAAGTTTCAACCATTGGAAAGTTTTTCACAAAAAGCTAATTGAATGTTATCTGAAATGTTGCCAGTCTCGTTGTGAAACAGGAAAAAACTTGGTGAGTATCTCGCTACTTTTATTATTGCGAAAGTTTCACTTGACAGGCCTTACAGAAACAAGGGGGAACAATTACGAGTTGACATTTATGTATTTTCAGTGAAAAAAATATCTAAACGGTTTCTCACAGAAATATTTAGTGGAAAGAAATATGGTGGATAGAGATGGAGAATTTCGTATGTGTTATAAAGTTCTGGTCAAAAAATGTCTCTGAAAACTTAATACAACTTATCCTATTGCAACTTAAGTAAGAGTAATCCCCAAGAAAGTGCTGGTATAATAGTAACCTGGGACCAAAGGGCATAACGACACCATCGATTTGAGTAAACGAGAAGTCGTTACATCCGTATTATTCAGACGAGTGTCATATAGAAGTACGTGAGGTCACATCAAACCCAAAATGGCGAAAGTTCCCTTCAGATGCTCGTGTGTGCTATAGCAAATGTATGTAGGCACACTATTGTACTTATGTTTAGATCACTATACTGGTTTAGGTGCACTTATTACTTCATTACATAAAAGTTAGCTAAGTGCTGACATGATAAGTATTGTAAAAAAATGATTAATGTTTATTTATAATTCCTACCTACTAACATCTCAGGATTTTCCTCCTGTACTTTTATAATATAATGTTATAGCAATAGGAGGAGCTAAGACAAGTATTTATATGGAATTATTTGTGTTATTAATTTATCAGCCATTATAGTATTTAGAAGGTTCTAGAACACTTACCTACTTTGATGTTCAGTTTAAATACATTTTAGAGATAACAATCAGCCGTCTATTTCATCGTTTTCCTTCTTATTTCAATATCCGTTGACTGTGAAGGCTTTTAAATACTTTTGTGTGTCATCTTTGGATCTGTTTATGACATCTTTTGAAAGATCTTCCGCAAACCTCTTTATCAAGTTTTACCTTCAAATAATACAAGAAGATTGAACAATAATGGTGAAAGGGATGAGAGGTACAGAGAATTTATTATAGCGTGTCTTTGATTTAAGTAATATTTGCTTTTTTATTAATGTGAAATTAATGATTTGTGACTAACTATTTAATTGAAGTAAATATAGCATCTTAGAGTCAGGTTTCTAATTGAGTACTATAAGTGCTACTCTTTTTTGAAATTCTTGAAATTCTCGCTCAAAAATGTATTATTTATAAAAGAATAGATCTGTATTTTCACATCTCTTTTCCCAAAATGCGTCTACATTCTTTATTTTGCAATTTTCTTAAAACATTTGTGAATTGCATGCTATTATTCTGCAGACTGAGGCGATACATATCAGGCGGTATCTTTAAAATGTATTATTTCGTTTCCGAGCGCGACGCCACGCCTAGCTATCACAGCCTAGGTACTGTACAAAGAAATAAATATGAACATCTTAAAAATCACGTTGCAAAATTCTACATAAATACTTATCTACAGAGAATTTACTATAAAGTCGAATAGATTTATTGAAAAAATAATAAGATAAAGATGTAGCATAGACGTAGTGTAGTATAGACATAGCATATTAACTATTTAAGTAGCGTCTTTGTCTTTTAGTAAATTAAAGAGATGTTAATATTAATAGTTCTCTCTCTATATTTCTCTTCATTGATAAGAACAGACCCTAAGACTGAGACACGTGATAGACATGCGTTGTAAAGTTATCTAAAGTTTTTGTATAAATGTACCTAGATTTTCAGACTGGGTCGGGATTAGCAAACAACTTACAGACGACCTTAAAATTAAACCTTACTTCGTGGAACTACTTATGAATGATGGCTTATGTTGTAAGAAAATATAAAGAAAAAAACAGATCTTAGAATTTTCTTTCATATTCATATGAAAAGAAAGAAGGAAAGATAGGGAACAGTATTATGGTAGAATGCTTCAATATAATTTTTATATAAGACGAATAAAACTTAAGAGAATAATGTATTAAAATAACAGAAATCGTCAGTTTTTACAGCTTATTGTTTAGTGTGTTTAAATTATAGATTAGTTGGTTACTTATTATTACATTCAAACGGGGAAAAAGTAACCGGTGCTAGCAGAGGATTTGTCCCTAATACAGATTTTTTTGGCAGATACCTATATCTTCCTAGTAGCTAATGCGGGAGAGTCATTGGATGATTTTCCCCCCAAAAAAGTGTTGTATTAGAAATGCATATTACTAAAGGAGTCAACTGGGTCCAACATACGTCTCACCAACTTCAATCGTTCATACATTAACATAACAAACCAATTATGATATCAAACTACACAAACTTTTGGACAAACAACAGCACATCATTGAATATGAATGAACTCATACAATGATTAATCAATTCAATTACGTACGATTGTCATTCATGCGTGAGGAGTTCCCTAGGGCGGTTGCCTAGAGCTTTCTAACCCTAAATATGAATATATGGAGCCATAGTGAGTACGGGTACTCCCGCGGGTGGCGCTCGCGATTTTCTCAACGAACTTGCCCCATAAATCCTCGCCTTACATGATGCTTGTTTGCATAATACAAGACTTAGTCGGGTTTGTTCCACAGTTTGATAGGTAGGCCGCAACGTGTTGGTGTACATGATGTACTTAGTTACAGGTGCTGTTATTTATAAAATATTTATGTAACAACACGAAATTGCCTATTGGAGGTATCTTGATTTATAAAGGATTGTACTTTTTTGGGCGTGTTATTAAAATTAATTACAAAATTGCAATAAAACAATTAATTAAAATAATAGGTACTTACAACAATTCTGGCTAATATTTTTCAAACTTTACTTGAAAGAATAATTCGAAACAACTACTTAAATAACAGTAACTTCGACTGCACGGTTGGTGCGGTGGCTGGGCAACTGGCTGCCGCGCAACGGCGTAGCGGGATCGATTCCCGCACAGCAACTCTTTGTGTTATCCAAAAATAGTTGTTTCAAATCTGGGTGTCATGTGTAATGTGAACTTGTATGTTTATAAACGCACCAACGACACAGAAAAAATACTAGTGTAGGGCAACGTTTGCCCCTTTTAAAAAAAAAAAAAAAAAAAAAAAAAAAAAAAAAAAAAAAAGTAAATTGCACAAAAATTATTGGTAATTTTTCTCAATTACCCGCCCGCGCCCGCACATTATTGGTTTTAATTCATAGATTAAATAAAAAAAATTAAACAGTGTTTAAATATACAGCCTATTACTAAAGGAGTCAACTGGGTCCAACATACGTCTTACCTAATTCTATCACGTTGTTACACACACAAATAACATAACAAACCAATTATGATAGCAAACTACACAAACTTTTGGACAAACAACAGCACCATCATTGCCGTCACATATGTATGCGTGAAAATGAGCTAAAATTTAGTTGTTCAAATTGTGCAATTACAGAGCCTTAACTATTTGTCATTCAGGTGAGTGAAATTTTGATCTTGTTGTATATTATAGTTGGGATTACTGTTGCCTAGAATTGCTTTTTAACTTTAAATTATTGAAAATAATCGCTTCGGTAATGTTGACACAGGTTAGGTAAAGTTGCCACGGCCTGCTTTGTGGCAACTTTACCTACAGCGGGTTGGCAATAAATGTTTTTTTCTTGATTTGTGTGTACGTAACCATTTTCGAATACCTATATTTCACAGCCTAATATGAATATCTTGGATGATAATATAATGTACTTAATAATACCTTTTGTTTTACAGCCAAAATGGCTCCCATGAAACAAAACCGCAGAAAACTCGGAGCTAGACACTATAAAAATTATACAAGTGATGTTACTTAGCTATGGAGATAGTGAAGTTAAAATTAAAAAGTCAAGGATTAAACATTATTTTGTAGCCTTTTTTACAATTTTAAACATAAATACTTAAAATTTTAGAACTTAATTTAGTTTAAAAGGGAATAATATTTATGTTAGAAATTTGTGCGTTTTTTTACTTTAGGTTTAAGGTTTATTAATTTTTTTTTAAATATCATGTCATAAAAAAGTTCCTCCTTTTTTGACAACCCCGAGCGTAACAAATTATTTGTATGTAAATTACGATGAAACCCGTGGCAACTTTCCCTAATGTCTGTGTAGCCGTTATCAAGATTTTTCATATTGTTTGCATTTAATTGAAGAGGTCCTAGATAAGCCCTCTGTACCTCAACAACTTTTAATATAATACACGATGAATACGGCGCGTAGGTAAAGTTGCCAAAAATTTGGTATCCTTACCCATTGGTATTTTTTCTCAATTACCCGCCCGCGCCCGCATTTTTTTTTATTTTAATTTAGCATAGATAAAATAAAAAATAAATAAACAGCCAGTATTGAAATATACAGCCTACATACTCTTTTATAATAATACATTTTTCTAACGCGATTCATAATTTCAAAAATAGAACGTTAGTTTTATTATCAGCCGGTGTTTAAATGCACCCATCTCTATGTTTATTTTTCATTAATGTTTTTACATTACCTACCTATAATATGTTATATTTGTTTGGAAATAGTAATTACCAAGTTCGTAATAAAATATTATTATTTTGTGTTTGTATTAGAACTTGAAACGGGATTTTTACCATGTTTATTTGTACCTATCTATGAGTTTGCGATATTTCGGCACTGTTGCAAACGCCACGATCATAGTGTTAGTTACCATGTCAGTTTAAAAACTTATATTTTGTGTTTGTTTTGTAAACGAAATATTTTTATACCTAGCACTACCACTTTGAATTATCTTTTTAGTTGATGTAGTGTTGCTATCTATCCATTTATGCTACCTATGTATAAATAATCGCAGAGTAAGATTCTATAGGTAAAGCTGCATCACTGCTATGTTCCTAGGCATTTATACAGACTAGGTCACCTCAACTGACCTTTAAGAAATTACGGTGACCTAAATTACGTAATACTACACAATAACACTACACATCAACTTTGATTAATAGCTACATATTGTAAAACACGATGAGGCCTAGGTTTACGAAGAAACTAAATATTATACACTAAAACTGGGCTGCTTCAGCAATGCTTTTAGTTATACTAAGAGGATTGTGACATGACAACGACCCTTGTCACACTAGTCGTGACAGTGACGTCACGACAAAGACGTAAGCAAAATATTTCTCTCATGATAAGCTTTGCCTTAACACTAATCTTTGTAAAACTAATGCTTCATTAAAATAGGAAGATTTTTAGCTTTCAAAGAGGCTGACAAAGTTGAGGTACCATGGTAAATGTTTTTCTTCGCTGTAGAAGTTCATTGGCTAACTGAACATCTGGTATGTTCAATGCCAATTGAAGTGCCCGCACATTGTCTGTTTGTAGGCTAAACGCTTTCTCCGGGGTTAGTCTTCTAAGAGGACCCGGTGCCCCCTTTAAGTGCAGATGACGGTGGTTTTAGTGAGTTAAAAATCCCACACTCCCTAGTTTTTTTCCCCAAAAAGCTAGGCAACTTTTGAAGGTTTCCCCCCGTCAACAAAAAAAGGGATAAAGCTTTGCTTTCTCTGATATTGTGAGATCCAACGTCAACGGCGCATTGTTATCTTGTTCAACTCACAGAGTTATGGCATATACTAAAAATAGTAGCAGTAATAGCAAGTACTAATATTAAAAATTCAAAGTGCACAGTGTAACTTATGACTTTTTTCATTTTCTGCAAGAATTTATATGCAAAACAGCGTCAAAGCGTCAACCACTTTAATGTTCGCGGTTATACGTAAAGTTTTAAGCTGGGATAGTTGACATAAAAGTTTTATTTTGAAACGAGAAAATTTTTCGTCACTTGTTTGTTTTTAATTAAAACGTATTTTTACGTGTGTTTTATATTAAAATAGCTTCGGTAAACACGTGGATTTCATTGAACTGTGACGTAATTTCGAATGTTTGTTATTTTTTTTTCAGACTTATAATTATATACTAATAAAATATCATATATAGTGTGTATCTGCTGCAGACTGCCTAGCGGGTTACCGGGGCTCCGCCTCGAAAAACTGGAGTAGGAACGGGGTGATTTTTAGTCAGTAAGAGTTTGACACTCCCTCTCGCCTCGCCTGAGCGAGAGAAATCATTAGATGATTTTCTCCCCTTAAAAAAAAGCTATATGTTTCTTTTTCCGCAACATACTCTTATCATAAAATAATAACACTCTTGTTTTCCCAAGAAGTTTCTTACCAAAAACAGTGTAGGCAAACACAGTATCTCGGAATACTTGGATCATTTATCATTGGTAGTACCTTCCTATATCCATATCTTTCTGCTCTGTTTTGACAATTATTATTATGTTCTATGATGGAAAAGGGCTGGTTAATATCACAACACCACTTGATGCCTCGGTGAAGTAGGCAGAGGGTATATATTAAATACAAAAGTCCAGTTATGAGATTTATACACTAGGACCTAGTGTCTGAGTGATGAGAGAATTACTAAACATCGAATACAAACCTAGGTTTCCGTGTTCTTACCGAATTAACATTTTCGAATAGAAACACTTCCTATAATACTTCTATCTGTCCTTTTAACCACGTGGGGAAAGAAAGATAGATCAACATTACAAACTATGATTACTTTAACACAAGTTCTAATAACAAAACGCATAATAACTTTTCCATATAATTTCACATTTTCCACATCTTCTAATTGGACGTAACTGTAACTGATTGTGAGATCACATTTCCTTTGCGGGCCACTTAGTCGTCAGCGATTAATTAGTTCATTACCTGAACGTTCAGCTCATTTAACTGACAATTTGTAGGTATTCATCGGGCTATGTTACAAGAGGACCAAAACCGTTATAAATGGGCCAAAGCACCTAATTTGAACGATCATTGTTTTCGTAATTAAAATTTCAAATATCATTCCTATTATGCTTTTAATTAGGTGCATTAAGATTTTAATTGATGCCCTTTTTATTTTGAACGCCTTATGTGCTAGTTTGGAAATGTGCCAGATAAATGGTATTGGGATCGTTTCCTTTGGGGTTAGTTAACATCTCGTACGTGTGATGGTAACTTTAAATTGTTAGCCATTAACCCAATTTCGGCTTTATAGCTATCACAAAAGACGTTAGGATTGTATGGGTACAACATTGCTGTGGGTGATGTATTAATAGCCGATGCATCAATTCTTTGTTTTATATCAAGGAGGTCGTCAAAATCGGTTCTTCAGGCTGATTAGTCATGGAAGTGACCGATCCACGTAGGTACAACTAGACTAGACAAGGATGAAGATTTAATTCTAATAGGGTACCTAGTGGACGGCACATAATAGTTACTTCATGAAACATACTGACAAACAGTTTTGTCATTAAATAGATAACTGTCCACTTAGAACAATGAACTACAGAGTACGGAGCATGTTAAATAAAAAACCCATTTTACCGTTATTTGACATCAAGGATAAGAACATAGTTAATAACGTTATTTCAGGTTAGGCACCAAAGAACACGCCAATAGATGTTGAAACATCGCCCTTTGAGCCATTGTACGTGCTAACAAAAAGGTCGGCTAGACTGTCAAGAACGTGTCAAAGTTATTGAACCCAATGTTCCCTGTGTTACGTCAGAGTGGGCATTATTTATACAAAAATATCACCCGTCGAAGCAGCATACTAATGGAATTTACGTCACCGAGCACTCCCGCTCCGTCATCCATATATGTCTCAAAATAAGGTCATTCCGAAATAGGATTTAACGCTTTTATCAATCCGTCCCATCATCAATTATTCAATACAGGTCAAAGTGGATTTTTTTCTCTAAATTAGAGGATTTTCTCCAATTACAGCAAAATGCAATGTAAAGCCCAAGTCATTAAGCCGTAATGTTCTCATTAAGTACAAATAAATGAGTTTCAGTAGAAAATATATCTCAACTATGCGTTAATAAAGGCATATTTTGTTCCGATGCAAATTATCGACGTAAATTATTGTCAAATGTCTAAAAGAACGATTTATACGCAATACCACAGCAGAGTTATTGAAATATATGTCCCAAAAGACAATACACCGATGCGGGAATTTGTATCTGCAAAGGAGATTATACCGTATAAACCTGTGACACGGCATAGATTTGTGTGCGTAACTTGATCAACATTGGAAAAACAACAAAAATGGGTATTACGGGTAATACTCAAATAAAACGCAAAGCAAAATAGGAATGAGTCGTTTTGCATTGGAGCATAAATCTAACAAACGACATTTGCATGCAGAAGTACCGAATTATGCGGTATATTCGTTATACTGAGAACCGGATCATTTCGGAATTAGTCTTATGCGATAGTAACAACGTGAATCTCTAACTATCCCACTTAAATCGACTCTGTCGAGCTACTCGTGAAAAATTACCGAAACATTTGAAATGGGTAATACGACTTACAAAACTGTTCGAGGAGGTTGTTCTACTAGTTTCAAGCGACGATAGGGTTTTATAAACATGAGTCGCGACGTCAATCGCGGCCGTAAGCCGTGAGTATCATTAAACAGCATATTGAGGTATCACGTGTATTCAACATTTTAAAAGTAAAAAGTCTGGGAATTTGACATTTTTTATCCTTAAAAAATTAGATAATATGTTCATTGAATACTAAGTACCTATATTTGGAGCTGCAGATTACCTAGCGGGTTTACCGAGGCTCTGGCTCGGAAAACAGGAGTAAGAATGGGGTGGGTTTTAGTCAGTAAGAGTCTGACACTTTCTCTCATTCAATTCCTTCTCCCAAGGCGGAAGAAGTCATTGAATGATTTTGCCCCCTTAAAAAAAGTACCTTTATTTGGCATTGAAACTCTTGGGCCTGGTAATTCTATTACACCACGTGCCAAAACAGGTTACACTTATGTGTACACGAGCAATAAATCATTTGTACGAGGTGTCGTGTGATTGGTGTATCACATTGAAATCGCTATCGAAACCTCCGGATGCGTGACGCGTTCGCAACAGAATATTTTATTCATGACACCTCATCGTTCATACGTGCAATAACAGTTTCTGTTCAGTACCAATGGGAAGGGAAAGCGGGAAATAAATCCAATTTGTACCGGCATATATCATGGTCAGAGCGCAGCTTACGATTTATTCACAATATCATGCTGTAGGTTGTGTATCTACGTGTACTGGCACGCGGCCCACTTCAATCCAATCTCGTTGGATGCAACGACGGCGATGAAACAGTTTGGAATATACATGGTTATCATTCAGGTGGCTTGTTGACGGTTGCTGGCTTCACTTGCGATGAAAGCTGCATTGTTAAAATAGTTAAATTGGCAGGAGTTCTTTTATTTCAGTCTAATTTAAAATAAAAACAAGAAAATGTTTTATAAAAGATTTATTTTATATACTAACGTGATGTAATTAGCTTATACAAATCTCCGAATGTAGCCGCCGCTTTATTGTTGAACTCTTTACAATAAGGCTGCATCTCCATGACGTGGCACCATCTGAGTGTCTTCGGGAACCTGCGAAATCATATTATTTATAATCCCCTAATAATAAGTCCCTATTGTGGCTCGAAGCTATAGTTACCTCATCGAATAATAATATTTTTATCAGTTAAAATAAGAGATATCGGATTTTAATTGAATTTTAAATCCCTTTCCTTTTATGGTTGAAGAAATTAATGTTGCGACTGTTTGCTAAATAATTTTTTTTGTTTAATCAGTCGACTTACTTCTGTCTATTCACAGGAACGACATACATTAGACACGACATGTTACTATAGGCTGATAGGTCGGCGATTGTGACGTCATCTGTAGCAATGTACGTTGTTTTGCTGAGGAACTTCTCCATTATACCATATGCTTCTTCCATGGTCTCTGTCCACTGCGGTAACAATGTTTTTTTTCTTTCAACCACTACGGAGTGCTAAAATGTTAAGATTTTAAGAAAACAATGCACAGTAAGTGAGATGGATTTGATAAAAATGTAGACACAAAGTAGATGGATTTATGTCGTAATCGATAAAAAATCTTGACAAAAAGTAGATGGATATACATAATAATAATGTCTGATCATCACTTTCTTCATCTTCGTCTTATTTAATTTATATTCAGGCACTGAGTAAGGATTACTAGCTACCATTGACAAACGGTGAAGGAAAACATCGTGAGGAAACCTGGGCTTATAATTTCTAATTACCAGTTTGAAATCGCTAGTCTGCATTGAGCAAGCATGGTGGTTAATGCTCAAAACAATATCTGTGCGAGAGGAGGCCTTTGGTCAGCAGTGGCCACTTATAGGCTGTTGGTTATGTGTGAGTAAATGTAAATGTCTTCAATTTCTATTTCGAATTGCGCTCTTTTTGAGTATTCTACCTATACAATCAGTAGCCTTAGTATGAGTTTGCTTTACGTTTAAATTAATTGATACGAGAGCTTTCGGCGCACTGATTGGTTGGTTTATTCGAGCCAGCCAATCAGAGAGCTGAACTCGCTCTCGCTTCGTTTTTGTTCAATATAAAGCAAACCCATACTAAGGGTACAGTAGTGATATTTGTATAACAACAGAGAGAAGATTAAATTATTCATGTAACCATGATTATAATCAAGTTTTTTTTATGAGACATACCGGTAATCGAGCACACGTATTACCTGATGGTAAGCAATCGCCGCACGCGCCGGACACTTGAAACACCAGAGGCGTTACAAGTGCGTTGTGCGCCTTTTGGGGGTTAGGAATTTAAGGGTGGTTGTTCGGGAATGGGGATGGGGAAGATTGGGAAGGGGTGACCGCACATTGGGCCTCCGGTAATTCGGTTTTCACTCATACAACGAAACACAACGCAAGCGTTACAATAGAAGATAAAAATAAATATTCAAACCTTCAAACCGTAAAATAATCTACAATTAACCTTGCTGAAAATACCATCGTTGGTCGGGTGCCTACATAAACAAAACACGTCGCCTTACTTAGGTACAGACTGTTAGTACTCGCCGAACCGTTAGCAATATTTCTGAGCTAATATTATGATGTTAAATATAGGTACAGTCTTTTCAGGGTGCTTTTCCATCAAAGATGTGCTATGTAGCTATGCTTAGCTAAGCTGTGAAACTATGTCACCGTTTCCACTGATACTAAGCTATGTAGCTGTGCTATGAATATGCGCCACCGCAAACTAGATAGGTATGTGAAGAAGATGCGCAACTGGAGTAAAAAATGTATCGATATTAGGGAAGCCATCCATAGCTCACATCAATAGCAGCATAACAAGAATCCATAGCACGCATCTTTCGAAATAAAAAACATAGTTTAGCTGATTCCTTTTTCACCAGTGCTAAGCTGTGTGTATCAATGAATATGATTGGTGGAAAACAAACATATTCACAGCAACGTAGCATAGCGCATCTCTGGTGGAAAAGCACCCTTAATAGGTTTTTAAAAGGGCTTTTTCTTTTTGACATTTTTATAACAGGTGATAAGTCTAAAGTGCTATTATTATTACTAAGGTATTTTTAGATTACCTATTACCTTTTTTAATAATCATACTATGAATAGTGATAGAAAAGAATATTTACTTACCGCAATCTTTTTCAATCCAGGAAAAATAATATCATTGACAAATGATAGTTTTTGGTTGACTAGCGCCCTGGTTTTATAGTCTTTTGGGTACCATGAATCTTCAGTGCCATAGGCATCAGCTAAATACATCAATATCGCATGACTGAAATGTTGAAATATGGGGTAAGAGTAAAATATATAACATAAAAAATATGATGTATAATATATCATGTGTTTTAAAATTATCTGTCACGATTTTATGGTTAATTATTAGTGTTGTGTTCGAAATAAACGGATGAAATCCGTGGCAGATAATTTTAGAACACCTTATATAAGGTTCGTAAACGTAAACTATCAAATAATTGCTCAAAAAAAAAATAAACTAAAAGATGTTACATCTATACAATTGGCATGTAAGTTCTATTTTTACCCAGATTTTGTGGGTTTTTATTTTTATTTCGTTGACATTTCCAAATTGTTTTCACTATTATATTTATTTTCACTAAAACCCAAGACTACTATTTTTTTCTTTTGTTGGATCCCTAATCTCTTGAACCCGCCTACTCTTCTAGAAATGTTTACAACGGACACAAAATAAAAATAAAATGTGATGAAAACACATGAGGAAAAGGACCCTTATAATTACAAGAATAAAAGCAAGTGATTTAACCGTCGCCGGGAGGAAAAAATAAATCAATTTTCGGAATAATAAATTAAAACGTGTTAAGCCGTAACCGGGTGAAATGGCGTTGTTTGAATTGTGGATTTCGCAGAATTTAGGATCGAGCATGAACGAAAAATTGCTATATACATGTTGGCTTAAGCCACCGGCTATTTTGACCAATAAATTCGACGTATACATTTTATTTTATTCCTGGAATCGTGTTTTATTAACGTATAACCAATTAGGGCTGTGATAGATAATACGAAGACATATTTTTCCATTGACTGGTAACCGTTTTCTGAAGACATTTGGTTCAATGAGTTAACAATGTGTTCTACACGAAGACATTTACTTACATCTACACTTACTACTGTACTCAGAGACATTTAATGATTACTTAAACTTAGTAATGATTTTGTTCCGTTCCGTTTTCGTTTAGTATCTTCGATATTGCATAAACTCGCTATTGAATGGCGAGATGTGCCTGAATTATGTTTTAATTTAAAAAGTCTGTTCTAGTTTTAAAATTTAAACAATTGTAAGTACCTACTACATACCCGTCATGCAATATAAAGTCTTCGTCTTCAAGAACAGGAACAGTCCGCAATGGATTTTTCTAAAATAACGTAATATAGTCCGTCAGTTAGGTAATGAAAAAATATTAGATACGTGTTTTTTATTTTGTCATATAAGATAACAATACTTGCGAATTCGTCATTTCTACGTAAAAAACATACCTAGAAGTAACACCACGTGATATTTTAAATCAATATAATATGTGTCTTCGAAATATTAATAAAATTTGTGTCCGAAAGAAGATAAAAAATACGTGTCTAATTATTATGAATGACCTATTTAAAGTACTATTTAAAATTGTCTTACATTTAAAAATTCAGGGTCCTCAATCGACTTGTCTGATAAATTAACTTCTATATTTTCGTATGGAACTTGAAATATTTCAAACGCCATTATGGAAGCTCGTACAGGCGGACTTAGCTCTGTTGTATACAACTTTATTACCATCTGGAATATTTTGAACATAATATTATTTAGGAAAATAAGCCTTACATAGGTAGCTATTGTATTGACAGAAGTATTAGTTTCCTTTGAAGACATTTTGATATATTTTTCATATGCTTAGGCATGTCTATAATAATACTTCGTTGATATTTTCGTCACAAGGACGGCTTTTTCAACAGAGCTTAGCTTGAGAATGGTAAATTGTTTTTGTTACCTGAACCTACCCCAAACTGACTACGAATAGCTCGAATAGGTTTTTGAACCATCCCATCCCACCTAGCGGGTAGTAAACCCGCTAGGTGGAATGGGATGGTTCGAAAAACCGCGGGGCTCCGGCTCGAAAAGCAGGAAGAGAAACGGGGTGGTTTTTAGTCAGTACGAGTCTGACACTCCCTCTCGCCGATACCAACAAGTTTTTAATTATTTATGTTTCATACGAGAACTGGTGGAAGGTGACTATTATCAATGGAAAACCACCTACTTATACAATATAATAAATGACATAAATATTACGGTATGGTAACTTAAACATTGTATTATTCTTGAAGATATTCGAACATTGTATGATACTTTTCGAAACAAAACAGGTATATCTTGTACAAAACTAAGTATAATATGAACTTCAGAAGATCCTCCTATAAACGTTACATCCAAGTTTACTTCCCAATTATCTGAAGTACTGCGTTGTGAGTGACATGTTGTAAACGGTCTGTCTACGAGCGTTGCAATGACCCGTTAACTGCAGCTAACTGTTATGGTTTCTGTACACAATTGCCTACCTATAACCATACTATATGTATGTTCTAAGTTTCTAAATGCTTACATGGATATTTTGTTGATTAGATACAAGGAACATTATACGTTAAACTCATAATTTATTGTTAAATTCATAATTTTAATTCATAATGTATCTAATTTTTAGCTACAACTTACTTTAAAGAACCTACTTCAGGCTTATTGAGCCGGTCTACAAATTATTGGTATGTATTATAGGTTCTCCTACCTATATGTTACATTATAATATACGTAAAAATCTCGTAATTAGAAAGAATATTTAAAAAGAGTACCTTAAACTATTATACACTGGATATCTGATAACGTTTGACAGTGATTGTCATGTCTTCAGTTTCATTCACTTCATTCATTGGAGTCTTAATTTGGATGATTTTATAATACACGCAAAGAGGTATGTAGCACAAAGACATAATACAACTTTGTTTGTTAGTTTGGATGTTTGGATGTTTGTATGTTTGGCCGTCTATCGCGATGAAACTAAAAAACGTATTTTGATGAAATTGAAATATAATTGTTACATATTATGGTTAATGTTATTTTTTCCATAGCCTTTATAAATAGTTAAAAGAATAAATAAAATGATTACTACTTTATAAATTGTGAAATTATTTATTCCTTATGCACACATATTATTATAACATCTCATCAATTTAACTTAACATTACTCTGATTTAATAGAACAATAAGGAATGCAGTTTATGCAACTTTGCTGTTAACATACGCAGCCAGTTCATTTGCACCTGCTTCGTCATATTTCTTATAATAGGGCTGTTTCTTCAAGTTTTCTAACCAGGCTGATGTTTTGGGGAATCTGGAATAGAAATAGATTTGTTAGATTCATTGGCTTAGTGCCTACGACTATAATAAAATTGCTTTCACAACAACAATCATTTTAGGAAAAACCAACCGATCGATCATCTCATGGTAACTAATTGAAACGCGAAACATAAAGCAAGCGTTCTCACAAGCCGATATTCTGCAAGGTTTGTTGCTTACAAACGAATTGTGTGTCCATGGGCGGCGTTGATCGCATACCATCGGGCGACCCGTCTGGTCGTTTGCCCCCTATTCCATAAAAAAATTGAAAGGTCACTCATTCTTAAAGAAACATTAAGTTTATTCACTTACTTTTGAGCATCCAATTTTACAATTTGAGTGATTGAAGTCATAACAGCCAAAATTGCTATGTCAGCGATCGTGATGTGGTCTCCAGCAATGTATTTTGTACTGGACAGGAATGTTTCTATGAATCCGTAGGCTTCTGTAACATCGTCTATTAATTCTTGTTCTATGGTCGTCTTTCCTCTCAATACGATGTGGTACTGTAATTAAAAAATATATTTATAGTTATATTAGCAAATCTGGCGAACGCCAATAATAGAGAAAACATGTTTACAAATATAAATACTTACTGTGATGTTACGTGCTCTAGCAAAAACAATAACAGCATTGAAGATTAGTTTTTGGTTAACTAAAGCCCGTTTTTTAACGTCTTTTGGATACCAAGAGTCATCTTTCCCAAAGGTGTCGGCTAGGTAAGGCAATATTGCGTGGCTGAAAATAAAATAAATAAATTATAAGAGTTCTTTCTGTGTCTTACAATTAAAATTCCTTTCTAAGACAATGCACTTACAAACATATTAATTACACATGCCAACACATCACACCTTTCATACACCACCATACACCTCGATACTGATTTTAAACTTGGAGATATGGTTTCGAGCATTTCTATATAAGTTTGTAATAAAATTAAAATAAACCAACCTGTCATGTATTGTCAAATCTCCATCTTCCATTACAGGGACTTGATGGAGGGGATTTTTCTGTAAAGAAGGAAATATATTGCTTTAGATTCAAAGTATTACCCACTTTTTTAACGGGGGAAAATCATCCAATGACTTCTCCCGCCTTGGACGAGGCGAGAGGGAGTGTCAGTCTCTTACTGACTAAAAACCTCTCCGTTCCTACTCCTGCTTTTCGAGCCAGAGCTCCGGTAACCCGCTAAATAGTCCGGGAAGTTTTACACACTTTGGGTAAATTAAATAGTGGGAATCTCAAGTCCAAAGTGGGTGTTAATATTGTAATGTTTACCTTTTTTTTTTTTTTTTTTTTTTTTTAGGGTGGAAAATCATCCAATGACTTCTCCTGCCTTGGGCGAGGCGAGAGGGAGTGTCAGACTCTTACTGACTAAAAACCACCCCGTTCCTATTCCTGCCCGTCGAGCCGGAGCCCCGGTAAACCCGCTAGGTAGTCCGCAGCTCCGGATTAGGCATCAGCCCTACTGGGCCCCATCTGTGGTGGTCTGATGGCTCTTTGAGGCGCGCGCAGAACGCGACGCGCCGCACGCACGGGTCTGGTTCTGGTCGGGCGGCGAGCTACCCTTGCTCACCGTCCGCAGACCCGCACTTACGGTGGCCGGATTTTACAATTTGATCGTCGCGCGATCCCCGACGCCCGGAGTGTCTCTCGCGACGGCTGGGGCGTGAGGAAGTTCGTTCCCTCACGCGCCCCGCCTCCTCCTTAGCTAGCATGACTGCTTCGCAGAAGGAGGAGACGGCATCCCAGTCCCCCTCGCTCCGCACCATGGCTTGTATCAGTGCCGGACGCGAGAGGGCGCCGTCGCCGACCACATCCCTGAGGACACGGCGGTGCTCAGCCCACGCAGGGCAGACCGCAAGCGTATGTTCCACCGTGTCCTCCGGGCGGTCTTCGCAGTGATGACACCCGGGCGTTTCCTCCCGCCCAATCAGAAACAGGAACCTACCGAAGCTTCCATGTCCGGTAAGCACCTGCGTCAGGCGGTAGGTGAGGACGCCGTGGCGCCTCTCTAGCCACTCCTCAAAGAGGGGACTTACCGCTGCAATGACAGCGAGCCCAGCCCTTGGTTGCGACAGTCGCTGCTGCCATTCCGCCATGAGATCGCGCCGGAGCTCATCCCGCCACGCATTAATCTGGCGCGGCAGTGGAGTTTCGCCCCGGCGACGCGCGTCGGCGCGCAAACTAAAGACGCGCGCGAGCACCTTCGCCTCCAAATCCCACGGCGGGAGTCCGGCAAGGAGGTTGGCCGCCTCTCCGGAGATCGTGCGATATCCGCGGATCACTCGAATGGCCATGACCCTCTGGGACGTGAGCAGCGCCCGAGCTGGCCGCCGCATCAGGTTCGGCGCCCACACAGGGGCTCCGTAGAGGGCCATGGACCGCACGATCCTCGCGTACAACCTCCGGCAGGAGGCATTTGGCCCCCGAGGTTGGGCAGGAGCCGCTTAAGCGCAGCCCCCGTCCGTTCCAACTTAGGAGCCAAACGTCGGAAATGCTCCACGAAGTTCCATCGACTGTCGAGGACGAGTCCTAGGTACTTCATCGTCGTCTCGACGCCGATGGTTGTAATGTTTACCTTAGGGATTATGTCCTAAGCTTGTTGTCAACTTACCTTTAAAAATTCTGGAGTAAGATGTTCACCAGCCTGGAGGTCGATAGGTACCTTCTCGAATGGTACATTGAAGATCTCACAAGCCATCATGCACGCACGCACTGACGGGCTCATCTCGTAGGTGTATAGTTTCACAACCATCTGAAAAATGTTATTTGATTTGATCACTAATTAAATAATTACAAACATGGAAAGTTTGGCGACAATTTTTTCTACTATTACTGCTGAGTTAAAATTGGAAAACTAATTTTCCTCGAGTGAACTGTGAACCACAGTTTAGGGGATAATAAATTAAACTATTACTAAGTTAATTTTTAATGCAACTTCCTCGACTAAATTGATTAATCTATCAATTTGCTTTGATGTCATTTGTAAGTAAAGAGATATTTGGAATTTTTCAATTATAACGAAATTATTGAAGATTTAAACAGCAAACAAAATATTTTTAATTATTAGTTTTCCGAAACAGTGAGTAGTTTAGTGAAGTAATATTTATTATATCTAATACCAAATTATTACATTTTTACTAACTATTTAGTCTCAAAAGTTAAAAAAAATGTAGAAAATGTTAAAAATACACTTACGTTTGCAATATATTTGATGTAAATTAGAAAATATTAAGATGTGACTGTCTACCGTAGGTCTCACTCAATGTGATACTGACCAATATGGGAAGCTGTTTAGCTTTTTATAGTGTATAATATTAAGTTATCAGCTGCTTATCTCATTGTGTAATATCAACATTGAACGATTTGATTTTTATCAGTAAACTAACAAATTAGGCAGATTGATACAGGTATGAACATGTTTATAAACAAAACTAGCTAAATACGCGGCTTCATTTACAAACACTTTTTTATAATATGCTAACCCTTTTCAGGACAATCACACATAATTTAAAATATTTAATAATTGGCTCAGTGGCTTTTCAAGTTTTGGTCTAAAACAAATTATTTGCTTTTACATGTATAGATTTTTGTAGTAATCTGATTATGGCTTTTTCAGTCTGAAAATAATTCACGATTGGTTGAATTGAGACCTTCAAATAAATAAGTAGATACTTATAGGTATTATTATTGCCGGTGCATATTCCAGTTTAAAACATGATCTGTACCTACTATGAAATGGGTTTCATGTTATAATCGTATTTTCACACCTTTTTATCCCCAAAGGGGTAGTAGGCAGAGGCACATGGCACGTAGCGCCACTGTACAATGTAATTACACTTTTCACCATTTGTATTATAAATCTCATATAATAGGGGTTGAGCTTATTGCCATATACTGGACACAGCTATTCTATGAAATGGGTTCCACCTAATAAACCATTTGTATATTTATATTATCGAAAAATCTGGCAAAATTTCCTAAATCTTTGAGCAAAGTTTACATTGTTACATCAATATTAATGTTTCATAATATAATATTGATAAACTCCCATCTTGACGTCAAAATTCATAAAATTTCATACATGTTATGTATTATTGTGCAATTCATCAATCAGGAGAGTTTTATTTGTACCTAAATATAAATAATAATCTGTAGATTAGATATCTTTCTCTAAACGTTTGCGTTATCACTTTACTTCCTCGCCAATCTAGTACTACGATTTTAGTGATAAATGTTGCTAATTGACGATAAGCAATTATTTATAGATCCTAGATATTTTTTTAAGGGGGGGAAATCCTCCAATAATTTCTCCCGCCTCGGGTGAGGCGAGAGGGAGTGTCAAACTCTTAGTGACTAAAAACCACCCTGCTGCTACTCCTGCTCATTGAACCGGAGCCACGGTAAACCTGTTAGGTAGTCCGCAGCTCCGGAGATTCTAGATATAATCGATAGATCTTAGATCTTGTGAATTCGATTGAGAATATTTTGAAGATGCTTTTTATAGATTTAGAAATAAATACTTACCTATTCAGTTGTTGCTATCAGATTTTGAAATGGCCTGATAGATACCAATAAAAAAAATCAAGTATATTTTTTTTCTGTTATAATAATATGAAACTTTATACAATTTGTGTTGTTGTGTCAAAATGTTGCTTATATATTGCACAATAATTCACAATATGTGTGAAATCTATATATTTACTTTAAGTAGGTATTTTTTAATGGTAGGTAAATAAGATTTTAATCGAAACTGTTGATGATTACGGAGATTAATCCAATTTATTATAATGTAAATGGGAAAGTTTGTATGTTTGTTTGTTTTAGGCTGAAGGGATGGAAATAAATTTGGAACAGGGGTAGTTTATGGTCTGGAATATCACTTAGCTTACTTTTTATTTCAGAATGCGGGCGAAGCCGCTGGTAGAAGCTCCTACTTTATCGCTTGTCAATGGTGTCTAAATACCCTAAAAAAGACGATATAATTCGTCACATAATCGTCATATCATTCGTCAAAAAGTCACATTGGTTCTTGCCGTTGGTAAGTTTCGACCCTTGCCCTCATGCATGAGAAGCGGGTATCTTAAAACTCTTGGTTACCATGACTATCTAACACCGTAAATTAAGGCAATTTTTTATCAGATACCATAATCAGGTAATTTTCAAAATTAAGCGGAAAACTAAAATAGAACATGTTAATTTCTGGTACAATCAGGATAATGTGTTTATTTTGTGATAATAATAAAATTGGTGATAATACGAATATTACTCAACGAGATAACAACCAGATAAGCTCATTTATAAATAGTGCTTAAAGGTTCCCATTCAGATCAATAGCTTATCAAGAGGCATACGTTGTGTATCTTTTTTATGGTATAAGCCAGTAAACGAGCAGATGGATCACCTGATGGTAAGCAATCGCCACCACCCTTGGACACCCGAAACACCAGAGGCGATACAAGTGCGTTGCCGACCTTTAGGGGTTTAGGAATTTAAGGGTTGTTGAGGAATTGGGAAGATTGGGAAGGGGCTAATTGAACCTCCAGTAACCTTACTCACACAATGAAACACAACGCAAGCGTTGTTACATGTCGGTTTTCTGTGAGGCTTGGTATCACTCCGGTCGAACTGGTGTATTCGTGCCGAAGCATGGCTCTCCTACCCTACCATCTAGTCTAGACAAATATTTTTTTTTTTTTTATCTATTGGTTCACGCTTGACCGCTATCTCATCTGACGAGAAGCGACGATGCGGAGTGTGAAAAAAATAATATAAATTGGGGTTCTTGTTTGTAATAATAACCTCTTTTTACTACCTTGTAAATATACATACGGTACATGCACCAAAATAGTTTTTTTTTCAATTTTTGTCTGTCTGTTTGTTCTGGCTAATCTCTGAAATGGCTGGTTCGATGGTAACCGGACCTTTGTTGGCAGGAAGCTGATGTACTAGGAGTAGTCATCAAGTGCGTAATCCACGCGCATCAGCCGGCATCATAATAAGTTTCTTGGGTGGTATTCTTACTCTAGAATTTTTAAAGGTAAGCTGAAGCAAATAATCTATCATGTTGAAATGAAGACAGTAAGATGTATAAAATTGTTTAGTAAAATCATTTCTGCAAATATTGAGCCGCCATCTTTTGGAATGTGTGCAAAATAGAACAACGTTGTGCAACGTACGATGGTGTGAAGATGAATTAATTAATGAAACGAATGAACAGCTCGCATGAGATTTTGAGGAGAAAATATTGTATGAACAATATTTGTGTATCTACTTTGATTAAATAATTTAAATTGTTTTGTGTAGTAGGTTTCTTTTGTTCTTATTTAAAAACACCTTTCAAATTAAATGCTATTGTCTGTTCTATTTAAAAGTGAGTTGCCAAATTAATTTAATTGCTGAGATATTCGTAAATAAAGCTCTGGTGGTGACCCAATGAATGGTCAGCGGTTATGCCATATTTTTTCATCGTCGGCTTAACCTTAGTGAGTTTTGTTGCTTTCTATGGAATAGTGGGCAAACGAACAGACGGGTTACGTGATGGTAAGTGATCAGCGCCGCCCTGGAATACCAGAGAGTCACAGGTGTGTTGCCGGCCTTTATAAATCTGTTTTTTTTTTTTGTTTAAATGATATTAAATATTAGTCTTGCTAAGGTTCAAAAATAAAAGGCAATAAAACAAAGCAATAACAAATGGAAAATATATCTTTATTCTTAGTCATACATGAGAAGTTTTGTAATCACAAGTAATTCTGCTTGAATACATTTATTTGCTTGGACCTTACAAAGCAACTTTACTCTTAACATACGCGCCCAAAGCATTAGCACCTTCTTCGTTCCATTTCTTGCAGTATGGCGTCGCTTTCATGTTTTGTAACCACGTAGATGTTTTTGGGTATCTGAAAGAGAAATAACAAATTGGTTTAATATTCATAGTTGACTCACTACTGAGTGGAGCCCACTGAACGTCAATAGGCGTCGCGGCAGGCCCAGAAGGAGATGGCGGGATGAACTCGACTCCTATGAAAAGGATTGGTCACAGAAAGCTCTACTAAGAGATGAGTGGAAGGAGGGTAGGGAGGCCTTTGTCCTGCAGTGGGACGATCAACGCTGACAAAAAAAAACATAGTTGACAGTGACATCATAATAAAAAAAGGTTTTTTTTTCTACCAACATTTCTGTACACTATTAGACATTTAAGCCTTTCAGTTATGTCGATGCCTTTGGTTTTCTGTCTACCCCTTTGTTTCGGACTATATCCTTCAGAAAGAATACGAGTAAGCCCTTTTGCATAGCAAGCTAACATAATAAGCAAGCTTATGTCGAAATTCGAAAAAATAATATTGTTTTTTTAAATTCATTTACCGAATCCAATTAGGTTCATACTGATTAAATAAAACTTTAATCTGAATCTATTTTTTATGGATAGAAGGTAAACAAGCTGACGGATCACGTAATGGTAAGCGATCATGCTGCACATAGACGCCCGTAACACCAGAGGAGTCACAGATGGGTTGCCGGCATTTTAACCCGTGGTATCAATGTGGTATCTCAGATCTACGCGAAACACAATGTGTTTTCTATTGTGTCTCATATACTGGCTTAAAAAGGAAAAAAAAATACTTACTTTTTAGGTTCCACAGGAAGAATGTGTTCGAGAGACGTCATAACAGCCAATATTCCTATGTCAGCGATGGTAACATTATCCGCAGCGATATATTTAGTCCGGGACAGGAATGCTTCCATGAACCCGTAGGCTTCTGCAATGGCCTCCATTAATTCTGGTTCGATGGTCGTCTTTCCTTTCATCACAATGTTATACTGTAACAAAAAAAAAAAAAATAATACAAAAACCGTGAATACCACATTTCAGGCGATATCCATATTGTTAATGCTCTATATATTTATATGTTATTTGTAATGAAAAATATTTGTTATTATGGGTTTGAATGTATTTTTCATGTATTTTTAATCTCACCCATTTAAAAAGAAAATATTTATATTTAGACATTCGTTGTAGACGTGTCATGTTATTAAGCGAGAATGCTACATAAATATATAATCTCAAGCCTTTCTCCCATGAGGAAGGTGGAGACAATAGAACGCCAATTGCAGCGATTCTTACACACCACTTTCGCTTCATCATCATCATCAGTCTTTACATGCATGCTCGTCAGTTAAAGGTACTTTTAATTTGGCCCTTCTTTAATATATCGCTAATCTGGTCACTATATGTCCGTCTAAGGCGCCTTCTACCAACGGCCCCATTCATATCTATCTTGTAGTTTCAAGAATGCTACTTACTGTGATATTGCGTAATCTAGGGAAAATTATAGCTGTGTCGAAGAACAGTTTTTGGTTAACTAGCGCCCGTTTTTTGACGTCTTTTGGATACCAAGACTCATCCTTTCCGTAGGTGTCAGCTAGGTAGGCCATGATTGCGTGGCTGAAAATTAAAAAAATATACTACATAAGTTATGTGTTTTTTTATGAGGGTCTCAGAATTTTTGGCATAGAATTGATCTTAAGTCAAAGCCATGGTCATAGTAATGCCGCTCCTAACTTAGATTGTACAATCGTGATGTCAAGCTGTGTGTGATGTGTTATTTGCATTTGAAGTGTGTTTCAGAAAAAATCACACCAACCTGTCATGTAATGTGACATCACCATCTTCCATAACAGGGACTGTGTGGAGAGGATTTTTCTGTAAAAAGATAAAGATTTATTTAAGAAGTGTTAAGATATTACAATCCGTTTACAACATATAATTATTTAAAGTTTATGTTTCTTTTTCTATTTCTATAAGTGGGAACCTGTAATTGGCTTTGCTTGTTGTTATGTATTTGTTTGTATTAACTGTTTGTTACCCCAATATAAGATAAATAATAACTAATCATATAGATGGACATAGTAAAACTGTGTTTGTTCTTATGACGTGAAAGTTACTCAGAGCATTACCTACGTTTAAAAGTTAAGTCATAATTTCTGTTGGATTAACTACAGTGCAAAATTATGAATGGTAATTATGGTAACCATATTACCATATACCAAAATTATAGTAACACTATATAGCAAATAAATTATCTTACCTTTAAATATTCTGGAGTGAGATGTTCACCAGCCATGAGGTTTACTGGTATCTTCTCGAATGGCACGTTGAAGATCTCACAAGCCATCATGCACGCGCGTACTGGCGGACTCATGTCCAAAGTATACAGTTTTACAACCATCTGTAATTCACAATCATATAATGAAAACAAATTTTAAGATGAACATTTTAAATTATCAGTATTCAGTTACAGAGCTACTTAAAACTTTTTTTTTGTGCTTATACTGTTGATTTGGTTTAGATGTCATGTCGTTATTTTTTCAAATACAAACATTTATTACAGTTTCTTTTTAGTCGTCGTACTAACAATATGTAATTGCAATTCTTCATACAACAGTCTATTATGACTAGTCAAAAGACAACAAAACTATATAGTTTCAAAATGGAATCTCAAGAATAGTCGGTTCCAAATATTATTTTTTATCAAAATTTAAAGTTATATTGACAAAAACAAGAATGTTTTCTACCTTTGCTACCGTAACTATACTGAGATGTACATAACATATTTGACTACGTAACTATATACTTCAATCATATATAAGTACTTTGACAACATTTCGTGACTACAAACAATTATTTGTTAAAGTGTTAACAATTGTATGTACTTGACCTTAGTACGAGTTTGCCGGCTCGAATAAACCAACCAATCAGAGCGCCAAACGCGCTCTCGTTAATTACTTCAAACATAAAGCAAACCCATACTAAGGGTACATAGCCTAAAAAAAAAAAACTATCGAAAACAATCTAACCTTTTCAAAGAAAACAAGGTCTAATAAATGACTAAAATATACTCACGTTTATGGAGATTTTCCTATGAATATTAGAATTTAAAAGACACAACACACGTCTGTACGTCTCACTCGAACACTGACCATGATAGAGCCGGCATGCTATTTATAAATGAACACAAGTACCTATCTATCAGTTATCTTGTTTTGTATTGTCAACATGGGCGATATCATATCGTATTATTTTTGTTGACTAACGTAAAAGGTGGATTCCTAAGGGAACGCCTTAGTGCTACGAGTATCTTCGGAAGTCAGATGAGAAGGTAGGTATAAAGCTGGATTGAATATTTATTTCAAATATTACCTATGTAGTTTATATAAAAATTATATATAATGGGCAAACCACTGGGTGCAGGTTATTTCCTACTGGTTGATCTGGAAATTACTGAGGAAACCTAATGTTCAGCAGTGGACGTCTATTTATTATGATAGTAAGATTAAATTTATTCAAAATGACGGTCCCTTAAATATTTGAAAATTAAAACCTGCCACATAGAGCTCTCTATCTCTACTAAATGCCGACGACAAAATTAAATGTAATTAATTTTAATTTCAATAGATGCAAATCAAAATAAATATCATTGTTTACTTATAAACAAAATAAATAATAATGCAATATAACGTGATATAACAGAATATCATTTTTTATGTGTATTTTTTACATACAGCTTAGAACATAGACAACAAATTGCAACAGCCAAGTGCAAATATGCACTTAACCAAGGCCAATGAAGAATCACATAGTATTATATATAATAATATATTATTAGTGTAAATACACTACACAGTTTTAATCACCGCGCGAGGTAATGCGACCATCGCGGCCTTATTCATTCATCGCGCACTCGCGTACGATTAGGATGATGCCTCCCGGAGCAGATATGAGTATGGTCTGATTTTATCATCCAAGACTTTGGAAGTGATTTAATTTTGGACATGACATCACGTAGTGAAATATGTAAGCATGAATTGCAGAACTGGGAAGTTAAGGGGTAGGTACCTATTGTGTTGTTTGTCTAGATTTTCGTTACAAAAAGTTTATTAAAAGTCTATCTTGCTTTCTATTATAGATGATGAAAGCTCAATTCCCTATTCCCAATCTTCCCAATGCCCGATTCCCCAACAACCCTTACTTTTTTCCAAAAAGCAGGCCCCAAAATGCCGGCAACACACTTGTAACGCCTCTGGTGTTACAAGAGGCGATGGGCAGCGGCGATTACTACGTTTACGGCGTATTCCATAAAAAATGATTCTAATGTAACTATGTTACCTTGAAATAATTATACTAGAATAACAAGTAGGTAGGTATGTGATGACGGATCGTTTAATTGTAAGTGTAACGTCGTATAAGGTCACCAGAGGAGTTAGACCGCTGAAAAGGTATACTCAATTTTTTTGGGGGTTGGAAGGTAAATTATCGAAATTATGGGAATAATGAATTCACAAATGGGAATATAAGTGACATTTTCTGGAAACTGCAAAGTCGCCAAGTGTTGCACCAGACTCGTGATTCAAACCTTGAGGCTGGATAGATGTTTGTAACTCCAAACACACCATGATAGTTGAACAGACCTTGGAAAAGTTCAGCATAAAAATAGATTATGGTGTAGAATAATACAGTCTATTTTCTTTATAACTATCTGATGAGAAATAAATACTCAATACTTTCCCGTGGGACATATTTTGACTAGAATGCACACGGGCAATGCTACTAGTGGTTATAAGCTATTTAAGTCCTGTAGTTCAGTGAGATTGCCATTGTTAGGTAAATGTATGAGAACATTTATTATGAGACAATCTGAAAATAGAGTAGATGACTAATTTTTATTTTAATGTCCGTCTTGTAGATTATTTTATAATTTTAGACACGTATTTTTGGTATTATATAGTATTCGGAAACAAATACTTTCGAAGATATATTGATTTGAAATATCGCAAGACGTCACTTCTAGGTACGTTTTTTACGTGAAGTATTTGCCCCCACTCCTAAAATTTGATTCGTTTTATCAAAATATTGTTATCTCAAAATAAAACATGTCTAATACTTTTTCATTACCTAACTGACAGACTAAATAGATTTTTAATTTTCATACCCCGTCATCATCCCTATTATGCCAATTGTGTATCAAATTATGACTTGACAAAAAGTCATAATAGTATGTTTGTCGCACTTGCGTTATCGTTAAAGACGGTCAGTTTTTCTTATCAATACTTTGATACTACAAGTATGTATAAGTATGCGTACGAGTACCACATACGTTTGGTTAATCATTCAAGCGATATCTGAGTTTCTAAGCAAAAAAAAAATAAGTATTTGTTATTAAAATTGGCAGTAATAATGATTGCTAGAAGATTTTTATTAGGCGTTTTTGTCAACTGAGTAAAGGTAACTTCTTATCCCCTCACATAGTCATGTATTGTAGATGCAGCGTAACTTAGAAATGATTAAAGTAATGAAATACAAAAGTATATTTTTTTCAGGGGAAATATCTTCCAATGACTTCTCCTATCTTGGGCGAGGCGAGAGAGAGTGTCAGACTGTTGCTGACTAAAAACCACTCCGTTGCTACTCCTGCTTTTCAAGCCGGAGCCATGGCAACCCGTTAGGCAGTCCGCCTTTCCGGAAATACAATAGTCTAGGTGAGAAGTTGTTGGTAAATAAAACAAATTTTATTAGGTGCATAGGTAAATATTAAACCAAATGATTTATTTATTTATCGTTAATCATACATTACAATATTGGAATATAAGAGAATAATACTTTTTTAAAGTTGTTTATTTTTTACCAATAGCGTGATAAATAATAGCAGTCAGAGATTTAACACCTTCTTCGTTATATTTCTTGCAATATGGCGTCGCTTTCATAATTTCTAACCAGGCAACCGTCTTTGGGTACCTAAAAAATCAAAATATTTTGAATGTTGCTGATAAATATTTAAAGCAATTACGTAATTGAAGGGAAATTATTTAGATATACCCAGTTGAAAACGTTTAACTTTTTAGTAAAATAATGATAAATCTTGTTAAGACTCAATGTCGATACAAAAAAAAAAAAAAAACTAAGAAAAAAGCCAAAAGAAAGAAAGACATTTTTTATATAACTATATGGTGATGGGTTATGATTTCTATTCATCAAATACCAAAGGCGCGACAAGTGCGTTGCCAGCCTATTCGGAGTAAGGAAGTGAAGGATTGTTGGGGAATCGGGGATTGGGAAGATTGGGGAGCGGGTAACCTCATTCACACAAAGAAACACAGGGACTAACAAAAATGGGACATTTTCAACTTACTTTTTCGGATCTATGGGTAGAATAGGTTCCACAGAGGATAGATGACTTAAAACTGCAATATCGGCAATGGTGACATGGCCCAAGGCGATGAACTTTGTCCGGGACAAGAACTGTTCCACAAAACCAATGGCTTCTTCAATGTTGTCCAGCCATTCTTGTTCTATAGCTTTTCTTCCCTTTTCTAGAAGATAGTACTGTGAAAGAATTAATAATTATAATTGATTATTTTGGGTTGAGTGGAGTAGAGTCTCATCGACATGAGGCTATTGCCCATTATTTTTGTCATATTTAATGCTCTTTTTTTCTTTGTAAATAAAACCGTATTTAAACAATATTTTGGCGTTCCGCATGTAGTTTAACTAGGTATGACTTAAAAAGTAAAAATTATTCATTAAAGGTCGTTTTAAAGTTTTTTTCAATATCAAGTTTTTACAATTTTCAAATAATTTACATATTTTTAAAATTTTATAGTTGTAATTTAAACTTTTAAATGAATTGATACATACTGTAATGATTCGTAGTCTAGGGAAAATTACACCTGTGGTGAAAAATAGTTTTTGGTTAACTAAAGCTCGTTTTTTCACGTCCTTTGGATACCAAGACTCATCCTTTCCGTAGGTGTCAGCTAGGTAGGCCATTATTGCGTGGCTGGAAATAAAAATAGAAATACATAAGCCAGACATCTATCTATTGTTCGTTCTATATACTTTATTATTTAATTAGTTGGTGTATAGCTAAATGAAGAATTCTTAGGAGTTGAAGGTAGGAAGGCCTTTACCTTGCGGTGGGACAATTACAGCTAAAAATAAAATTATAAATTAATTAAAAAGAAATAAGATTAAAACCAACCTATCATGTAATATTAAATCTCCATCTTCCAATACTGGAATCGAGTGAATCGGATTTTTCTGAAAAAATAATGAACATCTATACATATAATAAAATCGTAGAAAAGTGCTGTCTGTACATTGAAAATAAAAATAAAAAAAATAGCAGGGGTTATTGTTATGTCGATGTCGAACCCAAAAATGTAATTAACTTTTTTTTTGTCTGTTTGTCTGTTTGTCTGTTTGTCTGTTTGTCTGTTTGTCTGTTCGTCTGTGCGCGCTAATCTCAGAAACGGCTGATCCGAGTTGGATGCGGTTTTCACGAATATATTGTGGGATGCTTAAATTTACATTTAGTGTTTGTTTCATGTCAATCGGTTCATAAATAAAAAAGTTATGTCAAATTAAAGAATCACGTCGAACATTCTATGCTTATACCATTAATCTCCGCAACTATTTGACGGATTTGGTTGAAATTTGGTACAGATATAGTTTAGAACCTTAGAAAGGACATAGATATATTTTTATTTCAAAAATCAAAAAATAAAAATAAGAAATAAATTATCTTCTATCTATACTTATAATAAATCTGTAGAGAGGTCAATTCTGTACATGAAATATATTTCCAAAATAACTATCAGCGGGTGATTAGTGATCGATACTGACGCCAAAAATGCAATCAGAATTTTTTTTGTCTGTCTGTCTGTCTGTCTGTCTGTCTGTCTGTCTGTCTGTCTGTATGTTCTTTATAGAAATAAAAACCACTCGACAGATTTCAATGAAACTTGGTACAATTGTTCTTCATACTCCTGGGCAGGTTATAGTATACATTTCATCACGCTACGATCAATAGGAGCAGAGCAGTGGAGGGAAATGTTGGGAAAATAGGAGAACTTACTCCATTTTTTAAGCTTCCGTCGCGTGTGCACTGTGCAGCCTTAATGGTTAAAGCTACACAGAAATAATGTATCACGGAAATATTCTCCTTAAAATTGTTTAAAAAATATTCCACGACAGCAAAAGTCTATCTCTTATGGTTGACTCACAATAACACGTGTAACTCCCGATAGCTTAGCAGTTCGGAGTTTTCTGATTAAATTTGTCTACTCTTACGTATATTACACTCTCATTCATCCCTAATTAAATATGTGCGTGAATACTGAATGTAGGGGTCGCAATACCGGATCATTTAAGCAAAACCGGTATTTTTAGTAATCCGGTATTTTCGATATTTTCGGGATTAAGCGAAAGTTAGCAAATATGTGATTTTTTTTATCTGTCTGTATGATCAGGCTTGGTATAAACTTGGTATAATTATACCTTATTATCCTGGGCATAAAATAGGATACTTTTTATCTTGGAAAAATAAGTAAAAAAAAATCTTAATTTTTCAGTTTTATACTACAGAACGCGAGCTCAACATGCCTTACATGTAATTTACCTATGGTGTAGTTTTAGGGAACAGCGTGTAAAGTTCCCTAAGAAAAGGAGGATCCTCCGACCAGGCGAGGTGATCGTGCCTGGCGGGCTTTCTGCCCTCGCCATATTTGGGTCCAATAGATACCTATTTATAAAATGTCAATGTCAGAGTTACTCAAAATGGAGAAATAAAACATCCACGCGAAGACCGACATCCACGCGGACGGAGTCGCGGGCGGAAGCTATAATATAATAAAATCCATTTTTTTATATCACTAGATAATGCCCGCAGCTTTACTCGCGTGGATTACGGACTTTGTTACTAATTAAAAGTAGCCGTAGTTACTCCTTGGTACATCAGCTACCTGCCAATAAAAGTCCCGCCAACAATTTTAAAAAAAATGGTGTATGAATCGTATGTATAAGTTAAAAGCGGTTACTTCAACAGATACTCTAATTTGAGGTATCCCTATTACCTATCTATTATACATAATTCACTTACTTCCAAATATTCTGGAGTACGGTGTTCCAGTTTCAGTAAGTTGAGAGTTATCTTCTCAAATGGTACATTGAAGATATCAAGGGCCATCATGCTGGAACGCACCGGTGGGCTGAAGTCTGCAGCATATAGTTTCACACCCATCTGAAACACAAGCATAATTTGTATTAAAAATAAACGAACCCTGTGAACTTTGTTACAGCCTATTAGTGGCCACTACTGACCAAAGCCTCTTCTCGCATGGAGAAGGTTTGAGAATTTATCACCACGCTTGCTCGATGCGGATTGACGAGTAAGAAATGTACATAAACAAATAATGTATAATTATGTTATCCTTAACCTTTTATGTGCCATAACGCGGATCGGAAACACGTTTGTATGAACACGACCTCACGAAAAATTGACGTTAAACAACACTTGCATCGTGTTTCACTGAGTGAGTGACAATTACTGGAGGTCCAATTATCTCCCTCCACAATTTTCTCAATCCCTGAAACCCCAACAATCTTAAAATTCGTAACCCCCATAGGCCGGCAACGCTCTTGCAAATTGTAACGTTCGGGTGTTTCGGGTGACCATGGGCGGCGCCGATTGCTTACCATCAGGTGATCCGTCTACTCCTTTACCGACATATCCGATAAAAACATAGCTATCCAACAAAAACTAATCATAATTACTCAATATGTATCTATAGTAGGTATATACAAACATCCAAAGCATTTATAATAATAGTCGTTAGCAACAGGTTTTGTTATTCACAAAATACCTATTTTATTTAATCATCGTACAAAAAAATAATAAAAAAGAATCAGGAAATTATAGTTACTCTGTCATTTAAACAAATTGTCATACATAATAAACATTCTTAAAACACTTACATTTGTATTTGTTTCTATATAAATATTATCTTTTATGAAAAACACAAAACACGATCCGCGTTTGTACGTCTCACTCGATGACTGCCCAATACAAGGTCACTCTGCTATTTATATACATATAGATATATTATATACATATATATGTATGGTACACACTCTAAATAATTTCGGTTATCTACTAAATACCATGTTGTGTGTGGAATTTGACCAGGTGAGGACAAGGACGAACCAATTTTGATGATTTTAGGACTCATCTATTTGGGTATATGTCTACAGACTACACCCTGTTGTCTGTAGACATATATCTCTATAGAGGGATATTTAGTGTCAATAATAGTTACGGCATCATTATTATCTCAAATATTATTTAACCAGTTTATCTGTAGCTTAAAAATACTATGCTAAAAATCGTACATACGTACAGGTCAAACTGAGAACTTCCTTGTTTTGAAATGGATTCATGAATACGTATAGAAAAAAAAATCCGTATTCACTTAGGTACGATATTGTGTTAAAATCAAATGCAAACTTTGCCCTTTCCTTTGTAGTAACTACTCATAGTAGTTGATCGATGAACTTTGTACTGCTCTTCATTGTTGATAAATAAATAGAAAAAATAGTCTGAAGTCATCTGTACAAAGTGCATTCCAGAATGTTATAAAAATATATTATGTACCTAAATGTTTGACATTATTGAATCATCGGACCAACACGAATTGTTTACACAGGTAGGTATCAATGGGTTCACCTTGATTTAATATTATCTGATATCGTTCGCAGTATCTTCATTTTTGACATTAATAAAAATAATCTGCAGTAAACATACAGACTTAGCTAATTATGTTTTGTGATACTAGGTTATTATTAGTAAAACAAAAGAGTGTTCTCATAATTCATGATTGTAAGGTAAATAAAACAGCAGATTGAAATTAATGAATTTTATTAATTGAACCTCTAATATTAGGCTGCAATAATGATGCCTGTTTAAAAATATTACTCTATACAACTCTTAATGTATCCATCCAAGTCTTTAACACCCTTTTCATTATGTTTCTTACAATATGGCGCTGCTTTCATTTTGTCTAACCACGCTATGGTATTAGGAAATCTGAAAAAATACATGCAAGTTTAGTATTTCTGGTAAACTAAAATAAAAGTAACTAATAATATAGTAGAAGATAGTATATTATAATTATATGTATACTTCTTCTAAAATGCGTATTTTTTTCAATGGTTGTTTCAGGTCTGGTTTATAGTTGGTAATGTGTATGTGAACTTGTATGTTTGTAAATGCACACAAGATACAGGATGAAATCTTAATGCGGGGCAACCTTTTTCAAAAAACCCTTTTTTTCAATACATAAAACTGAAGAGTTGTTTCTTAATCTCCAGAACTACTGGACCGAATTGAATAATTAATTTTGTGAGGCATAGTACTTGTATCTAGGAAGGCTGTAGGCTACCAAACTTCACGTTACGATCAATAGGAGTCTAGCAGAGCGGGTGAGTAGCTAGTAAGAGATTTTTATCTCTTGTCTAAATCTTTGGTCATACAAAAATGTTAAGTTTTCGTCTTACCTTTCAGTGTCTATTGGCTGCATATGTTCTAAAGAAGACACATTACTCAAAAGTGCTAAATCTGCGATTGAGATATCATCTCCGGCGATGTACATAGTTTTGGATAAAAATGCTTCTATGAAACTGTACGCTTCCACGATACGCTCCAACCATTCTTGTTCTAATTTCTTGTATCCTTTCTGTAGCATATAATACTGTAAAAAGAAATAAAATAAAATTACTGATTGACAATGGAGACCCCTTGCCCAGCAGGGTTTGATTCCCGAGTGGGGCAAAGTATTACTGGGCTATTCTCGGCCATTCGAAATTTTTTCGGTAGTAGCACGTAGTCTGGAATTGTGCCCAGTATATGGCAATATGCTCACACCTTTTACATGGGACTTATAACACAAATGGTGAAAAGTGGGTGTACAATGTACATTGTACAGTGACATTACGTGCCGTAATGTGCACCTCTGCCTACAGCTTCGATGAGAAAAGTAGTGACGATGCGATAAATAAATAAAAAAGATGATACTTACAGTAACAACTCGTAATCGACTAAAAACAACAAATGCGTTGAAGAATAGTTTTTCATTAACTAGCGCTCGTTTCTTGACGTCTTTGGGATACCAGGAGTCGTCTTTCGCATAGGTGTCCGATAAGTACGCCATTATTGCGTGACTGGAAGTAAGAGGAACTACATGAAGCCTTCTTTTAATAGGCTAGTTTCCTACTAGTCAAATTCAATACTTTTTTCGATACGTCAAAAACGATATTTTCTATGAATTTTGTATGAAATAGTGCATTATGACGTCATAAGTTTTTGACGTCAAATAGCAGACTTGTTTCTAGAAATTTAGCTAGAAAAAATCGAAAATTAAGTAGTTCATCAAATTTATGAATGAGAGTGTGATTATTTTTGAATATTGTATTGTATTGAAAAGTTGTAATAATTTATTTTTGACCGAGGATACTACCCAATTACCTACGTTGATTTTGGAACTCGAATATTTGAAAAGAATCACCTAATAGGTTCATTTTGTGATTCAGTAAATTATCTGGAAACTGAAACGTAGGTCTGGTATGATTGGACCTCAGTTTATTAGCTGCACAGTAAAATTTTATATTTAGATTAAGAATATTACATTAAACAAACCTGTCACGTAAGGTTAAGTCACCGTCTTCCATTACTGGTATTGTGTGCATAGGATTTTTCTGTAAAAATGCAATATTTAATTCAAAGAAGTAACAAATTACTACGTGTAAAACGACACGAGAGCGTACGGCGCTCTGATTGGTTGGTTCATTCGCGACGGCCAATCAGAGCGCCATACCGCGATCTCGTTTTGTTTTCGTTCAACGTTTATAAACTGTACTAAGGATACTGATAAAAATAACTTGCGTCAGTTCGTACGTTTGTAAGTGCCGAACTATAGACAAATTGCAAATGTGTTAGTTACCTCTAAATATTCTGGAGTATGATGTTCACGTTTATCCAAGTCAAGTTCTACTCTCTCATATGGAACGTTGAAGATCTCACAAGCCATCAAGCACGCACGCACTGGTGGGCTGAAGTCCATTACGTAAAGTTTGACAACCATCTGAAGAGAAAGAAAAAGCTATAAAAACTATATCTCTAAGTAAAATACATAATTCATCATCAATATTACGAGTATAATAAGCCACTGCTGACTGAAGGCCTCTTCTCACAGAAGGTTTGAGCATTAATCACCACGCTTGCTCAATGCGGGTTGGCGATTTCAAACTTATAAATAGAAATAATAAGCCCAGGTTTCCTCACGATGTTTTCCTTCACCATTTGTCAGTCAATACATAATTATTTAATGTAATTAAAAACACATTAACAGATAATAAAATCATAAAATATGTGTCAGTCTTGTATATTATTGGAGTTTTATCTTAATTGTGATATAAAGTGATATAATAATGTGACCTTCTTTAACACATTTTGCAGTTTTCCTGTATTACTGAAAGTGCTGGTATAATATATCTATCAATTTGATACACTGAATTATTTATGTATCTTTATTAAAAAGTTAAGAAATTTCTCACTTACTTTATGTGTACGTCGTAAGTTTACAAACACGACACGTTATGGTACGCCTCAGGTAATTACTGATCAAGACAAGATTATCAAAATATTTTTACAAAATAAATCGAAACATAACCATGTATTCTTATCTTGTATTTTGATAGTGTTAGGAAAAGATGTATTTATTAGATAATATATATTACGCAACAAAACACAATAAAATGTATTATAATCTGTAGGTGCAAAACAATATTTCAAGAAATTAAGGGTTCCTGTAGGTACTTGACTGTGTAACAGTGTAAGTATTTCATTTTATGTTTTAATGTAAACAATTGTTGATGAGCCTAATAGCAGCTAATTCACATTTCGTGTACACGCTATCAAGAACTTAAAAGATCTCATTTTGTTTTGATTGCAAAGTAAATAAAACGCAATGATAGCATAAATGTATTTATTCCTATTTGATATCATACCTTACAATATTTAAACATAATATTCACATTTTTGTCATAACAATTAAATATAACATACTTAACTTACTATATTATAACTAACTATAACTAACATATAATACAACAAAAAATTAATATAACAACGATTAAAATAAGTTAAAACTAATTGCAAATAACTTTTATGATATGTATGAATACGATTATGATCTCAATCTTGAATGATGCTCTTAATCCATCCATCCAGGATCTTAACTCCTTCTTCGTTATGTTTCTTACAATAAGGTTTCGCTTTAAATTCGTCTAACCAGGCGATTGTTTTAGGATACCTGAAAGAAAAAACAAAGTATTGGTTATTAATTATTACATGACATAATAATCACCCACACTGACCGATTCCCGAGTAAAAAAAAACATAAAGACATACTAAATAACTAAAAATTACGGTTTACACACGTATATTAATAGAGAATATATTATGTAGGGCCTTTAGAGAATATTTTTCAGACAAACATTCTTTAAAATTGTGCCCAATACATTTGATGTGCATATTGGACATTATGTATCTGTTTCACTGTATACCTAATCCTAATAAAGAAAACTTACATTATTTTATTTTGAACACGTATATAATTGTGTTTGTAATTCATCAATCGTTGTTTATGAGGTTATAATGTTTTCCGCATTTAGTTTTTTCTACCTAGACTTCATAAATATATTTTTAGTAGAGAATAAATCTATGGGCACACTTTAAACGAATTATTTAACTTACTTTTCAGTGTCTATTGGGTGCATATGTTCCAGTGACGATACAACACCCAGAACTGCTAGATCGGCAATTGTAGCATTATCTCCAGCCATATACTTTGTTTTGGACAAAAATGCTTCGTGATGAAACTGTAGGCTTCATCGATACCATCCAGCCATTCTTGATCTAATTTGGTTTGTCTTTTCTCTAGGACGTAATACTGTGGAAAATATAAAGACTGTTAAAGTACATACATATATAACCCCACGCCTGTCTTATATGACAAGAGACGAAGGTCGAAGAGACAATGAATCAATTGCTACAAATTTTACATAGTTCTTTCCCTTCATCAACAGTTGTGAGTCTTTTCATGCGTGCTCGTCAGTTAAGGGTACTTTTGATTTGGCGTTTCTTTAATATATCGCCTAAATCTTGTCTCTATTTGTCCGGTTAGGGCACCCTCTACCGACGGTTAAAGTAACGTTCATAAAATTTAACTTGTCTGTACAATGTTGTGACATAGTACAATGTATTCACATATATGGTGTTAAATAGCTTATTAAGGTATACGAGGACTCAAAAAAAGACAAATTAGCTACCTAACTAAAAAAATTAAGTGACTCGAACTACCAATTAATTATACCTACAGGTGTTTTATTTCATTAGGTAAGGGTTTTATGTAAATTTATCGTTCGTATTTTTTTTTCATTACTAATTAATTTTCTTTTAATACTTACAGTGACAACTCTTAATCTACGGAACACAACAGCTGCGTTGAAGAATAGTTTTTGGTTAACCAGCGCTCGTTTTTTGACGTCTTTTGGATACCAGGAGTCATCTTTTGCATAGGTATCAGATAAGTACGCCATTATTGCGTGGCTGGAAAGAAGGAATTCACGTGAACCAGAAAATTATAGTAATTTCAACATTATTTCTAGTTTTAGTACATTAGGTTTTAGCACGGATTAGGTACATTGTAAGTTCCAATAAAAAAATCTAAAGGCAGTCTATTACGGTAAACGCATTAATATTATATTAACAAACCTGTCATGTAATATTAAACCCACCCAAAACATAAATGTGAAAGGCTGCCAAGTTCGATAATATTGGAATGCTTCGCCTATAAAAGAAGTGAGATCTAAATAAGTACCAAGTTCCATACACAGACCTCAGTTAAAAATGATATAACAAGTTGGCAAGTTTTCACACACTTTGTTATAAACCTACTAAACGCAATGAGTCAAGTATATAATTTTTATTAAAACTTGCCAAGTTATATCATTTTTAACTGAGGTCTGTGTATGGAACTTGGTACTTATTTAGATCTCACTTCTTTTATAGGCGAAGCATTCCAATATTATCGAACTTGGCAGCCTTTCACATTTATGTTTTGGGTGGGATTTCATTTATTTTTGTAAGGTTTATTTTCTTTTTTTCTTATTTTACTTTACATTGACTAAATACAAACCTTCGTAACGAATTTTAGGTCGGTACGACCATTGGAAGATATAGATAATTTTTTTGTTTTAGTTCCTTAGGGGTATGAATTTACACCTTCATTATTTTTAAAACCGACTCTCACTTGGCCATTTTTAGATTTTTTTCTTTACCTTGACCTAAAGACCTACCCCCATGCCAAATTTCAAGTCAATACGACCATTGGAAGTGGTCTAGGTTTTTGATGAGTGAGTCAGTCAGTGAGTGTATAGTAAAAATAGCGATTTTCTGACGTCAATATCTCAAGACCTACAATAGGTACATTAATGAAATTTTGTATATTAGATAAGTAAGTAGATCTCGACAGATACTAGAAATTTCATATGCGTAGATAAAATAGATTTTGAGTTATAGGTGGGTCGAATTTGGCCCGAAATGGTTCGTGTAATATAACCCACGGCCGGTGTGTCGGTTTTTTGCTCGAACTTGGCGGACACACTGCCGTGTGTCTAGATCACCATCTTCCATAACAGGGATGGTGTGCATAGGATTTTTCTGAAAAAATAAATTGTAAATACCTATAACTATATATCAAAAAATCATAATAATCCACTAAGCAGTAAGTAGAAGTAGGCAAGGAGAGGTCTGTTGAATTTAGCGGAGTAGGATAAATACTGGTAATCAGGTCAAATGTACGTAGTTGAAAAAAATACATATACGGTACTCGAACAGATGAAAGTACATTATGATACGTGATATTTTTTTGACAGATGTCAGCAAAGTTATTACCGTCGAGCTGGTTCATAATTTCAATCATCAAAGAGTATATCAACAGCTTTACCAAACCGTATAAATGATAGTAACAATAACATTACCTCTAAATATTCTGGAGTGCGATGGTCACCTTTTATTAGGTCAAGATCCACTCTCTCATATGGAACGTTGAAGATCTCACAAGCCATCAAGCACGCACGCACTGGTGGGCTGAAGTCCATTACGTAAAGTTTGACAACCATCTGAAGAGAAAAGTATAAAATTGTAAAGTAAGTATACAAGACTGGAGGGTAAAATATCAATAAAAACGATGCCACATTCGTAACTCTTACTAGAGCTTTGAATTAGTCGAATTGTGGTTAACCAGTAACGATAATATTAATCGAATCCGCGACCACTTGTCCGGCAGTCGCACTTGCGACCATTCGACCAAAGAGGCACAAGAGGCACTATAATAACAATAAACAGATTAAACCAACAAATTGAACAATATTTACACTAATATAATAATAATTGATAACACTCAATTCTTTAAATTTCATATAAAAATCCGTAATTTTAAATAAAAAATATTCCACAAAAAAAAACACATACAAATAATTTGAAAACAACTCACGTTTATTGTTTTTGAAACGTAAATAAAGCTTACGTTATACGCGGACACGACACGCCTTAGTACGTCTCAATTGATCACTGGTCAAGGCGAGGCAAGTCTGCTATTTAATATACGATGTATGTATCCAAATATTAATGTAGTACTTATCTTGTTATGTATTATGATTTAGAAAAGGATGTTAATATAAAAGAGATAGCACATTTGAGTTAGATAATCATGATTAGTCAAAACAGAATATAATAAACTAGATACGAACTCTGCTCGGCTTCTATTTGTTATAGCGTTATACTAAAGCTATTAGTCTTCCTCCATAAATGGACTATCCAACACGACAATAATTATTCAATTCAGTCCAGTACATTCGGAGGTTAGCGTGTTCAAACAAACAAACTATTCTATATGCTATAATAACGCCATCACCAATAAGTCCCGGGCAGCAGGTGAAGCCGCGCAGGAGTAGCTAACATTGGTGTTTGGGTCTCCAATACAACGAATGGGTCCGCTCGACCGGAGGGATACCACGTCCTCACAGAAAACCGACGTGAAACAACGCTTGCACTGTATTTAGTGGTGTGATTGAGGTGCTCACTTTTTCTAATCCCTGATTCCCCAAAAAACCTTAAATTCCTAAGATTATTTTCACATCAATCAACATTGGATCATAATTATAATTATTACACACACATTACAATAAAATAAGAAATTTTACATACAATTGTCGATTTGATTTTAAAATAATATCTTACAATTAGTCAGTACGTGAACCATGCAACAGTGGTTCAGGTACTGACAGTCGACCCGTTCGGCAAAAGCGGCCAGGATGCTATTGCGGCTGGCCCGCACCCTGCGCACCAGGGATGTGCACCTTTTGCGCATGATTGCATGGAAGCAATCCACGCGTGCCTCCGCAAACATCCCCGATGCGCTACAGAAGCGAGGCAGCCCCAAAAGCACCCTGAACGCGTTATTATATTGGACACGCAGAGCGCTGTACTGCTTCTGCGCATAATCCACCCACAGACTGCCAGTATAGAAGCTCGTACAAAAAGCTCTAAATAAAGCTATTTTGACGCTCCTCGAACACCGAGCAAATCTGCGGGCAATCATATTCGCGCGAACAGACAGCGCCCTGCGCTCCCTTTCAATATCTGCATCGTCCTTCAGGTCAGAGGTTAATAAATGTCCAAGATATTTAATTGTATCAACTCTCTGAAGTGGGAAGCCGTTGAGCTTAACTGCTGGTAAGTGATCTGGACACCACCTCTTGACCCGAAAGACCATGCACTCGCTCTTTTTCGTGTTGTACAACAAACCATGCTCTTCAGCATATTTTTCGCAAATGCCTATCAGCTTTGACAGCCCACAGACGGAGGCGCTCAACAACACCATGTCGTCTGCGTAACTAATATTATTTAGGCACACACCTCCAACATGGCAACCGACATGCGTGCTGCTGAGCCTCTCTATCAGCGCATTAACATACAGGTTGAAGAGTTTCGGCGAGGTCAGCCCCCCCTGCCTCACGCCGCACTCCAACCTGTATGGTGTCGAATGAGTCCCCGACCATCGAACAACGTTGACCTGATTGTTGTACCAAAATTGAAAAATACCAATCAGTTCTTCCGGCACTGACGTTTCCTGTAGTTTCTGCCAGAGCAGATCATAACAGACCAGGTCAAATGCCTTCGACAAATCGAGGAAACAAGCAAAAACAGGTGTATTTCTATCAGAAAGACCTAAGACCGGTAACGCACTTGCAACGCCTCGGTTGTTTGGGTGTCCATGGGCAGTTATTGCTTACCATCATATTTATCAGCGTATATCATAAAAAAATGTAAATAAAACAAAAAATATGTGTATGTGATCACCAGAACAAAGTCCATTAACGAGTAGATATAATTTGCAAAGTCATTTTAGATAGACAGATTTTTTATCAGTAAAATACATAATTATATACCACTGGTTTTGCCAAATCATTTGACCAACATAGAGCTGCCATGTAGGTACAGAAAATTTAAGTCAAGGTCATTCTATAAAGCGAATAACAGTAACGGTAGACCGAAGAAAATACATTTGTCATTATTAACTGCCTATTGAAGCCAGATGTTAACAGTAGCTAGCCGGCGTTGGTAGTAGTAGTTTTACCACTATGCATTTTTTTTATTTACCCTAGGTACTTACTGGATTTTGAATATGTGGTGACAGCAAGAAAAAATGCTTTAGTTTGCAGATAAACTTAACCTTAATGTGAAGGTTTTATAGGGCAGCGGTAGAGGAAAGAAGAAATTTCAAATTGTTAGGTGTTACTTTTGTTCTAGTGGTCAAACATGTTAGATATTGATAGTGTTTATGCTAAATGTGTCTATGATATTGAAAAACTCTTAATCTGCTTATTTTCATGGTGGGGTTAAATGTTCGGGAGGGTTGAAAATGGAATGTTTCAAAACCTTTCTACTCTTCGAAATCACATTCAAATGGGTAGATTTTTTTTTTAAATGCACTTCCTTTATCATATTTATGTATATAGGATACATATAGAAATAAAACGAAATGTTTTAGAGGTTTTATTTATTTATTCTTAGCGATAAATATATTCATAAAACACAGATTTACGATAGGCATAGTTTTAACTGCCGCATTCAAAGCCATTTAATGATTACTTAAACTATTCCTTAGTTACGACTGTGTTAAATGACCATTAAATAACTCTGAGTACGGCGGTAGGATATTATTATTTTAATTACTGATAAGTAAGTAAGCACTACAGTAATATTTTCAAGAGGTTAAACAGTTCTTAAGAAGATCATACAAAGCCTTAGCACCTTCTTCATTATATTTCTTAGCATACGGCGTCGTTTTCAAATTTTCAAACCAAGCGGATGTTTTAGGATACCTGAAAAGAAAAAAAATTAAAAGATTAATTCCAGGGCGCTAATTCTTGAAACTAATCTCAATTTCAATCCAATAAAATCTCAATCATTAATCATTGTTAAATCACACACTTAGAATACGTAATATAAAACCATATTCACTACCATTGAATTCATTCAATATCCACGCAGAACGGATGCAATGGGCGTTAGTGTTGCAACTCAAGTTTTCTCAAGTTTAAACACTGACTGAATCAATTTATGTCTCGCTTCTTAGAAGATCACCTTTTAATCCCCATTAATTACCCTTTAATTTTATGTTTCACCAGTAAGTAATATGTAAGAGAGGATGAGTCCCATTGATGAAGCAAGTACAAAGAGGAGACGCCATAAAGTAATTGTGCGCTGTGACACAAAAAGCGGTCCTGCCCATTGATATTAGGTATAAGTAAAAAATAGAGATAGAAAGTCGCTCATTAAGATGTGGACAATTAGCAAAGCTTTTGTAGTATGGGACTGCTAAATGGAAAATATAGAGGTGCGCTGTTTATAACGTCTCTTGCTCCACATAATATGTCACGCAGGATGTTAAAGGAAAATATCTAGTTATTGACATCTTCTCTTTGTATTTGCTTCATGGTCCAATTATACTTACTTTGTAGCATCAACAGGTAAAATATATTCGAGAGTGGCCAGATGACTCAAAATTGCTACATCAGCAATGGTGACATGGTCTCCAGCAATATATTTTGTTTTCGACAAGAATGCTTCCAGGAAACTGTACCCTTCTGCAATGTCATCCAACCAGTCCTGTTCTAGAGTCTTCTTTCCTCTTTGGAATACATAATACTGTTAGGGAACAGAGAGAAAAAAATTAAATTGGACCTTAAAGTGAGATAAAATTAAAGTCATTTTCAGATTAAAAATTTCTAGAGTCACATTTTCATAGGTATTTAATTTCTTTACTTATTTTGGTTTTTCTTAAGACGTAAAATAATAGGTCATGTACGGTACGGTTCATAGTATCTTACTTAGTTTGGATACAAGCCCACCTATCCCTGTGTAACATTTCTTTTTAAGGAGTGTAAATCATCCAATTACTTCTACCGGCCCGGGCGAGGTGAGAGGGAGTTTCAAACTCTTACTGACTAAAAACCACCCCGTTTCTACTCCTGCTATTTAGTAACCCGTTAGGTAGTTTGCAGCTCCGGATCGTCCCTATGTAACAAGACTTGCACGTAAGGATAATTATTTGTCATTGACAATTGATAGACACAAAGATATGTACATATTATACGTATGTATTATAAATATTCTTTAGTTACGTTTATCAAGGCTATAATAAACTGTGAACATATAAACTGCTAAATTGAGAACGATTAAAAGTATAATATCTTCATGATACTCACTGTGATGTTTCTTAATCTACGATAAATAATAGCTGTATTGAAGAACAATTTTTGGTTAACTAGTGCTCGTTTTTTCACGTCTTTTGGATACCAAGACTCATCTTTTCCGTAGATGTCAGCTAGATAGGCCATTATGGCGTGGCTGGAAATAAAGATGAAATCAGAAAAAAAACAATAAATAGACTGGCCGTAATAACTTAAAAGTATAGTGAACATACCTATCGTATAATATAAAGTCACCATCTTCTAGAACAGGAATTGTGTGGAGAGGATTTTTCTGTAAAAAATAAATACATTTAATGAAACTAAATACTATACTGTATATAACTGTCGTAATTTTATGCATTTTAAATCGCCAACCCGCATTGTGCAAGTGTGGTGGTTAATGCCTAAATTAAACCTTCTCATAACACTACATTATAACAAATCTACCTAGTTCAAGGCCTGAATGGTTAATTCATAAAAATATTTTGTACAATATAAAAAATAATTACCTCTAAAAACTCTGGAGTGAGATGTTCACTTTTAAATAAGTTGACTGGTATCTTCTCGAATGGAACGCCAAAGATTTCACAGGCCATCATGCATGATCGTGATGGTGGGCTGAAGTCCATAACATATAGTTTGACACCCATCTGAAAAAGACAATGCACTTTATCAATCAAACAATTTAAACAAACAAACAGAAAAGAGATTGTGTGTTTGTGTATAATATGTTTGTTACTCAATCACGTCAAAACGGCTGAAAGGATCGGGATGAAATTTAAAACAGGGATAGACCATAACCGTAACAATAATGTAACGCTAGAGTATTAGGTATATGTATAAGGAATCATGTACATGATTTTCACTGATATAAATATCACATCCATACAAATAATAACTATTTTTATTTTAGCTAACTTCAAAACTACACAAAACATTCGACAAGAGCAATCTTATTTCAACAAAAAAAACTATGAACATATGAAAAAACCATCCTCCATATAGACAAATAAACGGTAAGACTAAAAAATACTCACATTTGTATTTATAGCGGTGTAAATATTATGCAATACGTATAAACACACGACACTACACACTGCTGCTCGCTTCTCTTGATTACTGATCTATACAAGGTCAGCGTGCCGGCTATATAAACAAGATTCGTTTTTTTTTTTTTATCAATTAGGCACATACTTATTGTTTTGTGAAGAATACACACAGGATTGAACTTAATTTTTGGAGGCTTTATTCGAAACATAAGATACAGTAAAGGACAACAATAAAGGACATTAAACCCAGCAATTAACTTGTAGTCATTTTTATTTGAACTTTAAATCATATGTCGTACTAGCGACTTCCGCGCGGTTTCACCCGCTCTGCTTGGCTCCTACTGGTCATAGCGTGATGTTGTAGCCTATAGCCTTCCTCGATAAACGCGCTATCCAACACAAAAATAATTATTCAAATCGGACCAGTAGTTTTGGAGATTAGCGCGTTCAAACAAACAAACTCTTCAGCTTTATAATATTAGTATAGATAATATAAATGTATAATTTAGATGATATATTTCATAACGTTGATACAAAAAAGGCGCCCGCTCGGTGCAAGTGAAACATCGTCGCATCGAGCGCTTGCAACTCGTAGTCAACGCGCCGTAAGCACGCTGATAGCTAGCGGTAGCGTCAATTCGAAACCACGCCGCCGTATCGCAGCAGAGCCGTACATAGCTGTCATAATTAAAAAAAAAACATTCGGGATCGATCGTCATTTACGTTGTAAGGTTAAAATTAAAGGTTGAAATTATTACATGGCAGATGCCATATAATAATTGTATGTATAACTATAGAATGAATTTCCATAGAAGTGTAGGAGTAATACGAGGTAAACCAGGTGTTTCGTGTGTAATGTAACTAAGAAGAAAGTTAGGGACGTGTAACAAGGCAGAGGAGTAACTCCGGTTGCCATTCAACAAACAACTCGCCCACATATCCATTGTAGTACTCATTGTATCCACATCTTGAGATCGTGTCTCACAGTTTATGGCATCAGTCCTTTGTGGGACACAGCCCATACACATACACGATAGTTTATGTTGTTATTTTACTTACAACCTGATATGGGTGGACGTTTATCCAACTTCTGTTATTATTAGAAGTAGATTTAGTGAAGTTTATGCAGTTAACATGGGTTTAGTAGAAATACCTGAAGCAAAATATATTGAAGAAGGGTCAAATTAAAAGTCGGTATCTTAAACCGACGAGCATGCATGAAAAGATTAATGACTGTTGATGAAACGAAAGAGGTGTGTAAGAATAGTAGTAATAATGATAACAGGTATTTTAAATAAAAATGGGAGTAAAAATTAAAACAGATCAATTTTCATTTCTCTTTATTTTTAACCATAGATTGAGATATTAGAATTGTTGGTTTTCATCACATCAATCAATCAGATCATTAATTTCGTCTAATGAAATTCAAACGTCCTTTTGAATACTGCTTCTGGTAAGAATTAAGAAGAGACACTCTTCTTCACAAACGCACCCAAAGCCTTTGCACCTTCTTCATTATATTTCTTACAATATGGCGTCGCTTTCAATTCTTCTAACCAGGCTTTCAATTTTGGATATCTGTAACAAAATACAAAACATACAGGATACTACTACAACATTACTAGGACTTATAACACAAATGGTGAAAAGTGGGTGAACATTATACAGTGGCATTATGTACCGTAATATGCAGGTGCACCTCTGCCTATCCCTTCGGGGATAAAATGCGTAACGTTGGACATAAATGATAAAAAAGTACAAGAGTTAATGTGTATTCAATACATTTCATATTTTAGAAAGTATCTTAGATCACTCACTCACCAGAATCAAATATGGTGTCGAGCGACTGACGGTGATGGACAATTCTATGGATAAAAAATTTTAAGGGTCTGATTAGAATTTTGAATATTTAGACAGAAAGAATAAAAGATTTGGTATCCTGAATACCCAGTGCTCTGACTGTCACTTATGACACATATACTCAATTGGTAGTTTACGCAATCACGATCTTCAGCAGTGACAGAAGTCGAAGAAGGAAAGAGAGAACAAATTACTTACTTTTGACCGTCTATTGGTAGAATTTGATCTTGAGTAGAAACAGTACTCAAAATAGCTATATCAGCGATTGTGACGTGGTCTCCAGCTATATACTTTGTACGGGACAGGAATGCTTCCATGTACTCGTAGCCTTCTGTAACACCGTCCAATTGTTCCTGTTCTATGGTTTTCTTTCCTTTTATTATAATGTTGTACTGTGGAAAAATAAATACATTTTGATACAAGTAAAGTAAATGATAACAATATTAAGAACCTGCCTTAATTTTTAATAAGCGATACTTTTTTTAAGGGGGAAAATCATCCAATGACTTCTCCAATCTCACCCTGGGCGAGGCGAGAAGGAGTGCCAGACTCCGTTACTGACTAAAAACTACCCCGTTCCTACTCCTGCTTTTCAAGCCGGAGCCCTGGTAAACCCGCTAGGTAGTCCGCAGCTCCGGATCAGGCATCAGCCTTACTAGGCCCAATCTGTGGTAATAAACGATACTTACTGTAATGTTTCGTAATTTTTGGAACATGACAGCTGCATTGAAGAATAGTTTTTGGTTAACTAATGTCCGTTTCTTGACGTCTTTTGGATACCAAGAGTCATCTTTTCCGTAGGTGTCAGCGATGTAAGTGAGGATTGCGTGGCTGAAAAATAAGAAGACGTAATATCAGCCATCTGTGGGGATTTTTCTCAAAGGCTTATATGATGAGGTTTTAAAAAAAGGGAATATAATCAATGTAGGTAAGGGCCCGGTGTTGTTGGTTTCCTGATGTCCATAATAGGTGAGGTCATTTTTCAACAAGTTGTTAGTCAAGAACTTTATTTAAACAAGCCATTGTAAGTTGTAACTGGTACAAAAACTATAGAGATTGCTAGTTTGGTTATCCATGCCAACTTTTTTTATATATTAAGTACATATTATTTAAGTAAACAAACCTGTCGTGTATAGTTATGTCACCATCTTCTAGTACCGGTATTGTGTGGAGAGGATTTTTCTGTAAAAAATAATTCATTATTCTTCATGATCAAACGGAACAACTAGATAATTTTAGGCACTCAAAAATATTGATGTTTAGTGAGAATTAGGCGTGCCTATACCTTCAGGTATTTGTAAGTGTCTTATTATCAAATTGAAAATTTTTATCATATTTATTAGGTAAAAATACAGTACAATAAAAAATATCAAACCATTATTTTTTTATATCAAGATCAGTATTTTAGTATCTCTTACTTTTAAATATTCTGGAGTAAGATGTTCACCAGCCGGTACGTTGACGATGATCTTCTCAAATGGCACGTTGAATACACCAAGAGTCATCATGCACGCACGCACAGGCGGACTCATGTCCAAAGCGTATAGTTTCACACCCATCTAGAAGAAAAGTCAACATTTTCTTTTAGAATTAAATATTCACTTGAAAAAGGAATATCGACAGAAAATTTTTTTAAATTTTGTATTTTCTCACAAAATATGTTTTACTTTAGTTTTCCTACAGTTTCTATCGCATTTATAGTAGACCGATTATACGTATATATGTTTTTGATTCTGTTTTTTTTTTCGTATATTTTTAATTTTTGGTGCATCGTTTTCGGTGCTGAATAAAGACATTTTCTTTCATATCCCATTTCTACTCAACCTATCACTAATTTTATCTGCTTGTAATTTGTTTGTAAACGCACTTAAACAGAATAAAACATAAAATAAAATGGGTCGCTGTTTAAAAAGGAATTGCTAACTCACATTTCAAATTGTACACTATCAAATATATCAACACGATACACCACGGCAAGTCACACTCGATTACTGATCGTGACAAGATCAATATGCTATATATATGGTCAAATTCGGCTATATTTATCCAGTAGTTATCTCAATGTATGTCTTGTTATTCAATTATCAATGGATAAACTTATCTATATGAGGTTACGTCATTTGGATGAGCATGACTTGCATTTTTTTTAGTGTAGTTTGCCCCATCCTCTGTTCTAGTACTTTGCTACTTATTATTAAGTACCATGAAGACAATACAAAGAGGTGATGTCATAACTGGATTTGTGACACAATTTGAAAATTTTCAAACAATTTCGTTTCAATATTGGCATTAGCACACGTTTAATGTGTCAGAGACTAACATAATTATGATGCATAGGTCACTTACATAGAAAAATTGCACCATCATCCGTAATAATTCTCTGTGTGTGTATGTATTTAGAGGTCCATTATAATTTTTTGGCCTTGGTGTATGCATATTTATATACCTTTTTTATCCAACAGTAAGTTCTTACGTTCTTTTAAAATTAGTTCTCATGATTTCTCAAGTTCAGGTTGCCGAAATATCATCTGCTAGAAATACATAATATTATGTAACAAACACTTTTATCTCTTTCTTTCAAGTTTTAATTAAGTCAAGACAAATTTCACCAAAAAAAAACCCAGGAAAAGTGTTTCAAAATCAAAACCTCCAAATTATTCCTCCATCTTAAAAACGCAACAACTGCAGCCACTGCATCGATCGTTCATTATGATTCCACACACGATTCAAACGTAATATATCTCGGCACAAAGTTTCGCTACGTTTGCATATAGCATTGTATTAGACAGTTATAAACTTTGATAGCTTTGCCAGCTATACGCAGTCTCACAATGCTTAAAGTTGGACGTAGCAGACACAATCTCAGGAACAAGCCGGCAAGGCTCCTGTTTCCGTAAATTTCAACCGCGGCCTCCGAAATTAGCTGTTTTGTGTACACAGTAAGACAGATCTATAAGCGTAAGTATGCTCAGATGTCCGTTTCGGATCTTATTTTAGGCCAAAAATAATCTTTAGGTTTCAGATTATTTTTAGGATTATATTTGTTAGACTCAATAAACATCTTTAGGCTAGAAGATCACTTTCAAATTCAGCAGGCTAAAAATGTTGGTGTTAATTGTGAAGGTTTAAAAAGTGAGGGAACAGAGAGTGCATCTGTGTTTGCGCACATACTTGTGCATTATATTATGTCATGCATCAGACCTATATCACTTTGATCGAAATCGATTAGGAGATTTATACATATTATTACTACTTCCAGCAAAATTCATTGCCACGTGTTGATAGTCCTATATACAGAAAATCATCTAGAATCGTTTTATCTATACATATAATAAAATCGTAGAAAAGTGCTGTCTGTACATTAAAAATAAAAATAAAAAAAATAGCAGGGGTTATTGTTATGTCGATGTCGAACCCAAAAATGTAATTAACTTTTTTTTTCTGTTTGTCTGTTTGTCTGTTTGTCTGTTCGTCTGTGCGCGCTAATCTCAGAAACGGCTGATCCGAGTTGGATGCGGTTTTCACGAATATATTGTGGGATGCTTAAATTTACATTTAGTGTTTGTTTCATGTCAATCGGTTATTTAATCGGTAATATATTCTATTTATAGTCCTTCTTCGCAGTTCCTCTGACAGGTATACGAATTTCTGCCGAGGTCTTTTAGATAGTTTATAGTTAGCCTAAGGGCTATTCGTTACAAAGAAAGGTTGATTATTTTTTTTAATTGGTGCTTAAAACTGTTTGAAAATTGTAAAAAAACAAACTCAGTTCCTTTTATGCCCATATAAAAGGAGAGAGGTTTGGGGTTGTGCTGCGAACGACCTAGCAGGTAACAAGGCTGGAAGGAGTAGAAACGCGTGGGTTTTAGTCAGTAATAGTCGGAAACCCATCTCGCCTCATCCAAGGTGGGAGGAACATTATTTCCTATCCTTAAAAAAATGTAGTCACCATCTTTTCCCATATTCTTTTACAGATATTTATTACCATTTTGCTTCTAGTTATGAAATAACATAGTACACGATACATAATACCTAAAACTACAGTAGTTACTAAGAACCACATTTCATGTTGTATTCCAATTTTATTACAACAAAATCATTTTGAACTCTAGTATTCTTGATATTTCAAGAATCACTTCCTACAACATAAATAAATTTTCACCATTATAATATCCACTGAGTAGTATGGGCTTGTCTAAGCTCTCAGATCCCCTTTTTCCCATCAGCTGAGTATAGTTAGTAAAGTTGCTAAGACAAATAGAATATAAAGCAGTTGCTCGCGTGTGCGCCGCCTATCAATCATCCGGAATGATGTTTACCAAGTGGCCCAACTCTATATAAATATTTTTTGCTAAAACCACTATCTACTAGAGATCCCTGTTTTAGAAATAGTGTGATAATTATTTTGGCTTTTCATATGTTTTGAGGATTCTTTAAACACTAAATGCTGATTTTCTTTAAACACTTCTTTAAATGATTCGGAGTTATAAAAAAATATACCATTATTTTAGTACCTAATTAAAAATACCGAAAGCCGATTCTGAGATTATTCCAGAAGGTTTCGTTACTCATATCGGTACGTGGAAGCACTTTGAAAACCTATAAATAGCATTAATATATGATGGTATATTGCATTTCATAACACTATCATTCATAACATTCGTCAGAAACTTGCTGAATAATGTTTGTGTTCAGTGAAATTATGTGGGGTCGGTGCCAGTGGCCTGATTACCTATGCGATATGAGTTGAATTCCAATTAGATATAGAAACAATATGGCAACTTTGAAAGGAAACTTCAGTGGAAACGTAATTATATATGAAAAGTGGAACTTCAATGTTTTGGTGTCATAGTTACTTGATTATTTAATGCAGTAGATAGGGTATTATATGTTGTTTTTAAATTATATAAGCTGGTAAACGATCAGAAGGATCACCTGATGGTAAGCAAACGCCGTTGTCCAAGGACAACCGACCGACCGATTTAATGTGACGCGCTATGGAAGAAGTTTATGTGCAGCAATGGACCAATATGATAAACTGATGATTATTTTTTTTTCACATTAGTATGTCCTGCGAATTGCTTATTCAAATTTGAACATAATAACGTTCTTATGTACAACTTTGATGAGATGTACTCGTAAGATGAAAAAATACCTACTTCAAAAACATTTTCAATTTCTATACGGAACTCCAAGAAACTCGGCAAGTAGGTACCGATTACTTACGACCCGCCGTCATACCTCTCGGGGCATTGTTTAGTTTCTTTTAGTCTAATTCACTTTCGCGAGTCCCTTGGCAAACATTCATCATAATTCTTACTATACAGGTAGGCACTTATAATTAAATTATTGTTGTAGGTGAGAAAACACAGTAAAATTAGGCAAAGTGAAGAAATACAAGTCTACTTTTTTTTTATTAACGTTTTGTTTCTTAACTTTTGATGGATTTTTCTTTTATAATGAGATTAAAGTTCTAAGTTGAAATTAGGTAGGACCTACGGTCATAAGAGAATTGCCAAAATAGGAAGACGCAAGATATGTCATACACTTATTTTCAAAATAAATTGATTACATCAACTTCATTTTATCGATTTATTTACGTAAAGACACATAAAACATAATTATTATCAAAACTAATCAGTTCTTTACAAATCGCAGATTTGTATGCTAATCATTACTGCTGTGTCATGTTTCCGTAGTCGAAATGATGATATTTCAACATGTAAATACTTGGTTAAAGGACTGTTTTTTGTAAATGATATAAGAAACTATACTTGTGTGATGCAAAAACCAAACACATGTTATGTCCGTCTGCTTTTTTTACTTACATCTTGAAGAATCATCGTGTTTCAACTCTTTGATAGTTTTAGTCATTGCGCGTTATGTGTTAATCTTGAGTTTTAAAATTCAATTTTAGTCACATAGTTTTTCGCAATTACGTTAGGTACATATTACACATTAAAACACAAAAGTGAGGGAGAGCCATGCTTCGGCACGAATGAGCCGGCACGACCGGAGTAATACCACGGTCTTACAGAAGAAAACCGACATGAAACAGCGTTTGATTTGTATTGCGTTGTGTGAGTGAGGTTACCGGAGGACCAATTATCCCCCTTCCCAAACTTCCCAATTTCTATTTCCCCAAAAACCCTTAAATTAATAACCTCCAAAAGGCCGGCGTCGCACTAGTAACGCCTTTGATGGTTCGGGTGTCCATTACTTACCATCAGGTGATCCTTCCGCTCGTTTACCGGATTATACCATAAAAATACCCCAAACCCATATCAAAAAACACACTGCCCTCTGCCTTACAACATTTTTGCAAATAAAATACCTACATACAAATATTTTTATAAAACTTGTAGGCGATAATCAAACAAGCTATGTTCTGCCAAGACTATTAGGCACACAGCTTTCCCCAAAACCAGTTACGATAGTACGTGTTATGTGTCGCATTATAGCTGAACGTGACTTCAAATTTCCTATCATCTAGACCTCCGTTAGCCTCCAGAGATTCTGAATCGAACATTTTTTGCGTAATTTCCAGGGTCACATCATATTATAGAGTATGTGTTCAGTTTTAATCAGTGGCGTAGCGTGCCTTGGCGGAGCCCTGTATACAAATTAGTTTGCGGGCCTCCTGTTTTAATTTTTGTTTAGGGTGGAAAATCATCCCATGACTTCTCCTATCGTTTCAAGTGGGACTTCAAACACCGTGCTATAAAAGTGGGCCCATGTTTTATTAGGGGCCTCATGATGACGTTAATTTATTAAAGTTGCTGCCAACTTTTGAACGCTTACTTAACGCGAAAAAAAAAACAAATTGATTATTTGGACTTTTGTAATTATTGAAATGATTTTTCACTTCCGCATGTGAGGGGCCAGGGCTCTGTATAATTGATACGACAGAAACGGTGCTAGCTAGAAAATATGGAAGTACCTATATTTCCTGTATATTTTTCGTGATTTTCACTTTTCATAGATTTATTTTTTGCCTTTTTATTTCCACCTGTAGTTCAGCAAATGTTGTAAAAAGGAGCTATATTACTGTTTACACTGTATAATCATTCTCACAGTTAGGTATATTGCGTTAGAACACAACTCCACAATAATTACATTCCAAGAGAACAGTTAATGTAAGAACAAAAGGGTAAATTTCAACTTCAAAACCATTTCAAAACATTTCAAACTTTATGAACAATTTCTTAAAAAAAAAATGTAAGGGGTTGCTTCGGTCCCCTCGACTTTTGAAAACTCGAAAGGCCTCTTTACCTCAATGTAACGATCCTATTTATATTTGTTCAAATAAGTAGGTATTTCTGTATACGTAATATGTTGTGTGTGTGTTGTGTGGATCCATATAAAAATGTTTTCCGATGCCAAGGAAGCTTGAAAACATTAGAAAAATATTTTCGTTACTTCTTATAGACATATTTTGTATCGTACCGTATTTAAAATATACACAGCTGCGGACTACGACTGGCGGGTTTGCCGGGTCTCCGGCTCGATAAACAGGAATAGGAAGTGGGTGGTTTTACTCAGTAAAAGTCTGACACTCCCTCACCAGAAGAAATCATTCGACGATTTAAAATATCAAAACGTCATCAAAAAAAAACGTACTTGAAACGAATTCCTTATTTTTTTTTCTTAAACACTATCTCTAAATATTTTATGTAAAGTATGTAAAAATAGTGTTTCCACAAAGTAAAACCATATTTGCATTAGCTACTGAGCTAAGAAAAATGAAATTACCAACTTGAATTAGAATAGTAATTAACAAAGGAAACTAGCACCAGGATTGTCCAGTTTCTGTTTGAAACGTTCTACAAAGGGTAGGTAAGAGCCGTGGAGTATGTAACAGACAAGGTATTAAAGAAATTACAAGGGTCTAGGCAAGAAGAATAAACGTAGTCTTAGTTTTTAGTTTATATATGAGCAAAAGAAAGTGTCTAGTATGAGCTATTACATACCTACTGCATCCACAAACAAAAGAATCAAAACAATAAAAAATAGCCGATATTAGTAACTATATACGTACGCCACTGGAGCTGCGGTCTACCTAGCGGGTTTACCGAGGTACCGGCTTAAAACAGGAGTAAGAAAGGGTGGTTTTTAGTCATTATAAGTCTGGCACTTCCTCTCGCCTTTCGCAAGGTAGGAGAAGTAATTGGATGATTTTTAACCCTTAAAAATATATCATAAACACCAAAAATAATAAGACCTGCAACCCTATCGGGCTCTACAACACATTCATACCACAAGGTGTTCTCACTTTAGCAAATGTGCCATGACGACCGCGTCCGCATTCGGTGGTCATTACAGGGAGATTAATGACGTCATCGTGTCTACTTCCACACAATCACCACCATCGCTGTTCCTATTGTGATCCGTGTGTGTGTGTGGGCAGAGGTGGGTAGGTACCAATTAAACCTTAAGCCTAAACACTGGGCGAAATTACTACGCAATTCACGATTATTCAGGTGTTTGTACCAAAAGTGCTTACATGGTCTTGTTGAAGATCATTACCTAAGTGATATGTATGCTAACAGTCATAGGAAATGTTATCAGTACCCTTAGTTCGAGTTTGCCTTACGTTGAAAGAAACGAAACAAGAGTCCGTTCGGCGTTCTGATTGGCCGGTGCCAATGAAACAACCAATCAGAACGCCGAACGCGCTCACATTTCAATCTCGTTAACTGTAAAACAATCTCGTGCTAAGCCCTCAAATTCGTGATATATGTTTATATGCAGTAACCAATGCATTTTTAACTTAGGTTAGTTTAGTTACAAGATGAACATGAAAGTAATCGGTGAAATTAAAATTTGTTTAGTCATAGATCTGAAAATGGGAAAATTATCACGATGAGTAGTCTGAAACATATCAAGATTAATAAAAATAGACTTATCATAGTAAATATTATGATTTTAAATACAGATAAATGTCTTTAGATAATTTTGGATGATGATATTTTGTTTACGCAAATAGCAGGTCTATTGACGGTAAATTGTGATAAGATATGAATCCATATTGGCTTTTGATTTAGTCAGATTACGCTATCATAATGTTCCTTCAGAAGCTTTAATTTATTTATTATCTAAATATAAACATGACCTGAATTTTTCTTCCGATTAATAGTAAACATCACCTATGGACTTCACCCACAAACAATGATTAAACTAGACTTTTGTTTGGACTTTTTTTTGGGATTGGGAAGATTGGGAAATTAGGTATATGGGCCTCCGGTAACCTCATCACACAATCAAAAACCAATGCAAGCGTTGTTTCACGTCGGTTTTCTGTAAGACCGTGGTATCACTCCAGTCGAGCCGGCCCACTAGTGCCGAAGCATGGCCCCACATTTAATTCAAACTTGGTATTCGAAATGCTTCACAACTATTTTTATGTCACTGCAGTTTTGGAAAGTTTACCAATAGCTGCGCTTAACACTGCTAGGCTAACAACGCACTGTATACCAGACAATTTTTCCCATAGAACGACATAGTCTATTGAATGTAGATCCTATCGAGAACCAATAGACCTATATCAGGCCCCGTACTAAAGCTTAATTCACGACACTACCCCGTTAACAACCTTTTTACTACACAACCTGCATAGACTAACGTTGCAGTTTAGAACGTTTTTTTACAATGTAAAATTCAATGAAAACGTTCAACGTATTGTTGGCTTAAATTCATTCAGTAACCAGTAACTTTCATACAAAAAAAAGCCTTTGAACCAAACCGTGTTCCACAATGTGGAAATAATTTCCATCGCGCTAAGCTACAGGCAATATTTTTACAGGCGAATGAAACAGTAAATGTCTTTATTGTTTGTTAATACAATCAGTGTCGTAGAAAATGCAATCATTTCGCGCCAATGCACTATAATAATTAAACTTCATACAATCTATCACAGCCATGTTTTAAATAATGTATTAAGTTCCTATTGGATTGAATTGATCGAACAATGTTGTTTGACAATTGTTTTGTTTCATGTCCTTTGTTTACACGTTTTGTAATTACACACACACGTTTCAATTTTTGTTACTAATATGTACAATGTAATGAAATGTGTATTAATTGCTGTTCGCGTGGAAAATCGCTGACAGTTTGTATTACGTAACTAGTTCATCGACATTTTCCGAAATAATCTGAATAACATAATGAGCAATACATTATAAGAAAAACAAAACCGTCAAAAGAAAATAATAAGCAAACAACACCATCTGTTTTCCGTTAAACAAAGATTAATTACGCTCAATTAGCTGCTAATCGTCTAATTAAACCACACGCAACGTCAAAATGGCCGCGGTAAACTGTTTAAGGCTATTAAAAGATGCGTTAATAAATACTAGTGTCCAATAAATCTAAGAAAGTAGAGACGTTACGGCGTACGTGAGCGTCGCCGGAGGAATTTTAACGGGAATAAGAAGTTAAGGGGCATGTAACTACGTTTAAATTAGAAAGCCTTTGTATCACGTGTTTAAACGTTGTTTGTTTTAGCCTGATTGTGGGGTCAGGCCTTTTTTGTTTAGTTGAAAAACAGTTGTACGTAATAGAGTGGTCGCAATAAATTATAGTCGTCATTTGGTGCTGTATCTGTCTGCAGTATTTTGTGTCTCTTTTTCATAAAGGATTTGAATTTAACCATAAGACAATGGTTGGAGTAGACTTGTAATATACGTAATATTATTACACCTTTCGTTTCACATTTCAACAACAGCTTATACAGTAGCCACTGCTAAGCAAAGGCCGCTGCTCGTACGGAGAAGGTTTGGCCACGTTTGTTCAATACGGGTTGGTGATTTTTAACTTACAGTTAGGAATTATAAGCCCAAGTATCTTGACGATATTTTCCGTTCACCGTTTGTCAGTGGTGTCTAAATAATATTTGAAACTACATATAATCTGGAAAAGTCACATCGGTACCTGCATGGTCACGACCATGATAATCTTCATCAAAATATCGAGTTCGCTTATTTTACAAAACCATGAAATTAAATCCTTTACCAACATGTTCTCAACAAACTGACCGAGTATAAAAAGAATGGCAGCCATTTGCAAAAAGCAATGACGTCAGAACCTCCATGCATCTTCAAGGTGCACAATTTTCTTCACAAGAGCGATGTCTTTTTCAACTGCGAAGTTGACTTTCATAAATCGTTTTAATCGCTTTTACTTCTAGACTAGACAAAAAGTCTTTGAACGTCTGCATTGAAGTTAGTTGTTTAATGTTATAAATTATCTTCTATTCACAAGTAATTTTACTACAGCATTCGAATTTTCAGTTGATAATTTTGTTGATGTAGCTTTCAGTGAATGTAATGCAACATATTTTTACATCGTTCCTAAGGCGCGTAAATATTCGGAGCTGCGGCAAAACAGGTTACCGGGACTCCGGCTCAAAACAGGAGAAGGCACGGGGTGGTTTTAGTCAGTAATAAAGAGTCTGATACTCCGTCTCGCCTAACACAAGACGGGAGAACCCATTGGATGGTTTTCTTAACCCAATATTACAGACCTTCATAGGCGAACCTTATTTTGGTAAACGTGAGTTCTAGAAATAGCTTTCAGCAATTAGGTGCAACTAATGCGATGGTATCTATTAAAATTGTGTAATCAAAAAAGCAGTCGTGACAAGTGTCACTTCTCTAAAGCGACTTGCTCCTAGATATTATCCCTCGGGGAATTTCATTAATGTTCTTATGTCATTGGTTTCGTTTTCATAACAAATGCAAACATGTCAATAAAGTTACACAGAAATACTCGTAATTTGATACCAAACAACTCGCATAATAACTACATCACACACGCATAATAAATGTATAATCTAAATAAAATCTTGTTTCAGGAAGTTTCAGGAAGTGGGTTATATCGACACGTAGGAATATTACAGACCTTCATATGGCGAACCTTATTTTGGTTGAACGTTACTTCCGATGTTCTAGAAATAGCTTTTTTTATTTATATTTTCTTATACGTTTTTGGTCGACTAGCTCAAATGTTCGTACGCCTACTGAGTTGTGTTTCCGGATCCCAAAATGTATACAGGTACAGGTATACCTATATTTATTTACGAAATTTATTGTAATGTAAATAATAAAGGTTGCAGAAAACTTTTGGAGGTAAGTCGCTGTCAAAGGTTGATCTAAAAGTCATTGGGGAAGTCTACGGTCAGTAGGTAGTAAATGGCTAGTAGCTGATATAATGTCGATAAATCGCCTGATATATAAGGTGTTCTAAATGTATCTGCCACGGTTTTAAAGGGAGGCAGTGTTGTGTTTGAAGATTACAATTATGAATATAACTGATTGAATATGAGTATTTCTTTTCTTTCATCAAATCTACGTATGTGTTTGTTATGAAAGGGCTATCACTTTCACCGTTTCGGTCGTCGTCGTTAATGAAAACAATTGCTATTAATTGTTTTCATTGACGCATTGACGCACCGTGCGTATTTGTGCAGAGAAGAGTTAAGGTTTATTTAACTTCTTTATGTTTTCAAATTTAATTAACTGGTCCGGGGTAACCTCCCATTAAAGCCATAGCAGATACATTTAAAACACCTTATATATTTCAAAGTTTAGGTACCAGCTCACTTCCTCCACAAACATCATAATTGAGAAGCGAGTGTTACATACACAGATAACAAAAATAACACACAAAACCATGTATTCCGAGTATTATTTTCGGTATTGTTGAAAGGGAAAATACTGTTATATATTTCAGGCACCCACGTCTAAAGCCTCGGGTCTGAGGAGCCTCGCACGTGAACTTATCCGACCTTTGATATTGTCCAACAACTTTGTAATAAGTTGCTGGTGAATCGATTACCCAGTGTGGCCAAGTATGTAATGGACCGACTTGCTATCCGGGGTTGGGTAATTTAATTGAATTCCTATAGCCGGTCTCTGGAATGTGAAATGAACAAATTTAATTATTTTATGGTTTGGAAGTTTTGAAACGTCAATTTGCATGTTAGTTAAAGCTTGTTTGCTCATTTATTGTGGTATCGACTAGATTTACTTACTCATTTTTATTATAAGTCGAATATTAATTATTAGCTACAAGCAAATCAGATAGCGGTCATTCTCAAAAAAGTCGCACCGATCGAATAAATTTTGAATATTAGAGAGTACATTATTATAACTCGAAAAATGTCACATTATCGAACCCGCACCCTCATGCATGAGAAGCGAGCATCTTAAACCCCCGAGCCACATCGACCACGCACCATTACCCGGACACCACGCATTTTTCTGGTCTTTGTTAAATATTTAATCCCTCAATCAACTCCAACAAAATATATTCTATATATATGCTATTACTTCGGGTGGTACTATATATATCTGGTTAATTTACAAAAATAAAAAATGTAAATTAACCGTCTAAAAATCCTTTCACACATTTTCTCAGACTACAAAGTACAAAGAGTGATTAAAACAGTGTAAATGAATCGTCGGTCCATTTATAACGAACCCTCCTTGTAAAACACTCCCTATTTCAATTATTTATCGTAATTTTTTCCAAAAAGGTACCATCTACTTGAGATTTAACCGATTTTTACACTCGATTTTATGTTAATTGTTTGCAGATTAAAATTTTAAAGAGATGCTTAGAGAATTGGGTGCTCATGGTGTTGGTTTTTCTTTTCATTTAATTCACTAATTGAGGATGAATGTAAATGATGGGGCGGTGTCGAAACCTTCTAACGGCAAGGACCAATGTGATTTTTTCCGAATTATGTGTACTTTCTAAGATTATTTCATTCTATTCCGTGGATTATTAAGACACCACTGACAAACAGTGAAAAAAACATCGTGCGGTAACCTGGGCTTATAATTTTTAATTCTAAGTTTAAAATTGTCAACCCGCATTGAGCAAACGTGGTGATTACCACTGTTAATGTGATGAAGTGTAAATAGCTAAAACTGTGCATATAAATGTAAATACAGGTCTACAAATGACGTTGATTTACTAAAATATTTCACAACCCTATATTAAATATCAAACAGTATCCATAGGGCTTATCCAACGGGCAGGAGTAGCAACATGGTGGTGTTCAGTCAGTAACAGTCTGACACTCCCTCTCGCTCGCCCAAGGCGGGAGAAGTCATTGGATGATTTTCCACCCTAAAAAAAATAAAAAAGTAAAAAAATAGGGCTTATCCACCCTCATAAAATACTTTAAAATATTTACTAAACACTTGACACAGACAAATTCCGACTTACGTCTTAGCACATTGGTCTAGCTGTTGTTCTTAAACACCTCCACTATATTTACCTGCCTGCTTCACGGCTGCTTTAAAATAGTTCCTAACTAGCGAGAACTATGGAGTCGCTTTACAAATTAATATACATCACCTTAGGGCTTACTTAGACATTAAGACGAGGAACACTACCCACGCGACACTCATTTTGAAAGTCATATGGACATGTTTCCTAATGTTATTATGTTATGCTAATCCCATGTTATGACATTGACCAATTATCATACATGGAGTATAAAATCCTGTTCCGTATTACTAACGCAATTTGAAAAAAATAAATTATCCTTATAAATATTTTATTTAAATTGTGCACTATTTTTTATTTTTGTTACCCCTGATTTTTATGAAAAAAATGTAGCAATGTTTGTACTGTAATTGTTTTTAAATTTCCTTTTTTCTTTTCTTTTTTTATTGTTTTGTGGTGCATCGTGCCCGGTGCTGAATAAATTATTTTTCTTTCTTTCTTTCTGACTTATAGAACAGAAAGATTTTGACTAATAGAAAAGTGTGTGGGAGAGCCATGCTTTGACGCGAATGAGCCGGCTCGGCTCGGCTCGGAGTGATGTCACGGCCTCACAGAAAATTGACGTAAAAAAACGCTTAAGTTGTGTGAGTGAGGTTACCGGACGCCAAATCACCCCTCTTCCCAATCTTCTCAATCCCCGATTCCACAACAACCTTTAAATTCCTAACCCCCAAAAGGCCGGCAACGCACTTTTAACGCCTCTGGTGTTTTGGGTGTACATGGGCGGTGGCGATTGCTTACCATCAGGTGATCCGTCTGTTCGTTTACCGGCTTATACCGTAAAGAAATAACTGATAACATGTTATCATTGATTATTACACTTTCAACTACTTGACGAAAACTGCCAATCGTTACAAACCACAAAATTTACGTATATTTTATTAGCAATTAATTTCGTATTATAGTGATGGGTTAGTGGCTAACAATGTATCCTTTACGTTAGACAAAGGGTATTTTGACTCAGTTATATTTTAGATACACGTGGATCCGGCTTATCATTGTTTACTAAGCGAATTCGGAAAGAGGTATGACGTCAGCTCACATTACTTACACCACTAATTAATAACTAAGGCCTTCGGGGAAGGTAAAGGGATTTTCCTATTGTTATCTAATACTAATAGAAATAGGAAATAGGACGCTAATTTAATTTTATAAGAAGTATATAATTTGTAACAGAAAAAAGGTGTTTTCGATAAATAAATGTTATGTAGGAGTTTTCTGATAATTTGGGTTACAATTATTATACTATACAAGCGACCCCCCTTAGCTTCGCATGGGTGCAACGGTTATATATTATGCATATTTTATACATATTAGAAGTCAAAGTCTGTGTAAATATAAACCTTTCTCTTGAACCACTCTATCTATTAAAAAAACCGCATCAAAATCCGTTGCGTAGTTTTAAAGATATAAGCATACAAAGGGACAGAGAAAGCGACTTTGTTTTATACTATGTAGTGAATAGTGGGCCTTGCAAATAACTAAGACAAGAGTTGATCTTATTTTATAAGTTACTCTTTCATTAAAAAAGGAATTTATGAACCAAAATAAATTCAAAGTAAAAAAGACTTTATTATTATTAAGAAATCCTAAGTTCTCGTATACAATTCCACTAACGATCGCAAGGTCTAAATTTAAATATGTATGTATATCCATTGCGGCAACTCCAAGTAGTTCCTATTCTTACTTTGAATAAATAATATGCGTAAAAGCTTCGAAACTGCGCTAGTATTTTATCTTGCACCATTCACCCGTATGTTGCAACTATACTTTAATGACTAAGTTATTTTACTGAAAAATCGAGAGTGCTAATAGTCAGTTCACGATTAAAAACTATTCCTTGAACACCACATTATTGATGAATTGATTTATTTTTTAAAGGGTGATTATTTTCATATCAATTATGTTTTATGAAACATTTAAGCTCAACATTAAGTTTTATTTTTATTATGGTTTTTATTTTCTAATGACTGCATTTAAATTATTTCAATTTTATTTAATAGTTGGAAATTAAGAGGCAGTTTAGACGCTATACTGTTGGAAATTAAAATAATATTCAAGTCGTGAAAATAAAGTAATAGAAGGACTTCAATAACTGTATTTCCTTTACAATGGCTTTCATAAACTTTATGACGAAAATATGCAAATGTGTGAAGTAAAAACTTATGCTTGCGTGTATGTGAAGAAAAAAGAAAAAAAAACCGCTTATCGGTTTTACATTAAACAAACATCAGCAGTTCTTTCGATGTCCTTATGGATTTATGATAATATAAAGTTTTCTTAGAAAAAATCTTTTATTTTCTTTCTGGTAGGCCTCTGATAGGATTAAAATTGTCGTAAGACGCCATATGGTCCACAAGATCTATAAAACTAGAAAAGGCTATACGCAGCTATATTTTTTAAATAAATTACCTATGCATTACTTTGCTACACAGAGATCAAAACTGGTTTTTGAAATAGTTTTAATATAGGTTGATTCACCCAAACGCGAGATAATTGCGCATAAACATACCTACATACATGTCAAACTGAGACCTCCTTTTTTTAAATCGGTTACTGAACCCGAATGAATCTATAGTAAAATTCTAGTGGATAAAATAATAAACAATAACGATTCCACAATAAGCCACATCCACGACAGTTTAATCCCAAAATGGGTTAATTTAACAGAATTTAATATGCTTTATGTGTGAAGGGACAATATATTACTAAAATGCATTTCAATTCGACAGTACAAAACTGACGGTATGTACGAAATTCACAATTATAAATTATGTGGGAGATTGGACGAGTACAAAAGGAATGGTCGGTTGTATGGAACGTGCAAATGTTTGTGTTTCATTTCAACTGCATTTTGTGTATTTACTAATTGAGCAAATTGAATATTTTGTAGTAATTCGTTACTAAATTAAGAGTTTTTGAAGCATATTTTTGAATAAATTCTTATAAAAACTGTAGACGAAGAAGAGTTTAATGAGTGAGTAGAAGAACGATTCATCATAGTTTCAGTACCATATACCTAACTGTAATACGGCATGAATAATTTAATAGATATATTTAATAGAATATTAATCTAATATTATTAATGTGAAAGTCTATGACATTTTTTTATGAAGTTGGTTGAGTGGCTGGAAAGCGACATAGGCTACTTTTCGACTCTTCCTAACCCCTACTTTTTCCTAAAATAGGCGGCTGGAATTTGTATAGAACATTTTGTAACTTTCAAGATATAAAGCCAAAAAGGTATGTGGACTGTTTGTGACTAACAAAAAAGTCATGCAGATTTTTTTGCAGAGCTAGTCTTGTATGAAAACCTTTTTTAATCTCGAACTAATGTCTCTATCACCCGTATACCAAATGCAAAAATACTCCTACACTTTGTATTGCAGAAAAAAGCAAAAACTTGAGCGAAACAGAGTTCCAAACTCTTTTTTGTTTCTTAGCCGTACGGCGCAACCCTTTGCTTTCCGAATTTTTAAAATAAATCCCTCGATTGCATGGGACAACACGGAACTCGGCCTATGGTGACGAAATCCTCTCAAATATCACTTTGTTTTGATTCGTTACTGTCAGGAATGTTTCGTGTAATATTTCCCACTGTGAACTGGTGAAGGCATTCTTGAAACATTCAGGGTTTATAACGCGTAGTTTTGTCATTCAACAATAGATCAAACATTTCTACCATGGTTTGCTTTAGTTTAGTTATTTAATACTTGCTTTAATACATAAGTTTAACTTTTAGGTGAGAATCCTAATCTTTAACAATGACTGCACGGTTGGTGCGGTGTCTGCACAACCGGTTGCCGTGCACGTGTAACGGTTTCGATTCCGGCATGGAGCAACTATTTGTGTGATTTAAAAATTGCTGTTTTGAGTCTGGGTGTCATGTGTGTAAGAACTTGTTTGTCTTTACAGACATGGGGTGCGTGAGAAAATACTAGAGTGATGAAACGTTTAAAAAATCTTTAAAGTAGGTATTAAGGTGTTTCATTCTAATACGTCTTTGTATTCTAGCTTGTGTTATTGGTAACAAAGCTGAACATTATCATCGCATTCATAACGCATTATCTTGTGTTCCGTACCATATCGGTCGTGTTTGACACAGAACATTGCCCAGTAATTATAGTCGTACCTAGTCTATTCAGTATCTGGCCTACAAATGTATTAATTAGTCCACACAATAGGTAAGACTTTCCTATACATTTCCCTTCATAAAAGGAAATGATATCTGCCAACTCTCTTTGTAAAAAGTATTCTCGGGAATGAGTACCTAACTATCTATAAACGAGTATTCAAGTCATATGATTATTTATAATATCAATATCAAACTACTATGCTTTCCCTTTATAAAAGGGTTTGCCATTAACTAAGGTATATATATATTTTTTTTGCTTTCCGAGGAAAATGCGCAACTTCTATATGCGATATATTGATAGTAGGTAAGCCATCCATAGCACGCATCCTTAGCATGCATTTTTTCTAGTAAAACACATAGTTTAAGTGAGTCCGTTTCTACCAATGCTAAACTATGTCATTGTGTACCAAAATATGATTGGTGGAAGCCAAACTCATCCAAAGCGCATCTCTGGTTTAAAGCACCCTTAACGACAGCCACAGAAAGAGCAGGCGATGAAAAATACATTCTACTTCGCAGTACCCATGCGGTTTATAATATGATAATGTCATAATATGCTTAAAGTTAATGTCACAGTATTTCAAAGAAAGCTAATTAACTATACGAAGCTCATGTGGACGAAGTGGCTCGAGTAAATTCTTGCGAATACATAAATACTAAGGAAAGCCGTGACTCACTCACTAAAATTTATAACTCTCGTGTGCAGAGTTTTAAACACATCAGCTTAATTAATTCCTTTTTGAATTCGTAGTTCACTTCGCCAAGTTAAATTCGCTTTTCAGAAAATTTTTCACTTAATTTATTCGGCGAGACTGGCCATTTTGATATTGTTCCGCTGCCACGTTGCATTTTTGTTGGCTTCAATTTTAATTTTAATAATTAACATTTATGGTATTATGGTAATTTGTAAAGTTATTTGTGTGTTCTGTTCACATTTCATAAATCTGGTATGGGCATTTTAAATTTTCAGTTAACGTAGCTGTATATTCAGTAGCGCCCTTATGCCTTGGACTTCCAAAACGATGAGGTTTTTTTTTTCAAATTGGCTCCCTAGTGGTAAATAGCATTTACTTTTTATTTAAGTGATATAATAAAAGAAGAATAATGTGCTTTGTTTCATTACTTTATTTAAAAAGTAAGTCCGTAATTTTATGAACACCTTACTAAGTGAGATATTCATAAAAATGTTGTCGACCATCCCTAAAAACGTCCCTAATAAAGCAACTCATAAAAATAAATATTTAATTAACAAAAAGTAAAGTAAATTACTTTATAAGTGGTTAACTACCTAAATAAAAGGAAACGCTAGGCATTTCAAATGAATTTAGCGCAGTAGTAATAAAACCAGTCTCACAGTTAGCTATAAAGCCAGGTAACTTACAGGCGACGACACTTAATTTTCTACTTTTCATAATTTATTTAAGACCCCGGCTTTAAGCTGAACAAATCCAAGAACCGACTAACTAGATACTTGTTTATTAAATTACACCTGATCATGGCAAACGTTCTGTGAAATAATTTAAATTAGCTCGTTTTACATTCGATAGATATTTCTCGAACTTTGCATTGCACGCACGTCTTAGGCCTGGCAGCCAGAGATAAATAAGTTAAGGACCCCGATATTTCACTCCAAACCAATATCGTAAAAGGCGAAAAAGAACGGTTTAAACTTCACCCTCCCTTGTTAGTTCTGTTTCGGAAAAAAACATGAACATTACTACATATTTTATATTTTAAGTACCTACACGAGTATTTCTGACCACCATAACTCTAAAGGTCATCATAAATTACGAATATAAATTATATAAACGTCAACTTGAACTTTCCGTGCGTCTAAACAGGTAACCCTGACTTTTTATCATCACCGCAAGAGCTTTAAAAATAAAAATACTGTAGACAATTTTTCAACGACGCAGACCCATGAATTTCAAATACGTTTTTACAGATAAGGGCCATTGTTGATATAAAATACGATTACGCAGTGTAGCCACGCGAGCGCAGGCATCCCCGACCGTAAAAATTACAATACAACAAAGCAAGAGGTACAAATCATGGAAATACAAAGTTTGTATTAATGATGGTACTTACCCTTCGTTTTTTACGATGAAAAATCTTTTATTACTCCTTCCAAGTTTTATGCTCTGTAAAATCTAGTTTGGATATTAAAACAATTATTATGATTCGTTAAATGGTCGGACGTCGGCGTACAGGTATACAAGTCACTGCGGTAGTAACCATAATTTCGCCTATTAACCCGTCAGCAATGACATGAAATGGCTTTAAACAGGTTTAAACAGTCGGTTTGCAGCGATGTAGGTGCCTCACGTAAGTTACAGGCAACTATACCTTCATGTTAAGCACAAAGTAAGTCGCTTCGTAGTTTCTTGTGTCATAGATAAAAGCGTTAAAAGCCTCGTCTACTCGCCTTCATTAAGAGCTCTCAGTGTTCACGGTAAAAAATGAGCTAAGTTCACGAGTAGATTTTAGCGAGTTAATTACTCGACAACAAGAGATCATGAACAAAACTAACTGCAAAATTATCTCAGTAGCACCTGCCGTGTACATGTCAGGAGAGTCGTAATAGCTCAAGAATTAAGACGAATCCTAGCAATTAAACTCGTAAGTCGACTTGGAAACATTTGGCACAGAGAGAAAAGCTTAACACAAAATTTCGAATGCCTTTATTAAAATTAAGCTACCTCGTTTGCGTTATGCCGTCTTTTGTCCACGATGTTCTACTCCGCAAGATAATTTCAAAGTGCTAAATAATTCATTTGATGTTTAATAATATTTAGGACTTCGTTGCTTTCATCTCGAGGTTAATAAAGAGATAACTTTAGAATGGAACAACTTCTTAATCAAATTTTGATCATCGTTATGTCCGGAGATGTTGTCCGATAAGTTTGTTTCATCATTTCAATCCTGTAATGGGTAAATGTAAGTACTAACATTGAGCTACTTTACTTTAGTAAAACTTCTTACGAAATGCTGAAAGGAAATTGGATACTTTTTTATGTAGATGTGTGATGAGAAGCGATGGATCATAAGGTTAAGAAAATGTTTTATAGAGTTTGGGCGGTACGTTTTATATATTGATCATTTTTAAAGTAAAATTCTTATACCCTTTGTAACTTTCTAGTTTTAGACATTTGAATTGGCATAGTCTGTTACGAGTGATTTTTCTCTTTGTTGAATGCATAACAAAACGTAATTTTTTGGAACAATTTTTATTTGGTGGAATAGACGTAATATGATATGATAGTTACTGTTGGTTTTTAGACCGAACAAAGTAAAAAGTATTTAGTTCAAACTATACCTAATTATAATCAATTTGTTCAATATTTATGTGTAATTTCTATTCGATGAGAGGACTGAAAACCAACCCAAACAGTTAAGTACCTATAAATATACTTAAGACAGAGATTATCTCCATACCGCGCAAAATATTATTTTACCCCACGCAAACAACAAACCACATAACCAAATCCTAAGAAGAGTCAACATAATCGACGCTGACATAACACCAGTTGATACAAATACAAGACAAATCGCATACAAATCTTGGCTAACAATAGTTCCCAGTTGTCATTGTTAATAAGTAATTTATCCGCTATAAACAGGTTATGATAACCCGGTTGAGTTACTCCTATCCTCACTAGAGCGTCTCCAAGTTAGGGGCATAAATCTGACTTAACGGCCCAACGGGACAGTGTTTGTACATTATTGGGTTAAGACCGGGACCACGTAACAAGTGGAAAATCGCATTATGGATTCCTGGTATGAAATATTGTGAGGTCCATGGTATATAGGGATATCTGTTTGTTTGTTTGTAACTGTTTTTGTGATTCTGATGTTTTGTTGTAGCTGAAAGGGTCAGTCTATTGCCGAAAAATAGACACAATTTTGGACTTTGATACAATAAGAATTAAGTATGATTAAAAAATATCCTATAATAACTCATATTTTTTATATTGACCACTGATGCTACGTAGTCTGAGCTTGCAGAGCGCGCCTTTTCCAAATGAATGTATCTTCATTTATAATTATCTTTTTTATTTATACAAAATATATCTACTATATTCTATTGGCAATAATTACTAACAAGTATGCTTTTAATTTTATCAATTTTCTGCCCGCGGGTTTGACAAAAAGTAGCCTATGTATTATTCCAAACCAGAATCTATACCTGTTCCAAATTTCATCCCCATTCATTCAGGCATATTTGACGTGATTGAGTAACAAACATACAATCTCACAAACTTTCGCATTTATAATATTATAGTAAGACTAATTCTACTGGGTCAGAAAAAATATAAAGTTCGTTTTATTACCGGTAATAGTCCACGAAGTAATTTTATATTAGGCACCTCTCCGGCTTAATTAACGTAATAAAAAGTTTGAACGAAAGGAAAGGATCGATCTTGTCGTTAATTGCCAATTTTTCAATTACCACTCAAACGTAATTTGTATTTAACTTCATAATCATTAGACCTGTCATTTGCTTAAATAATTATGTTAGTATCAGTCATTTTACATAAAAACTCATGAATTCTAAAAAATATCTATAGATCGATATAATTATTGGAGCTAATAATGTCTACAATGTTATTATTTATATGTTAGAAATGTATTTAGTAAGAAACAATCCTTTGTCTATAAACTAAGCACCAATCAAAACTGCATTCTTATTTTTAAATTAAAAAAGTAATTACAAACTATGTAAACTTATATCTAACATGAATTAAAATCATATTATATTAACATCTACTTTTTGTGACTTAGTAATAGTACTTTCGTTTTAATCAACCACCATGCCAACCATATTACAGAAACTGCCCTAAACGCAACTGATTGAACAATTAACCAATAAAAAACTAACGTGTTCATTTTATTACAGAAACAAAACACTTAATAATACATCCAAGGACATAATAATTACAAAATAATTTGACAGAGAGTCGTTATATAAACAAAGGTGGCTAATTCATTGTTTCCTTAATATGAATTTTGTTATTATTTATACCATGTACCCCATGGCTGCATATTGAGTTACACAAACCTTTTTATCATGGCCTCGCTATGTATGATCTTTCTATACATCCGCTGTTCAGATTATACTGGAAATGAATAGCTTGATATGAAACCGTGTGTACTTTCGCCCTTAGTCACGCGAGTTCAATATTAGAAATTAGCTTAGTTCGTGCGATGCCCTTCAAGCTATTTTCATTGCCAGCCTTACTGGGTGAGTATTGATTAGGTAATAAATTGACAAAAAGTAGGTCTTTTTCTATAGTAGGTACTTAAGGTAAGGTCCCTTATCAGAAATCTCATTATAATCATCTAACAGCTGTTGTTTGCGACAACCTACCTATTTTGATTAAAACAATATTATAAACTCCATTTGTATTATCCCAAATAGTTATTGTATAGTTAGGAAGGTAAGCTTAATAAAATTAGCTCCTAAGGGCGCCTTTCCACCAGAGATGTACTACGTAGGTATCCAACGAATAATATTTAGCTGATTAGATATTATGTAATCAGCTAAGCCGTGAAACTATGCGACCATTTCCAATGACACTAAGCTATGTAGCAGTGCTACGAAAATGCGCCGTCGCAAAGTAGCTGTTTGAGGAAGATGCGCGGCTCGAGTAGCTATGCGATGTATTGATAATGGGGAAGTCATCCATACCATACATCCTTAGAACGCATCCATACAATGCATCCATAGCACGCATCTTGCCATGTAAAAACATGCTTATGCGTCCGTTTCCACCTGTGCTAAGCTATGTCTACCAATAATGTGATTGGTGAAAACCAAACGCATCCACACCCACAGTAGCCTAGCATAGCACATCTCTGCTGAAAAAGCACCCTAAAGCATGTTTTTTTTATTTTTTTTTTTGAGTGGGGAATATCATCCAATGACTTTTCTCGCCTTGGGCGAGGCGAGAGGGAGTGTCAGACTCTTACTGACTAAAAACCACCCCGTTCCTTTTCCTGCCTTTCGAGCCGGAGCCCCGGTAAACCCGCTAGGTTGTCCGCAGCTCCGGATTAGGCATCAGCCCTACTGGGCCCCATCTGTGGTGGTCTGATGGCTCTTTGACGCACGCATGGGTCTGGTTCTGGTCGGGCGGCGAGCTACCCTTGCTCGCCGTCCGCAGGCCCGCACTTACGGTGGCCGGAGATCGTCGCGCGATCCCCGACGCCCCAGCCGTCCCGAGTGTCTCTCGCGACGGCTGGGGCGTGAGGAGGTTCGTTCTCTCACGCGCCCCGCCTCCTCCTTAGCTAGCATGACTGCTTCGCAGAAGGAGGAGACGGCATCCCAGTCCCCCTCGCTCCGCACCATGGCTTGTACCAATGCCGGACGCGAGAGGTCGCAGTCGCCGACTACATCCCTGAGGACACGGCGGTGCTCAGCCCATGCAGGGCACAGCGCCACCGTATGTTCCACTGTGTCCTCAGGACGGTCCTCGCAGTGATGACACCCGGGCGTTTCCTCCAGCCCAATAAGAAACAGGAACCAGGAACCTACCGAAACTACCCTAAAGCATGTGAAATTTAAACGTACGGTACGTAATGAAACAATGTAGGCGACGTACATTAATTAAACTAACCGAGCAAGTCTATCTTTAGTAAAACGAAAATAAAAGATTATAAAAAATTTAAGAACAATATTCGGATCTTTTTTAATAGTGGTAATTGTGTTTTTCTTCCATTATTGGTTCAGTGAGATAGTTTGTTTTATAAAATTTAATTACCTAAGGCTATTCGTTTTATACTCGGAGATTTTAATTTGACGAAGAATAGAGAATTGTAATTTAGGAGAATGTAAAATAAAAAATATCGTCACGCCTTTTATTCCCTAAAAGGGTATGCAGAGATGCACTGTGCATGTACAATGTACACCAACTTATCACCATTTGTGTCGTTAGTGTCATACAATAGGGGGTGAGCATATTGTCATTTACTGGGCACATTTGTGCAACTTATGAGAATTAAAAAATAAATATCTTTGCAGAAAATCTTCATAGAAATGACGTATTTACTCCCATTCCTAAAATTTGATTCGTTGTATCTAAGCATTGTTATCTTATAATTATGCCAAATAAAAAAATGCGTGTCTAATTTTCATTCCCTAACTGACGGATCAAATAGATTTTTAATTTTTATACCCCGTCATCATCCCCATTATATTTACTTTTCTATTAGAAGGAAGATTCGAATTCGAGGTAGACGCTATAAGCTAAGCCATCGTACATTAATAAGTTTCATAGATATTCAAAATAATATTACCATTAAACAACTACTAAGTTGTAAGCATAAACACCACTCATAGGAGCAAATGTTACTAAAATAATAACACAAATGTTACCTACGAGTATCATATCCATATTTATTTACAGAAACAACATAATTTTACCTGCAAACACATATGTATGTGATATGATAGGTCTTAACTAATTTAGATTGATGTGTCAACAGTACCTACAGTCTAGACTGAAATTGGTTTAGGTTATAAAATAGGCACTAACACGTTGTAAAATGTATAAAGGGTTAAACGTAAAGGACGAGACAAATTTTGACCTTGGTTCAAGTCAAACTGAACGATTAATTAAAAATAAATTGTTTGCCAATCAAACCTATATTTTCAATCTTCGAGTGGTTGCTAGCGCGACTGACGAATAAAACCGTTCTTACTGAGGCTCATACTCTATTTGGCAATAGCACAAAAAGTTATTTGATCTTGTACGAATCATAAATCAAAATACTACACAGTTTACTAATCAAATCTGATCACAATCATTACTGTTCTATTTTTATTACCACCATGTATATTTGATACATACTTCCATTTATTTTCATACACGAAACCCGGAAGAGTTCAAGTTCAAAAGGTCACTTAATTATGTTGATTGCTAATGGGATTTGTTCATGTTATTATTTATGTAACTGTCTACTTCGAGTGCGACTGTCGAACACGCAATGAAAAAAGGCTTATATTTATTTACTTATATATGCTTTATTGGAAATATTTAAGTAGCCTAGGTTATATAAATTTGAAGTCGTTGATATGTATCCAATGGGTCTTATCACACAAAGGTGATTTCTTCCAGATAACCTTAACTTCTGGATGAAGTATTTTATGGGCTTGTAGTAACTAAACGGGAATGAAATCACAGTCTAAATACTTAGATTGTTTTGTATATAAAGTATATCAATGACCGAATTTCCTACATTCTAAAACTCTGATAAACAAAAAGCGATAGTGCCTAATGCAGCCCAACTAAGTGTGTAATGTGCAATACTAAGCCAGTAAGGCCTTAATGTAGGCACTAAAGCTGTTTGCATTATGTGAAGAGCAAAAGTTAGTATGTGAACGTGCACATAATGCTCTTGACTCTGACTTTTGGAGTATGCTGAACTTTAAATGAGATTCTTGGAATGTTTGTAAGGGGACACTTTACGGTTGTATTATTCCACTTGCAACCCAAATAAGCCAACCCTAAAATATCACCCCAGTCAGACCCTGCCTCACAATATCAACCAACTTTTGTACCTGATTTTTTCGGTTTGTTGACGTTGAATTTTAGCCAATTCACCTTGTGAAATGATGGAGAAAAATAAGGGATCATAAATTGCTATAGTTGAGCGATCTATATTAATTTTTATATCAAATGAAAATAGATTGGATAGATTTTGTCAATCCGATTACCGAAAGCTTTTTGATGGATTGCAGTGCAGGGATTTCAGCACAATTGGAATCCTTTGTTCGTCATTTGTCATATTAAACCAGGTTTGAAATTGAATTAAAGTTTTTTTTTATTCTTATGGATCATACTCGGGATTCTGATTTGGGCACATTTTTTGTGGAAAACTTATAATGGAATAAAATTTTTATATTAAAGAATCAATGCTATCCAGCTTTGAAGATCATTTAAATTTATCGAGTGATTATGATTTCAAGTCAGTAAGATACTATTACGTTTTATATTTTGTTGTATCACCTTTGTTTTCGGATACGATTATAAGGGCACAAGAGGAACAAATCTCACCGTTACCGTTTCAGTCTCAAAATTTATTCGTATATTTGCTCACTTCACATCCTCCATGCACTAAGTGCCATCTCAGTTTCTTGTTATAAAAGTCTTTTTTATATTTTATGAGACTACAATACGAACGGTTTTGGCTTTTCTACAATATTCTTTGAAATATAGACTTAGTTTATTAAAAAATAAAGTTTAAAATGTTAAATTATGTGGGTTTATGAAGCTAGTTAAAAGGTATGTATTTAATAAGGTGTCGAATTATCGTTTAGGGTTTTTTGCTCAGTTGTTAAACGGTTTTGTTTCATTAGCTTTCAACAATTCAATTACTTTAGTTTAAATATCTTTAGTGCATAAATCTCAATTATCTTACGAAGCTAAACGTTTGCAAGTGTAACATAATTAGACTTATTTTACATCTAGTTTTTGGTTGCAAAAGTGTTCTTATGATCGCCAATCAACCCACTAAACGTGGAGGTTATGGTAAATTCGTTTATATGGCCTAGGACTGGTAATGAACATAAAATGCTGTTGATGATAATGAAGATGAGACTTATAAACTTTATATTTTAGAATACGTAATAAAGAATACACAATATCAGCGTAAAACATATAAAAATATGCGCGTAATAGTTACTGCATTACGTTCAGGTTGTGTTGTGAAAAATTTTTCACAAGATAAATCGTCTGTCATCATGTGGGCCGCATATCAATCACCGGGGCCGCGACAATCCATTTTCTGAACAACTGACACGTATCTAAAACTAATATTTTACACTATCTCCAATCAATAGGAACGATAAACGTCACGGTACAGAGTGTACGTGGGCGACCGTTTGACAGTAGGACCTTTATTGCTATTGGAAATTCAGTTCAAGTTTGATAGATTTTTTAGGATGGCTCTTTAGAGCTAGGTTTACCTGTGTCGAGTATATGATTATAAATAAACACTTTTAGATTCGACGATGAATCAGGATCGCCATGCAGTCAGTTTTCTGGGAAAACTGTAAAATAAATTTTATAAAATAGGCGTTCCTCAGTGACAGTGATGCGCCCACGATTACTTTGACGGCTGATGGATGGAATTATTTATTATTATTTTTAATTTATTTATCTTTGTTTAACAAACGTCTTAAATTATAGTAAGTTGTACACATTTAGAAGAACAAGCTTTATTTAGTAAGTTTTTATTTCATTAAATTTATATAGTAAAGTACATCGATGTTTAATTTATTTCTTGGAACGATAAATTTAATTACCCATGTACCTTCTATAGTAACTTTTAGATTACACGAATACATTTAAACTAAGTGATGCAATAATTTGACTATTTATTACATTTAAGTTTTTATTTCATAGAGTCAAGATTTGCACGAGACGTGAAACACTATATCCAGGTACAATGTTTCAAAACACTATATCTAGGTACAAATATTACTGTTTACCAAATATGGTTTTTCATCATATAATAATGCAAATAGGTATAATTTAACGAACCTCATAATCAAACCCTTGATCTTTATTTTGCCACCAAAATAATCACAATTAAACATTAAAAACCTACTTAAAAAGAAGAACATTTAAAAAACAATGTCCTCAAGTGATTTTAACATTTTAATTAGGTACATACCTTAGTTCAATTTAACCTGATAAGGAATCCATTAATGGTACCCACCTGCCCAGGAACTGGGTGAAACAGACTATAAATGGCCAGATTAAATTAGCATCGGCAGTTGAAAATGTCGACGGACTTTTCCGATTCCATAATATAAAAAGTAAATGAGAGTTTTGTCCAATATACAGGTCATTGAGGATTTTAATGTGTAAAGTTTTGTTTAATAACTTCACTTTTGTTCGTGTTTTGTTTAAAAGGAAGATAATAATATAGTCCCGTCTAAGTTTATTTTGCAAACTAGCTACTGCACCGCGGTTTCACCCGCTCTACTCGGCTCCTATTGATCGTAGCGTAATAGCTTATAGCGTTTCTCGATAAATGGACTGTCCAATATAAAAATATTGATTAGATACGGAACAGTAGATCTGGAGATTAGCGGGTTAAAATAAACACACTCTTCAGCTTTGTATATCATATAATATAAAAAGTGGTATTCAAATCTAGGCACATCGCTATTACACTTCTTCTGTATTGTGAGTGGTAAACATCAACATTCAATTTACGTTAACTAACTTAATCTCCACGCTTGCCGGGCTAGAAAACGTCGTTTAACAGATTCCTTGGTTCGATAAAATTAGGCGTTACTTTAGAGTAACAATACAATAGAATTTTAAAAACACACACATGCATGTTATGTTTACGATTTATATTGCACCTCTGCTATGTGACCATTTAATCGGCTGGGCTGGGCTGGAGGGCAGTGCTGCATGCCGCATGCTTAAATATACATCTTATAAGCGAAAACAATGTAACCATGAATTGTATTGTGAATCTGATTGGAAAAGAGTAACCTATGGAGTTTCTTGCTCGTTCTTCTCCATAGGAATCTACACTTTGGAACGAGCAAATAGCTTCACTAGAGGACTGACCGACAGACTGACGTTATTAATATTATTATATTTGCTTTGACGTTCAAAAGTGCCTTCCTGGTCTAATTGAAATAAATAATTTTGACTTTGACTTGACTTAACTTGGAATGAAAACTACAAATCTATTGTATTGTTAGTGTATCATTCTAAAATCTCAGCGAACTAATTTTCTGGTACCTTTTCTTAAAAATCTCCATCCTATTGTATTCGGTTGTAGGTACACAGTCCTTGTTCCTTTGGGACTCTGTCTCTAACACGTACCTGAAGTTTTATTCATTCGTCAGCAAAATGGAATTTTGTCAAAGGAATGTAAACTTTACGAACATAGGCTGTGTATGTCTATTGAAACTGCATATCTTCTGTACGAAAATCTTGCTTTACTTTAGTATTTAAAGACGATACGATATAGGAATAGATCTATATTTTTTTTCTGAAACAGTCTTATGTCTTGTCAGTAAACATTCACACATAATTCTAGGCTTTTTTGTACAGTTTACAAAATTCAGAATTTATCCCTTTTTTCAGAAATGCTTTCATCGCTTATCTTTCCATGGTAATATAGCGGGAACTTTAAATTTAATTTACAATTTTATATATTTATTAATTATTAGACTGCATGGTTGGGGCGGTGGCTTGGCAACCGGCTACCGCGCACCGTGTAGCGGATGCGATTCCTGCACGAAATAACTCTTTTTGTGTTCCACAAATTATTGTTTTGGGTCTGGATGTCATGTGCATGTGAAATTGTGGGTTTGTAAACGCATCTACGACATAGAAGAAAATACGAATGTGGGGCAATTTAAAAAATAATATTATCACTAGTTCTCCACGGAGTCTTGCTTGGTCCGTGTTCTTATTATTATTTTTTTTACGAAAAATCTAATCAATATTTCTGCTCTAGAAATATTGATTGTTAAGTTAAAATATTTACTTTAAGCTGCAATACAATAATACATAGGTATATATGTTTACAAGCAACAACGCCTCCGGCAATCAAACAGGTAGACGTACGAATACAAAGGCTATCGATACAAATATTCAATTTTACCAATAAATACAAATTGTATGGTCTTTGCTCTCGTGTCATACGCGTTAATTGTTAAAACAATATTCGAATATGCCAATTAACGTAACTAGGTACACGGCAGGCGCAGAACCATTCGATACGAATTCTCCAATTATTTATTGTATTGAATTAGAAGCCATTGTTGTAATGAACAGTGTTTTATTACTGTATCGTATCGATGTTACAATTGAGAGATGAAAATATTTATTTATATATACTCTGTTTTTGAAGTATATTTAAAATTAGTGTATCATAAGGTAGCAAATATTCTTACTGTACGGCCTAAAGGTATCTTTTAATAGAAAATTTTATTATTTTATTAAATGATTAAAATATACTGATATTTTTTTATACTTTCTTGTGATATGCTAGTTACACTAGCCTTTTTTTTTTTTTGAGGGTGAAAATTAACCTATAACTTTTCACGCCTTGGGCGAGGGAGGCGTGAGGGCAGGTCAGACTCTTACTGACTAAAAACCACCCCGTTCCTAGTCCTGCTTTTTGAGCCGGATTCCCGGTATCCCACTAGGCAGTCCGCAGCTCCGGGTCGGTAGTTACATTAGCCTAGCAGTTATACATCTTTAATAAGGGATAACAAATAGAATTTAAAACTCTAGACTCCATCCTTTTCATGAATATTTCAACATCAAAACGCTTAATGATTAATTTGGCTCGAAACCTTAAGATGTACTTGTAATAATTCGAATTTGTTGCCACTCATCAAAGATGCATTACAACAGACAAATTGTCTGAGACATTAAGAGCTTTCATATCATAATACGTGACTCTAAAAGTGTGAGTTTCTTATTACTCGTATACACAATTATAGTCATCTCCATCGGAGTTCTTTTATGTATGAAGATCGTCTTACATTTGAGGTAATGGTGCGTAACTGATATCTTCGTGTTGGGCGTCGACTGATATTATATTCCTCCATTTTTTCTCTCTGTACAATACAACTACTGTGTCACGGTTTTATGATTACATGTCTGATGTCTTGTATTTTGGGACGCTTATTTTTGTCTTCTTAATATTATTGTCTGGCTCTGAGAATAGAAATGATGAGTTTTTTTGAGAAGATGTAATTGATAGTGATCAGATTTATTTTTATTGCGTGCAAAAGCTTTTTTTTGAATAGGGAAAATCATCCAATGACTTCTATCGCCTTGGGCGTGTTAGACTCTTACTGATTATAAACCACCTCGTTCTTACACCTGCTTTTCGAGCCGGTACCCGCTAGGTACTCTGCAGTTTAGAGCGTTCTAGAAAGCTGAGAGGAATTTCTTGTTTGGAGACAACAGAATTATCGGGTGAAACAATATGGAAGTTTTGTTGCTACAATCAATATTTCCTAGAAGTTGTAGCTTGTCTCGTGTATTAATTAGTCCGTCATCGATGCCCTTCATTATAAAAATTTACCATATCGCATCGCCACTAAACATGTTATAAGAAGAAAAGAAAAACAAACTCAAAAATTTGTTAGACGGCCTCTATAGAATGCAGCAATATTTCATTATGTTATGCAAAGAAAACAGACCTTCATAATTGAATTGTATGATAAAAGCTACGAAAATTCCAACGATGCGGTGGCTGGTTCCGAATCCTTGACTGAATCCATGAATTTGAACACGTACTTTTAGAAAATCTACGAAAAGATTGTTCAATCTGTTCAGATTTCCAATTCGTGTCTAGATCAAGATGTTCAGGACCTAGCTTTTGGAATTTTATTTGTAGCGATTCCTTAAATTCTTGGTACAAATAGGCTAACGGATTCGATGATATCTTTATCGGTATTTCCTATAAACAACTGTATTGAAGTAGCTATTCAAACTAACTTGAATTTATTTATCTTTTAGCTCTAAAAGGCTTACAGAGAGTCTGGAGAAAAGTGATATTTTCCAATTATTGATTCATCAAACCAGTGTGGAAATTTGAATTGTACTCTGCACAGAAGAATGAAGTATTACGCCCCTATTACATTCTAATTTTGACTAGTAGGTAAAGAGGCAACTAGAGACGTATATTCCAGGAAAATAGGAAGTTCTTTCTAATTATCTTTTACATTTCATACAAAGTACACTTTGTTAAAATCCTATAACTAGAAACGCAAAGAACACTAACTCTTTATTTCCGTTTAAGGGTGCTTTTCCACTAGAGATGTGCTATGTAACTATGCTACGAAGATGTAAAAGCTATGCTGTGAAACTATGTGATCGTTTCCACCTGTGTAGCTGTGCGAGTGAGATGTGTTATGAAGATGCGTCGCCGATAGTAACTGTGCGAGGAAGATACGCAACTCGAGTATGCGATGTATCGATCTATAGCAAATATCTATAGCACGCCTCTTTCCATGTAAAAAATAACTATGTGTATATTGGTATATAGCTTTTCATTCAGCAGTTCATTGGAATATGATTGGTGGAAGCCTTCAGCAACACATCTCTAGAGAAAAAGCTCTCTTACTAAAAAGCAGCACAATCGTATTAAATATCGTACATTGTTAGTTTCTTTCAATAACTTGTACAAAGTTAAATTTAACTAATACTTTCCGTTGTCTCGTACTTTGTTAGCGTAGTCTAGAAGTTACGTGAAAAGATACACAGCAGCGTCTTTGAAAATATTGTTTTGCTGACTTTCCTTTGATAGCACGTTAGGCGAGTTACTTGAATTGAACTTTAAAAATAAATAGACGATAGTATATTTTATATCGTACAAAAGATGTGTCTATTTAATGGTAGCCCTGACTTGTCTCTGTGTTGCCCGTTTTTGATAAATCGTGGATACGTTTACGTGAACTATGTCTTTTGTATGAAACCAAATTATTTAAGTTCAAACTCTAGTCGTAGACTTCTGAACATCACACAAGTAAATCTAGAACTTCAGCAAAACCATAATGCCTTGTAGGTCGAGTGGTCGCAAGTGCGACGGCCGGGCAGGGGGTCTCGAGTTCGATTCCCGGGTCGAACAAAAAATAAGTGAGTTCTTTCGGTTTTTCTAAAATGTCTTAGCATTTGCACGGAGTCTGGAAATTATTGTGCTTAGTATATGGTAATAGCGTCACTCCCAGTCACATGGGACTTATAACACAAATGATGAAAGGTGGGTATTCCTTTATAAAGTGGCATTACGTTCCGTAATGTACCTTCAGCCTACTTCTCGGGAATAACAGCCATTACGATACGATACAGCAAAACCAAACTCAAACTATCCAACTTTGAATTTTAGTTTAAATAAACATAAAATAAAATCTTTCCGTTCACAGATTACCGCAAAACCGGTGTTTTCTCGTCTCAAAATTCGCTTACAGACAATTTGTTACGCAATAAGCGAGCGCATCTAAGACTGCAACTGAGAGAATCCTCTTAGCATCGCAGTAGAAACGTTTAGAACTATTTTTGGTCTTCCTTTCTACTTTTTTTCTTTCTTCGGTCTACTTCCATGGACTCATTGCGAGCGCTTTGAACGAATAACAAATAAAAGTCTTCCGAAATCTTCTTTGAGTGTAGAATTGAAAGGTTTTTCTTATTATTGTGGTATAATACGCTTTTGTACAGATATTTCTATAATACATTGACTATTAATTACTGTACTATAAGACAGCCGGTAACGAAGTAGGGCAAGTGACCCGGTTGTGGCCATCGACCCCTTTGTGGCCATTTGGGCCTTCAAATATTTATAACTAAGGCATGGACAAATAAACTACTCTGTGATGTACTGTATTTACAATATTGTAGAAATTGATACCGTTGGCAGCTTTGATGTGTCAAACTTCAATGCAACAAGTCATTCTTTTTAGTTGAGGGTGAAATTGTTAAGATCTTAACAAAAAGGCTAAGGCGAGCGGGTGAGGATTTGGTTTTTATTTTTAAACTTTGCTTAAAGTTTGGATGTTTATGTCAATACAACATGAAAATATATTGTCTAAGTGGAACTAAAGTTATTTTGTCGCCATATGTTTCTGAAGTGAGGGTATTAGAAGGTGGTCACTAATGGAGACAAAATTATGAATTTCTCCAAACTTTGGCCACATGGCTGGCCAAAACTTTTGTACATAGACGCCCCACTTCTAGTCATTTATCGTAATTTATTTATTATTTTTCCTGGCTTTACATATCAACAAATACATTTTTCATTTTCAGAGATGCAATAAATTGCCTTCACACAAAGGGGACTTCAGTTTACTTTGCAGCTTTTACTCAACGTCATATAAATGTTGATCTCTTTATTTGTAAGTTAAATTCAAGTGAAGTAATAATATTTCATATTTTCCAAACTAAATGAAAACCATTGTTTCTAAAATGTCAAATTTAATTAATAAATTTTGATTACTTTTATAGTATTTTTTGATGGCCAGAACTGGCACACGACCGTGGCCAGAAATGGCACGAATCTGGCCAAAAATGGCACAAACTCCCTTTTTTTTTCTTTTTTATACAGTTTTTTTTTTCTATTGGACGTTCTTTCAAAAAAGGGTTTTCTTAGGCAAGGTTAATAAATGTTTAATGACTTTTTACAAGAAATATGTTCGTGATAACAAAAACATAAGTTAAGAAAGCCTCAAAGTCGAAAAATTCTTAAAGTGGCCACAACCGGGTCACTTACGATACTACAAAAACTAATAAATTCAACACGTTTACCATGGATAAATTGTATGTATTTATCATCTTAATTAACTTGGTGTTCATGAACTTCCAAATTGATATGTATGATTATAATTAACCAACAAAATACATCTACACATATTTATGTGTAAATACATTTATGTGTAAATACATACGTTTATGTGTAAATACATCTACACATATTTATGTGTAGATGTATTTACACCTACACATATTTATGTGTAGATGTATTTTGTACTTACAATGTACAATTGTACCGTAAAACATGGCAACTTTACCATATTTTGGAACAAAAATCGAAATATATTTTTAACTAAGACGCATGAAACCAAAACTATATATTTAGAATTGTAGTCTATCTGGCTCACTTTACTGTAAGCGTCATTATATACAAACGCTTACTTTAGCCGTAGTAAAGAAAAAACAACATGGGTAAAGATACCAAATTAATGGCAACTTTACCTACGCGCCGTATTCATCGTGTATTGCATATTAAAGAGTTGTTTAGGTACAGAGGGCTTCATCTAGGACCTCTTCGTATTATAATGCAAACAATATGAGGAAATCTATAAAGATAACGGCTATACAGACAGTAGGCTAGTTGCCACGGGTTTCATCGTAATTTACATACAAATAATTTGTTACGCTCGGGGTTGTCAAAAAATGAGAAATTTTTTTATGACCCGTATATTTAAAAAAAAAAATTATAAACCTTAAACCTAAAGTAAAAAAAAGCATAAATATCTGACAAAAACATTGTTCCCTTTTAAACTAAATTAAGTTCTAAAATTTTAAGTATTTATGTTTAAAATTGTAAAAAAGGCTACAAAATAATGTTTAATCTTTTGACTTTTTAATTTTTTGACTTCACTATCTCCATAGCTAATTTTAACATTACTTTCGTATACTTTTTATATTGTCTAGCTCCGAGTTTTCTGCGGTTTTGTTTCATGTGAGCCATTTTGGCTCTAAAACAAAAGTTATTATTAAATACATTATAACTTATCATCCAGGATATTCACTATTATGCTGGGAAATTTGGGTATTCGAAAATGGTTACAAACACACAAACAAGGAAAAAAACATTTATTGCCAACCCTAACTGTAGGTAAAGTTGCCACAAAGCAGGCCGTGGCAACTTTACCTAACCTGTGTCAACATTACCGAAGCGATTATTTATCAATAAATTAAAGAAAAAGCAATTGCTGACATTACAACAGTAATCCCAACTATATTATACATACAAGATCAAAATTTCACTCACCTGTGACAAATAATTTAGGCTCTGTGAGCACAATTTAGGAACTACTGACTTTTAGCACATTTTCACGCACTACACTGTAACGGCCATTACTGGCATAATAGCAGTCTTACGTCTACGCAAAATATAGTAAATATTTCCTTTTAAAGTCTAAAAAATACTACTATTACAAAACAGAATTCGAGTGGGTAGATTTTTAGATAAATGAGTTTATACCGAATACCTATAGTATGGTAAAGTTGCCAAGGGTCTGGTAAAGTTGCCATAGTTTACCGGTACATTTATACATAAGTTTGTAAAGTTGTCACGCGATAATACGCTCTTTGCAGAATAAAGGAGCGATGTTACGACAAATAAAGCATTCACAATTTACCCCGAAACTGTCAGACGAAATCAAAAGTCCGCTGTAGGCGAAAAACAGATGACGTCACCAAAGTTATTTCGTAAACATGCGAAACAGAAGGTTAGACTGCTCGTTTACATATGCAGCGTACTTTACATAAAGCCAAATTCCCGCGGCCCGTTGAGTACGGATACCCCAGCCCTTCGGAAACCTAGTCAATGTCGTAATCACGAACCGAATCCAACTGAATACATTTTTATGACGCACATAATATTAGCGAGCAAAAATACAAATTATGGTATCGGTTCGAGTCCCCCATAATAGCTACCTACTGAAGCTTCCATTTAAAGATTTTATATTGAATTTATGTTTGATACTTTGGTTCGAATTACGGGTGATCCGCAGTGCGGTGTGTTCGTGGCAAGGAATAGTCTAAACCATGGTACCGCATTCGTTCTTATTATGAGGTTATTGCGTTCGGTAGCTTCCTAGTGGCAATATCTAGTAACATCGAGCCATATAAGGAGACATGATAAATTCTTGGGATTCGGTTAATAAACATTTATTGGCCGATTTTGGCAAAATATGAAACAGACATTGTTTTTCGGGCAACAAAGATAGTAAATGTGTTCCTAGTTTGCTGTGACTTATGAACTGTGTTAAAAATAAATATTGTTTGGTCACATCTTAATAATAAAAATGTGTTGGAACGAGACAAATAATCGTACGATTAACCTACACACTAGAGTAGAAGTCCAATTTCAATGTAAGCATTGGTTTTAAAAGAAATTTAAACGTATAAATAAAATACATATCAATGAGAAAAGGAACCTAATACGTCTAAGAAATTCAACTACACAATATTTGAATCACTAAGTAAAAATATAGCGTCATTATTTTGAATATAAGCGACGGTATCTGCTCTCAAAAGTCCCAGGCAGATATTTCCATAAAGTTTGCCTCTTGGAATCCCGTAACTCGCAGTATGGGCCAGTTTATGTGAGAATATATAGCACACAATCTAAAATCCATCTCGAATTTGTTCAAGTGCATTGCTCCACACATCTTGCTTATCTGGGAAAATATTGTCCTCTTGTGAATTACCGGAATATTGAGAGGTCTCGTTGCAGTCACACAGCTATCTGATTGTGTGGACTGCTTTTGTAGGTAGTATTATGTTTTAAATAGTGAAGTTTTTTGACTACCTGGTTCAATAGCATCACGGTCAGGCTATATCACTTTCTGTAACTAACTCCGGTTTAAAAACAGTAAGAGAATATTTTTTTACTATAACTTACATTTCTTAAAGTAATTCAGTTCTTTCAATTATTACAGTCATTTCTATTTCTGGGAGTTAATGAATTTGTCATAAAATACACGAAATGGATTTAAAAGTCACTCAACATGGAAAAGCCGGGATTATGAATAAATCAAACCTTCATTTTGCAGAGGTATCGTAAAATGTGAGTAAAGGATTAGCCTCCAGGTTGCACTACATCATAAACTACATCATATTTTGGTTGTAAACTACTATGATGGGTCTCTACAACCCTTTGTGATATGGGTGTAACATGGAAACGTGGGCTATAACGTGATTATAACGAACATGTCTTGTCGTATATGTATAATGTATAGCTATGTTGATAGTTTAACCAGAACACTCGTGTTTTTTGCTCTTATTTGAAGAAGAATAACGAAACTTCTGTTTTCATTTGACAAAGAATGGGCAATGACACTTTTGTTAAACCAATTTTTTATAATGTGATCTGAAATCAACTCATGCATGGAGTAATCGAATCATCATCATCAGCTGTAAAACGTCCACTGATGAATAAAGACCTCCCATTTAGTCATCCACGTAGAACGACAAGCCACCTTTAGCTGAGTAACCGAATACCTTATGTAGAGGAAGCTAATATATACCTACCAGACGTGGAAAGTCATGGGCTATTTAGATTTTAAAGATAATAAAATAATTATAATTTCATTATCTCATTAGGAGAAAAGTGTCAAGTTTATGTGGTATTTTCTCACAAAAAAAAACATTTACAAAAACACTTTCGTGATCTTGAGCTTCGTCTTTAAGCCTTCTCATAGCAAGATGCGCATCAAAATGAGAAATATCATTCATACAGGTAAAAGTGGCGGCAACTTATCCTAAATTCTCATTCATATATGTATATATGGCGTCGTTAACATATTTGGGAGTTACCTCGTGTGAAGCATGAAGTTTCTTCAAGCCACGTTCAAATTGAACTGATTTACATAATTATAAAATGAATGTAATCCAGCTCCCGGTACGCAGCTAAACAATTTATCTAAAATACCAGGTTTTTAATTAGATTACATTGATTTTACAGTAAACCCAAGTTTATTTGTGGAACCCAATATTTGGTCCGATCTTTCTTGAGTTGTACAATTAATTTCTTCGGAGAATCTCGTCTGGGCACTAATAAATTGTATGGTAAATTGAAATTCTTCGAAATCAACTATTACGTTACTAATACTTTGTTTCACTAATACAAATTAGACGTTTATTCAAGCTATATATTTGTCTTAAAGATACGCCATTTTGAAGTCTTACAATGTCTTTCCTTTAGCGCGAATCGGTGCTATAAAATAAAATTGGAATACTTCCTAAATTACAGACTAACTCCGTCGAGAGACATAAATTGGAACAGGAGAGTAGAAAGCATTTCAAAAGCATAAATTTTATTTAATAACACTAGTAGATATCTATGACCTAAATCAGATTGCGTCGTGAGAATGAATTTTGTCGAGTCAGTGGAACTCAAGCTGAATTATCGGCACCTTGCCGCTACCGTTCCGACTCATTTGGTAGCGTTTGCACTTTACCTTCAATACGAATCGCTGTAATTTTCATTAGTAACGATGACTCTTGAGTATTTTCGCCAAGTTTCAAAGATCTCTATAGAAATATAATCAGGTGAAAGAAATATTTTCCAAATTTCTGAACAAGTCTAATAGAAGATGAAAGGAAGAAACGTAGCGATACTTTTATTCGAACTAGATAAAAGGTGGTCTCTCTCTGATTTACAGAATCGGCATTCGTATGGTATAGAATTTATTTATGTCAGGCTCTGAATAATAGACAGCGAAGAGGCTTCTTCCAATATATTAGGTAGGATGTACATATGTATTATATTTAGTACTTATAAAATACTAATATATTTTCGTATTGGAGATATATCATTCTCTGTGATATTGATGCGTTCTAGTGAAAGGAAACAAATCTACTAATCAACAGAATACATGCGACACTGGAACATATTACAATTATCGGCATACAAAATTAAATAGATTTAAACGTAAATTAAAATTATATTACTTAGACACTTTTAATTTGTAGAAATGTTTAATATATTAACATAGAGACTCAGCGACCCCACAGTCAAACCATTACAACGGTTTTGTGGGGCTTAGTATATTATAATGTAATTTATATGGAAAAGAAATAAATAAATAATATCCAAAGACATAATTATGTTGCTTGCTTCATATTTCAATGCACATTTTTCTATATTGAATATTAGATAACATAATATAGGTTCGTATTTCTACACTCCTGTATGTGATTTGTATTGTGTAATAGCATCCACTACTCCACTTCAACAGAATGCAAAAAGGCAAAGATTTATGTTTTAGAAATAAAATGTATAGTAGACAGCATGTACCTAGAATTGCCGCATTAATTTTATTGTGTTAATAAATCCGTTGCGGTGCTGATAAAATATGGCTTCTCGGATAAAAGTAACGTATTATATCACGTTTCGCAGTTAATCTTAGCATTAACCTCACACCCAGACTCTTTTATACTCGCGACCCACTTAAAACTTTATCCATTTCGAACAATATCGTTTTAAAACGAAACTTACGAATTACTTTCCGCGTGTTTGCCTTGAGAAATCATAAAAGCGACTCAAGTAATAATAGTTTGTTAAAAGTTATGGGGAAATGTGTGAAATATATTATCTAATAACTTTTACTTTTTTTGAAGAGTACACAGAAAAGCTATAATGCAAAGTAATACCAACTCTTTTTAAGTTACGCTTCAAGTTTTTTATGAGTATATTTAGTTTCAAACAAAACTTTTTTAAATCAAACTAAAAATTGTTAGCGTCATCTCGCTTCTAGTTCGGAAATGAAGTAATTGAGTCGTGAAATCTTTTTGTACTGGTAATGGGTAGGCATTAACCTTCTCCGTCCAAGAAGAAGCCTTTAGTCAGTAGTGGCCACTTATAGGTTGTTGATGATGATGATGGGAAGGCATCATTAAGACAAGTAATTGATGTAAAGGTTTTAACAAATAATGTTTATAAAATGCCTACTTTTTGCTTACCTGATAATAGAATTTCTTCTAGACTTACAAAGACAAACAAAGCCTCAACACAGGTAGGTACCTAATCAAAAGCAACTCTACTTTCAAATAAAACGTAAAGGGACCAGTACCCGACCACTTCAGGATAAGCTTATAAAACGTGGAATATGAAAATTTCCCCACTTTCCAAATAAAAAAGCTAAGAGTTTATAAACGATTACGTCATAACGGTTGAAAAATGACTTTTGAAATCGGACCACTTCACCGTCGCTCCACTCAAGATGAATTGTTAAAAATTGACGTCAAGATTAGGAGTGATTTTTATTGTTATACCTTTAACCCCCTACGAGTTTTGTTGCTTTGAGTTGAGTCAGTAATTGTATATTTATTGTTATACAAATAGCTTCGGCGTCGGTTTGTTGGAAGTTACGATTTCGTTCCGAGTTCACTGACACGAGTGAGTTTAAACGATTGTTGTTTTTAATTGAATGAGTGCTTGGTGATCTGTGACATGGGCTTACGCCTATTTCCGACCAGTTATTACGTATTTTTTCGTATAGTAGATGATACGTTTTTAAATCTTTTCCTAAAATATGTGAAAAGAATAAAAGCGTTAAGCTTTGAAATATGGAAGTTATATTGACTAGTTGATATTGAAATCAATGTATATTTCTCGGACTTGGAGAAAAATCTCAATTCGCCGAAGTCTTTTTACCAAATAAAAAATCCAACAATACTGAATTGAAATATTTGTTATTAATAAGTCCAATATAAGCCAATATACAGTGTATTACATCGATAATTTTCAAACTATTCATATTTCATCAAAAACTTAGAATTCACGCAAGTACTTATGTATGTTCAGTTAAGTTAATGCAACTGTAAGTATGTTGGGGCTTTCGTAACGTAAGTAAGTTTCACTTGGTCAAGTTAATGCAACCTGAGTTACAGCGACTTTGCTGTTGTTTTGTTTATTGCACATAGTTACGCTTCTATAAGTCTGATGTAATTTATTACCTATTGAACTATGTATGTTGTATTTATATAGCAAGTGTATAGGTATTTAAATTTGAAATACTTAAGTTACCGATAATATTATTATGTTTTGATTTAATTTTCATAATAGTTCTAATCTTTAAATCCATCTATTTACCTAAAATGTAACAATAGTAACAATTGTTTGAAATAAATAAAATAATATGTTGAACAGAAAAGTGTAGTACAATAGTGAGGTAAACGAGATGAAATTAATCATTCTTACAGTTTACAATTCTAAATCAAATACTATGCTCAAATTAAGACACTCTCCTCTAAAAATATCCACATTTACAGACCATTCAATAGTGATAGATACGTTTAAATCTAACCACAACGTAGAGATCCACAACAAAACATAATGACAACTTGATACCCAGCAACTACATCATTAGTATTCTCATCAATCCTATCCCTACCTAAAGTATAACTATAATTATTGCTCCGACATAATATATCTTAATGACCGTCCTACTGTTTCAGATTATTAAAGTTATGGCGTCCCATGTGGTATGTACAAACGACTACACATCAAGCTATACAACCAGTATAAACTGACTGCCAAATATGTGGAAAGATTGTAGAAAGCGAGACCAAGTTAAACTGGTTTTGTATAGCTTGTATATGTCTGCTATCGCATTCTCTCAGCCATTAGTGGTGCCACAAATCACCAATAGATTGGATACATTTGTCATATAGTTATGAAGCTATGCACCTTATAATTATTATGTTAATGGACGTGTCCATGTTGTGATGTTATGATATCGTGTTTGTATGAGCTGTGACTGTGATGTATAGTTGATTCTATGTCGATATGGCTTTTTTATATGTTGGTTTTAAAAGATGATAACAATATCATAAAACTTAAATAAATCCTCATAACATTGGCTTTTATTTTCTACAATACCAACCCTAATTTTGAGGGGAAAATCATCCGATGAATTCTCCCGCCTTGGACGTCGCGAGAGGTGGCATACTTTTACTGACTAAAAACCACCCCATTCCTACTCCTGCTTTTCGAACCGAAGCCTCGATAACCCGCTAGGCAATCCGCAGCTGCCTAGGGTAGGCAGTCGGCAGCTCCAGCACATTTTTTTTTAATTCACCTGCTTGCAAAATCTTTATGTAAAAACACCCCTAATTATGCCCTTCCCTTCCTAATTACTACATAGAAATCACAATTGTATGTACATACAATTTTTTACTTAAAAATACGTTTCTGTCACAAAGTAAAGTACATGAAGTACTTAATGACCACTAAAACGTGACCAAGAGAGCCATTAAAAATATTTTTTATGGCTCTTGAACAAAATTGCTCATGTTGGAAGTACTTTAATGTCCATCATTGCAATCGTTAACCAGCCCCCGGTTGTTTACAGCCGCAGTTTTTGTTATATGACGTCAACAAACTATATTGTTTAGCTACTTATACTATCAGCATGTAGGACAAAGAATTTTCTTAGGACCTACATTATTCCTTGTTAGTAACAGACTACATTTTATAAAAATAAAATGGCAAATATGATTTTCTGGTTATCAAAACCATTTAGGAAAACTTTGACTCAATATTCGATAAGGTCATATCTGAAAGGTTTACAGGAAACACAAAATACATGTCACATAGTAACGAATATTTTTTATACAAGTAAAATGTTGTAAAAATAAATCGAAGAAATTGGATAAAAACGTAAGACGTGAACTGGAAAACTCAATATTTACCTATACACAGCTAGATCGTAGTTGAATGATACTAAATTCATGGTAATTGAGCAAGGTATCTAAAATGAGAATTTGACGGAGAAACCTGCTAATGTTTCTTAGTTTTATATGTATTTTATATAAAGAAAGAAGTACGTTAAGCCGTAATAATGTACGATAAGTGTTTTCTGCGGCGTGTGACTACTTAGCGGCCACTTAGGCCAATAATCCGGATTAGTTTCGTAAAGACATCGTGCTCAAAGTATTACTCAGATAGCGTTACCACTGTGTACAAACATACAAACATATAATATACTATATGTACTACTTTCGCTTCGCTGGTCCAGAGGTCACAAATTACTTGGAAGGATGAGATATGTTTACTTTCTTGTTTCATAAACCAAGCTAAATCAAATTTTTATTGTAAGTTCAGTGTTTTTGCGTTGAGTGATTCCGATAAGAATTGTCATTACTGTGAGACTTCTTGAACTAATTTTAAATACTAATAAAAAGTACGTATAGCTCTGTATTTCCGTACTAACAATGAATATCAGACATAATGCTAATTTTCAAAATATTGTAAAATACTGATTTAAAACAAATATGTTATTACTATAATGGACGTCAAATAAGTTATAGTGAAAAATAGATCAAACAATATTTTATAATTTCATATTGTTCATTGTGTAGGCAGTTTTGATATAATGTAAAATGTAACAAGGATCCTACTTACAATACGTTATGATTTTGACAGCTACTGTCAAAGTGAAATTTGATAAATCATAATATGATATCGAAAAATATACAGTGAATAAGAGCGTTGAGGTCAAAATAACGATGATCGATTGTGGGCCAACTTTGAACATGGTTTGTTTGGAAAATAATTGGCAAAATAAGACGCGGTTAATGAGACGGATCGTTAGAAACGAAATGTTTGCAGTTAACGATGAAAATGCGATCGGAAACATCTTGTTTAAGGTTCGATTTTTATTTATTTTTTTGTACTTTAGAATATAAAGAGATTTTGTTTAGTACTTAAAGAACAGAAATTTTTTTATTTAACTGTTATTAGTCATTAAAATGTTTATTGTGTCACTCCATTTAACACCTTAAGGGGGTCGGTAGAGGTTTCCACTAGTTATGTTATGAGTCTCATATAATAATCCATGAGATGACAGTCATGGGAGAATCCAAGCATTACAATAACTCTGAGAATTATCGAAACACTAAGAAACTAAGTTTATAAAAAATACTCATGACACAGCAAACGATAATTTAAATAGAAACATAGAATTTATTGACTAACTTTAAAAGCGCCTGTTTTATTTTAAACGCAGTTTCTTGAGTAAATAAAATTATAAATGTAAAGGGAATTCTTTAAAATATTGTTCCAGTTGAACTGTGAAACAAGTTACGCAACTTCAGTGCAAGATAACGTTGTTTTCGTTACAGCAGCTCTTAGACTAGGAAACTTCATGCGTTGCCTTCATACTGTTCCTATACAAAACTTTACTTCCTTATTCATTGAGGAGTAAGGTTGAGTTTGCAAGAAATATTTATGAGATAAACATAAGATCATGATAGTGCAATTTATTCCTTGATATGGTTTGGTCTGGTGGTGATACTTATGGTCGTATAAGACTCAGGTGCAATTTATTTGATTTTGTAGATTTGTATATTATTAGCGTGAATTTATTTCATAAAATACTTGTTTAACTTATATCTACTTGCGCACTTTTCATATATATTTGTGTGTGTGAGAGAGGTTGCTTCGGCACGAATGGGCCGGCTCGACGGAAGTCACAGAAAACCAACGTAAAACAACGCTTGCGTTGTGTTTTGTTGTGTGAATGAGGTTACTGAAGGCCCAATTACCCTCCCCAATCTTCTCAATCCCCGATTCCCTAAAAAACCTTAAATTCCTAACCCCCAAAAAGCCAGCAATGCACTTGTAAAGCCTTTGATTTGTCTGACTTGACTTTGTCCATGGGCGGCGGCGGTTGCTTACCATCTGGTAATCCATCAGCTCGATTAGCATCTTATACAATAAAAAAATATTTATGCTCTGATAATGTAAGTAAGACTAGAACTTTCCACTAAATTCATTCGATTTCCACAAACACTACAGTTGTAGTTTGGTGATCGTAGAATTGCGTGTGAATGATCAATGAAATCTCATTAAAGAATCAATATGTACCAATCTAACACAACAATGAGCGTTCGTTGAATTAATACAATTTTAGTGAAGATTATCCAATTTAATTTTACTCCAAAACACACATACTTAACTTTCATATGCACATTAAAACTAGGAATTACAACAACATATACCGATATTTGATATTTCCGCCTGATATTTCTCTACTATTACAGGGAATTCAGCGCGAGATTCCGTTTGTTCATTCAAAGTAAAGCTGGGTTTAGTAAACATTATTTGTAATTGGATTTCACGCGCCACGCTTTTGTTTATATGCAAGTGAGATTCATTGTTTCTATTTACATAATTTAAAGTATAAAAATATTATAGTACCGTATTGTGTCTGTTTTTCTTCGAAGTTAATGTGAAAATGTATTCGTCGTTAATTTTGTTTTGTTTGGGAATGTAACTATTTGTGTGCTAAATATCAGATTTTCTATGAAAAAAAAATAGGTGTATGCATGACAATTAATATGGAAAAATATATTATAGCTAATTAATTAAATAAAGTGGATGTATTATAAAAAAAAAAACAGAGGCTTTTAAAATAAAAAATATCTTAAACAGATCCTGTTACTAGAACCTTAACAAAAACAATTTACAAATTCCAAAAGATTTTCTAAAACTCTCGTAAAACATAAAGTCATAATCGTAAATGCAATGTACTACAACGCTTTGCACTTTCAAAGTGCCAATAAAAGCGTACTCATTCCATATTACTGAATGCGACATCCTTAAAACGATTCAAAGAATATAAAGAACCACGTCTTGTTATACAACAGTAGTAATTGCATTTCCTCTGTAATACCAGAAAATAGTTCGAGACTGTTGAGCTCGCAATCATTGTGACTACTGTTTCAAAAGGATATTTTCAAGAATATCCATTCTATTCCTTAAACACGATGTCATTTGACTAGATTAAGAGCTATATTGTAAGAGTATTTTGTTCTATATTTCAGTATATTCTCCTCGGTGTTCAGAAATCCGATAACCTGACGCTTCAACACTGTTTCATAGCGTCCTATGAAACAAGAATACTTTGAAGCATAGTTTATTTTTATTTATTGCTCAACAGTTTGTTGTAACTGAAAACAAAGAGAATTGAATCCGTTGCATATGCTACGAAAAAAGTAGGGTCTACACTGCTACGAATTTAATTTTACAATTTATTATTAAAATAAAACTTGTTTGTCTTCAAAGAAATACGAGTAGTAAGGTTATGTATTGTAATATAGTAGTACTTACCAGCAGTATAGCCCGCATGCTACGTAAAAGTAGTGTCTACAACACTGCTACGAAATGGCTACGAATTTGCTACGAATATTATTTTGTAATATTATTAAGATAAAGCTCGTTAATATTTGAAGAATTAGTAAGGTATGTTATGTATCATAATGCATTACTACTGACTTAAGGAAATTAGTACATGAGAGTTAGAAAAAGACAAGTTAGAGGCATCTTTCACCAGCAGTCATTATATCCGTACCTTGCAAGATTTTTGATCCCCAACCAACAATGTTATTGTAAAATAATTGACGTGATTCCCTGCACTTTCCGAAGTGGCTGACATTAATGCATTAATAATTACTAACAAGAGCCCCTCTTTGTCCCGGTCCATTAGAAAGACGTCATTCTCCCATTATGCTGAGATGAATGACCTGCCATTCAAAGTCTAATGCACTGTTAATTTTTAGCTTCGTGGCTGAGTGCTGGTGTCCATTGGCATTCAACTGGTATTCTTTTACATGTACTGGAATTGAATTTTGAATGACTGGTGTAATTAATTTCGTTTTACTTGGTCAACCTAATTTTGATACAGGATATCAGATGTAAATGTGTCTTGTGGAGTTACACCAACAAATTATATAAATGCTGATGTTTTTTGTTTGCTAAAATTATTACATTGGTAGTCTATCAGAAACAATAAATTAATTTAAAGAGAGGTACCTATGAAATAGCAAGTTAAATGAAAGACAAAATATAGCATGAAATAATAAAAAATCCCGACATACAAATCAGTTTTATTGCCAAAGCGTGCCACTAACACAACCACACAAAAAAGTTAAAAACAATCACTCAACCGTACAACAGCCAAAAATCTATTCGTTTAATTGGGCTGGAGGCAAAGTGGCTATGCAACACGCCACGCTATAGGATTCCCTAACAACATGCAAAGGGGATTCCCGTCTAAGTGTCAAAACTAGTCAGAGGTAACCACAAACGTTTGCTTTCACAAAACCACATCGAAACGCTCCTCCAGCTAACACAGTGGCTTTACTTCTCCCTCACTAAACCCATACAATGGTGCGTTTACACGATTCCAGTGTTTAGGAGAGTCGTTTTCTTTATAAGTCAATCTATATTATTTTAATTTGTAGTAATTAATAGGTATTATAATAAGGAATGCATGTTTTTAAAGTGCTGGAAAAGAATAATAGGTATTCTGACCCCGGTCAAAAACTTTTTAGGCACAGACGAAGCCGAGGAAAACAGCTAACATTATTATAATCGAAATATCACGTAATGACTTCACTTGAACTTAACTTAATCCAAGTAAGATTAAAAAAGTTTTCACATCAAAATGATGTACGAACTTTAAATAACCAAATAAACGGCACACGGTTCAACTGATTAGTTTTATTTATCTTAAGTTTTACGTATACTTCAAAGTTTGAAGGCATCTATCAATTTGACAGTCTTCTATCTACTCTTCAGCATAATAAATAGACTTCATTACATTTTAGTGGTTTTCGTACACCAATCAGAAATTAATAGCTAACAACTGATACATAAAACACCATTATATTTATTACTCTATTCTAAATAATTTACTTAAAAAATTACGTCTCTCTTTTTAGTTTTTGACGTCTCTCTTCGGGAGAACCTGACCACGAACTACTTTTAACAATAGCTTAAACAGATTATTTGACTTCCATTTCACAAGAAATAAACCTACACTGTAATTATAAATTCCAGATTCATTGGTCAGTTATTGAGAATTTTTAAATCGAAAATAGACCATTTCGACACCAGCAATTTATACTACGCTAACTCGAAATTTGGAAAAAACTTTTTTTATGCCAAGTTGCTTAAAATGTGTGTTTACATACGTCATAAAAAAATTGAGAAGAAATATGCAAAAATAAGAAAGTTACAAATCTTATAAAACGCTAAGTAAATGTACTTTTTGAAATCACTCGATTTATATTACGCCAACTATTATTAGCGGAGTGTGCGCGCGGATCACTTTGGTCAAAATCCGTGCAACACTGCACTAACTCATAGTTAGCGTAGTTTAGTGCGTTCGTGTGTATACTTGTTCGTTTGTAAAATGAACGACTTAGCGACTTTTACATAGTAAATACTTATGTGTTAACATATTAATTAGTTTATTAATGGTACGTTGACTATTCTTTTTGTAAGTAAGTACATGTTCTTTATAAAATATTGAAATATGCATCAGATGATTGATCATGCACTACGACGTCCCGTACTACACTACGCTAACATAAGTTAGACGTGTATAAGATGTAATTTTTTTTTGATGAATTACGTTTATATACGGCTAACTTGCGCTAAATCAAAAAATAGAAATAATTAAGAAAATATAAATATGAGATATTACAATGAATAAATTAAATATTAAGCATACCAAATTTCAAAAAAGTATCTTAATTAATTTAAAAGTTATCACGTTTTTCCCTTTAAACGCCTCTACTGTAAAGTACGCTTTTTGAGTTAGCGCAGTATAAATTGCTGGTGTCGATTTAGGCCCTTTTTTTTTTTTTTTTTTTTTTTTTTTTTTTTTTTTTTTCATTTAGGGGGAAAATCATCCAATGACTTCTCCCACCTTGGGCGAGGCGAGAGGGAGTGTCAGACTCTTACTGACTAAAAACCACCCCGTTCCTTCTCCTGCTTTTCGAGCCGGAGCCCCGGTAAACCCGCTAGGTAGTCCGCAGCTTCGGATCAGGCATCAGCCCTACTGGGCCCCATCTGTGGTGGTCTGATGGCTCTTTGAGGCGCGCGCGGAACGCGACGCGCCGTACGCACGGGTCTGGTTCTGGTCGGGCGGTGAGCTACCTTTGCTCGCCGTCCGCAGGCCCGCACTTACGGTGGCCGGAGATCGTCCCGCGATCCCCGACGCCCGGAGTGTCTCTCGCGACGGCTGGACATTTAGGCCCTAGATGGGTTGTGTGATCATAGATTTATTAATGTAAAATATATTTCGTCAATTTTCAATCTTCATTTTAAAGGCTACTGAATAAAACAAAATAATTATAATGAATGAAAAGAACAAACCAACAAGCGCTTATAAATGAAAATATCACAAGCGTGTAAACGAGGCATAATTCTCTGGTCTTCAGTTCGCATTGTTTTTGTTGATGTCGGATGTATAAGTACGACAGGGCGGCGTGTTGACAGGAAACTGACGTCAGTTCCTACATACATGTGTCTGGACACACCTAAGTAATGTATTGAGCAGTTAAACAGGACAGTATGTAGCCCACTTCCTTTACGCAATTTGCTAGATACCTTGTCATCAGAGGATGTGAAGGGAAGTGGAAAGTATTTCTTTTCTACTTCTAGATTGGTACTAGGTGGATTTTGATTTGAATTCTGAGTGGGTCATGTAAATTATTTAATCGTAATCAGTCAAAAGATAGTCATGCATAAATAAGGATAGCTTTCTAAAATTTTACTTGAAGGTAATGGAGGTAGTGTTCAAAAATTTTACCCATCCAAAGTTTAGATAAATCAAATGAATTTTTAATGAGACTAATAATATCACTACCTTTACAATTCTATGCTTCAAAATTTCAAGGCATTAAAATTGTCTCGTACAATTTATCTTATCTGACGTCGCAGCGTTTTCTATTTGTAGATGAAAGTTTATTCCACTTATTGCCATTTATCCTCGGCGAGCTAAATGAGCCTAAAGCCTTCCTGTCACAGACAATTTATGTGTACGCTATCGGGAACGAGTACGCTCGCGTTTTCGCTTCGCAATTCAAGGACAGTGCAAGATTCATTCCCTATCTATATTTGTACAGGGTTGTGTGTGTTTCGTTATTAATTTAATATTATTTCAAACTCAAGAATTTAATATCTCAGGGTAAACTCAATTCACAGCACTCATAATACATTTATGAAGCCATTGAGAAAAATATAATAACAGCTCATGACTGGCATCTTCATTTTTGAGCACCTAATGTACAAAAGATAAGTGCCTAAAATGAAAACAAAATATAAATAGAATCATAATAAAAAATATCTTAGAGTTTTGCGAGGTCTTAAGCCGATTTCGTTCATTGTCTTATTTTTAATAAAGCATTAAAATGATTAAAAATACAACAAAGGAAGGAAAGAAAACCCGCTCTCATCGTTCAAGATTTGTAAATATGCAAAGTGTTCGGGCGAAACTAATTTGTTTTCCTCGGGATGAAATTAAAAAGTATGACAAGAGATACAAATTGCTTCGCCCTCAATTTGCTCGTGTCCCGACTTCAGCATTTTGTTGGTTTTTTTTTTATAAAAGCTCATTTATTAGTGAAACCGCAGTGCTATGCTTTATGAATTTCTCTTTTGTGATTTCGGGTGAAGGAACGAGCAATAAACATAATTCCTGTATTTGAAAACAAAGAAGGCAATTAGATTCTTTTAGTGGATAAGTCGTGTCGTGTTGTTCGCGTTTATCTGATAAATGAATAATTGAGTATTAGGTAGTTAACGGGGTTGGTAATAGTTTGTTTTGGTATGTTTGTGAAGTTAGTTAAAGTTACCCCGTTCTTGGCCTTCGGCCTGGCCTACTAACATTACGCTGACATTCAACGTGGGGCGGCCATAAACAATTTAAAATGAAACCGCTTTGTGCTCGAGTCTGCGTACTGCGGCTACAATGAAATGCAACTATTGGTAGCTTCGGGGTATTCCGTGTGGGTAAAATACTGATGTTATCTATGTGTTTATTCCCTCGTTTGTTTCCAAGCTAAGGGTTGGTTAAGCTGGAATATGGGATTATGAAATATCAAGGCCGTATTAAGGAACGTGATCTATGTTTACTATTCTTTGATTTGTTTGTAATATAATCAACTGATATCTTCTTCTTTCAAATGTGAAATTAAAATATAAATACTTACTTAAATTTAATAAACAATCCTTTATAAGAAAATGGCCGGAAAAAGTGTCAGTATTTATTAAAATTACCTAAAAACACATCCGAAAAACCGTCACAAAAAAAACACAAAATGACAAACGGCCCGCGAGCAGTGGTGGGGCGTTAACAGTTATTTGCACTTTTTCTAAAGTAAATACATATAAGCGAGCCCTGTTAGATATTTATTCGTCCCGTAACACCCCGTACCACGATAAATCAGTGCTGTCGTGAATATAGTTTGCATTATTATGCAAAATCAAGTGAGTTCGTGGTGTGTGAATAAGAAAACGCTGTGACAGATGCTTTTAAGAACACAGCCCCCCTTTTTGTGTCTATTTGATTGGGTAACGATACGCGGCTGAAAAAGCTGGGCTCGCGAATCCCAAGTTACTGGGATAAAAAATATTTTATGTCTTAATCCAGCTTATATTTCGATTCATGTTTTATCAAGCGTTTTTTCGTACTAACAGTGACGATGAAGTCAATCTATTTTATTGTTTCTCATTATTCCAAAGCAATTGTATCCAACGTTTCTTAAAAAATATAAAAACACCTAATCATCAAAGTGTCGATGATTTAAAAAGTCATGTCATTTAATTTCTGTACATTGTATAGCGACATTACGTGTCCTAATGTGCTCATCTGCCTACCGCTTCGGGGAAAGGCGTGACATTACGTTGATTTCAGATTTTCCCTTATTTATCTGTTATGCGAATTTAATGACACCATCCTACTCGTAGCGCCAAGGATTAAGTACGCTCGACTCTACGCAAAATGATAACTAGAACTATTGACTTTATTCAAAGGCAATAAGTACTATAATAAAACACTCTCTAAATACTGTCGAATCCAGTCGTAAAATTGTACTGGAAACTGTTATATCTCTTCAAAGGATTATATAATATTTCGTAGAACGTATATACAGAATTCAATAACGACAGTTTCCCGCAATAGCAGACCAAAAGTATGTAATTTCAAAGGTTTAACACTAAATGTTCCTGGTATCTGTATCTACATACCGCCAGTTTGAGGTCCAGATATAATATTATATCCAGGAATTACATACTACGTCTGGCTTTATTGCCATTCATTGAAAAAAGTATGTTTGAGTTTTTCAGCTATAAAAATTCGTTTGCACAAATATAGTCGATGTTTGCCTCAAGGCTTGATTTAGCCAGTAAACTCATAATGAAACTGTGAAAAGTTGGTGTTGTATAAGTTAGTACTGATAATTTGTCACATAACATTTAGGAGATTTTTTGGGTTGATCTTCCATGAATATTAGCCCAAAAAGGAATCCCCGTGACCTATGTGACTCCTTGAACATGAAGCAGTCCAACTCGATTCCCCAACAACCTATAAATTCCAAACTCCCAAATAGACCGGCAACGCATTTCTTACGCCTCTGGTGTTTCGGGTGTCCATGGGCGGCGGCGATTACTTACCATCAAATGATCCGACTGCTCGTTTAATGGTATAATACCATAAAAAACATCAAATCTTACATCTTCAAAATGGTATAGTGTAGTACAGACATATAGAACTACCTATTTCTATCTACCCTTTCCAGGTAACAACATATAGGGTACCTACATAAGAACTATCATTAGTTACCTGAGGAAAATTCCGCAGACTTCTGAACACCTATCATTAGTTTCAACTGTGAAAAGTGGGGGTGCGACAGCGGTTTTAATAAAGCTGTGGTAGACTGTAAGGCGGTGTAAAAAGGTGGTTGATTTATTGATCGAACTTCATTTTAGGTTTAAATTTTATGCCTTTATTGTCTTGTGGTGTTAGTGTAACGGCTGTTGAATACAAAAACTTGAAGCCTCTATACAATGTTTTTTGAATCCCTGAAGAAAAAGGTAGGCAGAGGTGCGCATATACGATGTAACACTAAATTTTCTTCTATTATATTACAAGTTTCATATAATAAGGAGTGAGCCAAGTGTTTTTTTGTAACGCACCCACGACGACGTGTCACAATGGAACATGATTTTTTTAAAGGAGATTGTCCAAATCTGGCTATTTTTGAACAGGCTGCTCAACAAAAATGTAAATTACCAATAATTTTATTTATATTTTAGTAAATGTCTGACGCTAATAACTTTGTATCAATTTGTACTTTAAAAAAATCGATTTTTATTGGTATTTGTTATGATAAGACCAAGTATTTGTAGTAGTTGGCTTTGAATTTGACTTTAGTGCTGCCAATCTGCTGTCAATCTGTTGTGTTGTTCGTCAAAATGACAGATATTATTCGCTTTGTTCTTTTGCATTGTGAGTGTTGAAACTCCAATTTATTGCGTGGGAAAATACAAAGTAGACACATTAGTAGGAAAACATATTTTGTATATATATTATATGAAAATAACACTAAAGGCAGGACAGCCATAAAACATTATTGCTGCAACTGCATGGTCATAGAACAGTAGGTTGATGTGCACATATAATAACTATTATTTGGTTTTTTAGCTGGGCAAGGTACCAGAAAATTATTAATCCACCTGCCGAGTTCCTTGACCATATTTTAATTACATATGAATCGGATTAATAATGCAATTTAATAGAAAAAAAAGGAACGGGGTGTTTTATTTCATGCATAACCAGTTTCTATAAAATGTAAAAAAATATCTAAATATAAATCTTGATACAAAACTAAGTTTGTATCTTCATTCTTACTGATATGAACTAATAAATCAAACATATATTATTAGCTGAAGTGCTTGTTCAAAAATAGCCAAAGTCCCATACAAATTGGTCAATCCCCTTTATGTTATATTATTGAGAAGTTTTCAAAAAGAAACCCAATAAACTTTTGTCAAAACTAGGAATCGAAATCGAGATCCCTTGTTTGATTGACTACTCGATCTTGATCCTTCTACTAATTGACAGTCAAACTTTAGTGTAGGTACATACTTACCAAAAGTAATTAACCTATTCGAAAACTAGATTAAACGATACACGTTTAAAATACAACGTTTTGTTACAACGAACGCAATATAACGTTAAAGGCACCTAACAGTTATTAGTTAAACACGCGATCGTACGATTAGCCACTTATTAAATGCATGCTTAAGCTTATTCGATCGAAGAGCGATCAATACTACATGATTAATGTTTGTTCCTCACGTGATATGTGTATAAGTTTTAATAAAAAAAGCTTGTATTAAATTAGTTATGTATGTATAAATTATTAGACGGTAATTTATCATGGGCTATAAAATGGTTTTGATGTTTTTCGTAGGTTTGGTAAGCTATGGTTGGTATTGGCTGATTCTTTCATTGAATCACATAAAAATACGTAAACTTATGTAATACATTATCAGTAGGTACTCTTAGTATGAGTTTGCTTTACGTTGAACGAAATTAAAATGAGAGCGCGGTCTTTTTCGCAGATTGGTTGGTCGCTTCGCGTCGGCCAATCAGAGCTCCAAACGGGCTCTCGTTTTGTTTTTGTTCAATAGTACAGTTCCCTTATGAAAAGATCAAACGAATAGTAAAACCCTGACTATAAATTCAAAACTTTGTGCTATGACCGAACACTCACTAAAAAAACTATACAATACCTCAGTATCAACCTAAAAACCCTGATAGTTAATCGCTTTAGCAGTCATGTAACTAACTTGACAGTCAAGATTGTGATTCTTAACCACTTAATTATAAAAAAGAAATCATAATTTCTTCTAAAACGTTTCACCTTTTACCAAAAAAAGAAACATACTTTACATAATAACATATAATTATTGCCTAACCCCTACTAATTAACAGCTAAACTCACGCAACTTTCCATTCAAAAATAGGTCTTAAACAGTATTACATTACAACTTAGTTTGTTTCTCTCGCCGGGATATTTGTCAACTAAACAGCTCACATCCCGGTTTATTTATGTCTCGTAAAAGCCTGATTGATAACGTAGATGTGGAAATTTGTACGCAAAATGGATAATAATACATCACCCAAATGCAATTCGGAAAGGAAATTCCCATCACACGTATGGGAAATGTACCATAAACGAGAATGTTTCGAATGTTTCAAATGTACACCTTTACAACAAATATGAGGAGGTAGCTTTGGATAAAAATTGATTGGTGATTTAGATTTTGTGCGTAAATTAATTGAATAGTTATTTTAGTAACTTTTTCTTTCCTACCGATGCTTAGTATTTTTTAAGTTATAGTCCTAGTATAATTTTATTAACGAAAATTGTTGTTTAGGTTATTGATTGGAAAGATCTAACCATCTAACACCACGCCTTGCACCCTCAGACTTCTAAACAATATGTGTATAAAAAGTAAAGAGACTGATGAACTATCTAAAAGTCATCTCCAAAGAAAGGCATACAACTAAACTTATAATTTTTATAATAAAAAATAATTTATTCTTCATATTTTCAGAATCTGTCACTCAAACGTGTACCAAACTAAAAGTCTACCCACATTATATTGTAAAGAAATACCCATTTTTATAACCAATATTTCTTTTTAAATAATTTAATAACAGTCATAGTGATATTAATATGTTTTGAAAAGAAATAACTAATGTTATCAATATAATATTCTTCACAAAGGTAGAGTGACGTTTATTGAAGTATTAAAGTGATACTTAAAAGCGTTCAATGTCGAATTATGTTTTAAAATCTTCAATTTGATATGCAAATGTTTTAACATGGCTGAAGGTATCGCCGTCATCTACAGCTCGCGTGGGAAGACTGAAAGCGAAATTCAAATAAAGATTATTTACATTACAGTGGGAATGAGATTCTGCCATTTCCTTTGATACACTGTAACAAGGAAAATTTCAAACGTGAAATTTTGACGCTGTGTTCGTTTGAATCGGTGTAAAAAAATGTGTTTAGAGGGTCTCTAAAATGTAAGAAAAAAAAGAACTTTTGCTTCGTAGGATAGGAAGAGTAGGAACAATAAAAGTAAATTGAAGTTGGATAGAATTTTCGCTTCGCGAGTTTTAGTGGCCGATTTGGCGTAACGAGTTTTTACCGCCTTTACAACTTCGCAAGTTTTCACAGCGAAGTTGTGTAGCAACAGTTTTTGTACAGAGTCCAAGGTTTGCGACCGTGTCGAAGTTGCACGTTTCGCGTTCGACTCTATGAAACTTACTTTCCGTTCACTTCGCTAAGATTTACACTTACAATTTTCTTGTAGGCTGATTGAGTCATCAGACTTTCAGCTAGTTGTTAAGATAAGAATTGTTTCGGTACTTTATGTAATTGCGCCCGAAGGAAAACAAAAACAAGAAATATCGCTAGAGCTTTGTTTGACTTGTATCGTCTTAGATAAAGCTCTCTGACATTTAGACGTTGACTTTCTTTGTGTGTACAATTTTATCTAAATTGTTTTTCAAAACACTAAGTTATGTTGTTTCATGTTACATTTCAAAGAGGCAATTGTCTTTATCTTTGAATTTATTTAGGTACAAAGGATGACATTATGAGAATGATAATGCTAATATTATTTAGTACATTGAATGGGATTATCTACATTTTTGTTATTTTTCAGATTAACAAATAATGCTTTTGCTTAATATACGTTAATAAGATTATTATGAATATTTATTACTGTTTTTAATAGCAGATGCACGACACGGCACACGGCAAGGATTATTAGCAAACCAAGTATAATGATATAAAAATTACAGAAACGGACATGATGTTGTAGGTTATCTTCAAAATTATGTAAGTAGACCGGTGTACTAATTCAGAACTAGCTACTAACAATTATCGGAAAGGTAAAATTCCTATTAATACTTTATCCAACCCAGGAACTGAAATCGAGAATCTTAGCTCGGCAGTTTCACTTACAGCGTTTAGAAAAAATGAGGATGATTTAGAGTAAATCTTACAGTATATATTCCTTTTGTATAAAACATTAAGCAGGATAAAGATAATACACGTTTCTTTAACGTTAGTACCTACTTATTATATCGTCAGATATCCTTGGCGTCAACAAACAAGTAGTAATGTTTTATTCTCTGTAGCCTCCTAGAGTATCGCCTAAATATTCACTTTGCTATGGTAAATAAATCATTGAGGCGGAAATGTGTAGGCGGCTTCGTACGCCGCGTCAGCCAAAATTGGACACGAATGCAACAAACTAGTGCGCATATAAGTTCAAATATTGCCTAACGCCTATGACCTAATAAATGTGCAACTTAATATTAAGTTGATGTTGTACAAATAATAGAAACGTATTTCTTCTGTATAATACTTTTTTTCTAATTTTCCATTTAACTGTTCACGTGGCGTTCCATTATAAATTCTTAGAATCATATAAAGGATACAAACATGACTTCATAGTAGGAGTATGTAACAGAACATTAATGACATAAGCAATTATTAATGTACATTTCAGATGATACGATTATCTATTGAGAATGTCATCATCATCATCAACAGTCTATAGCAGTCCACTGCAGTTCTATGTATACATAATTATACGCATCTCAATTAAAACAATAGCCTTGTTTAACGTTTAACAAAATAACAACACAATATCATTACCTACAAAATTATTTCCAGTAAATACGAAATGAATTTAACTCCTAACTAAATTTCTAATTAATGACAGATCCACTATAACCCTAACCTAAAACCATGCAGTTTAATCAGTGACCTGTACATTGAGGTAGTGAAAATCATCATTTGCTAGCATCTAACTGTTAACGGGTGCACATAATGTGAATTAGTATTACCAATATGTTTGTTGCCCAATCGTAGGTAGGTTTGCCCACCCGCCTATGCCCGGGCAATTCCATCTCGGCAACACCACAAACTCCGGTAATTGGAAGCACTGCGCTCGGATATTGCTTTTTGATGTTATGAAACAACAAATTTTGCGATGAAATTTAATTCGTGATTTTAATACTAAAATCTCATTTTGAAGACTTGTTAGTTTGCTAGATAGTTGTCGTTGAAATCTTGTTTTATATGTTTTCTTTATAATTGTTTAAAGGTAATTTATATTATGACAGTAAATTTTCCTTTTAAATACAGCAAGAACTCACAAATAAATTTTGAATCAATTAACTATGTGTACTTAAATTTGATTTACACCTAATTTAATAGATATAGCTATTAGGTTATGTTACGACTAGCGTGAACATTTGCAACTACAAGCCGATTAAATACTATTGGACTTTTTGGCAGTGTAAAATCAAAAACAGAATTTCATTGGACATTTAGCAACAGGAACAATCCTCCGAATTAACAATTAACATAACCAACAAAATACATAGAAAAACAATTTCTACCAAGAACATCAGAAAATAGAGATCTCCTGAAACAAAAACAAATAAACACAAATTACATTAACAGACGGCCAAAGACAAACATGATTGTAGCCGTATTATGAAGCGGCTAAGTGAAAGTTTTATTAGTAATCCTATTACGGCCGCCAATCGGACAGTGCCGTGTTTGAGCGAACTATTATAAAACACCCCATTAGCATGGTAGAATAATCCGGACTAATGAAATTGTAGTATTAAGAGCGGAGGTGCGGTCGCCAGAGACGGAATATACTATTTTGTTGCGTTATTGGATTTTGTGTACGTACTTTTATAAAGTATTAAGTACTGCTTTAAGTTTTGTTTTGTATGGTTTTATTTTCTTACCTGAATAAAATACAAAATCACTATTTATTATATTTCAAATATTAAATTATAAGTAAGCTTATTATTAAATGACTCATTCTTTTTTACTATATTTTATAGTTTTATTATTATCAGAATTTGATACAAGACCAAAATATTATTCAGTTAAACATTGTCGTGTCATGGTTTTCACATAATATGTATCAAAATATAATGTTTCAACAACAATTTATGAGTGATAGTGTAAAAAATATTGTTTTAAAAGAGTAACAATGGAGTTTCTTCCTTGTTCTACACCATACGAAACTACACTTTAGAACGACCACCAAGCTTCACTTACAAACAGACTGACCGATATTTCAATTTGACGTTTCACATGTGTTTAATTAAGGACTAATTGAAATAAAATGTTTTGACTTTCAAACTTAAACTTAAATTAGAAATAGGTAATACTTACATTGGCTGAAATTTTCACTCAGAAGAAAGTATGTTGCAGAGATACATTAAAAAGAAACACGTGCTACTCAAATTTGACAACCCAAAACCTCAACCTTACTTTCCCCGAAGACGCACAGATAGTCGCTCCAATCAAAACAATACATAAAGACAAAATCTAATACCATAGAAAATTACGTGGATGTTTTTACGTAAGTTATTTGAGTATTGAGATAGCTACTCAGTATGGAATGGGGGCAGGCGCGAGCGATTGTATTTCACTCGATAACAAGCTGACCTCGCCTGACCTCACTCTAAATGTAATTTGAGTCGATGCGCTAAATTCAATTCCAAGCTTTTATTTGCATATTTCTTTTTATAACAGAGACAGTTCGTTGTGGATAGCCTTAATTATTTTTATTGTATTCTTCTTTATCATAACGTAACGTGATCGGTGCGTTTGTGGTCGAGAATTGGGTTTTGTTTTTGTGTTTGGGGATGCTATTCATTACATAAGATATATTAGATATATTTCATGCTTATGGTTCGATTGCTCTGCAGATGTATCATACTCGACTCATTTTAGTACTATTATAGTAACAGTTTATACTTACTTACTTATGGATAAAAGTACATAGTAAAAAGTGTAGTATCGAAAGTTATCTTAAGATTTTCGTTTTTATACTTTTATTAACTTCATACATACTTTTTAAATTACACAGCAATTTAGAAATACTCGCTTATTATGCTAGGCTAGGCATGGCATATCAATAACACCAAATTTTAAACGACTTAGAAATCAAAACCAAATCCAACGCTGGCCACTGGAACATAAAGCCACCAAAAATGTAATATAACAAACAAAAAATACAACAAAACATCACTTCACCCTACTAAGAGGCCGACAAAGACATGACAACAACACGTTGTCACATCATAAAATGTCTAGCGTGTTTAGCCCGCACTACTCAAAATGAACAAAAACGTCCTCCATTTAAAATTGTCACTACACACATAGATATATTATTAAAACAAAGGAAGACAGTAGAGCTTCATCACCTCTGTTATCAAAAGTGTACATGCAACATTTACATGTTTTTGTTTGTCAATGCACACGGCATGGTGATAAACTAACACTGTTGTGCTATGAAAAACAGGTGCTAAAGAACGCTATTACTTAGAAAATCTTGGTCAGGTGGTATTCTGGGTTGGGTAAAATGGTTCTGTATTATGAAAAAAGAAAAAAATCTTGCTTTATCGGTTTTTGTATATTATAAGCAAGCATATTGTAAAAAACATTATACATAAATGCTGTATATAATTCCGGCTTCATCTAGCTTATTTGCAGTAAAAGGTGGTAAAAGTACAATGTGCAGAAATAAACAATAGTTTCAATAGTAAGACTTTTACTGCTGCTTACACATGTTACGTGAGAGCGAATTAGTTTTAAATAATTAAAATTATTGTACTTTTTTGTTATTTATATAACACTTTAACTGTATTATAGTGTATTGGCTTAAGCTGTCAAATTATGCATGTTTTTTCTACTAAATAAAATATTGCGTGAGAGAGCTTTCTGAAGTGAGATTTATTTATTATTGCTTGATGGGTATACCAAAATCCACTCAATTTTCTCCGAAATGATGTAAAGGTTTTTACCAGTAGCATTATTAGTCTAATATTACAATTGATACTTAGAAATTCTACTGCCAAAACTATTCTACAAATTTCGAAAATGAATACTATTCCAACTAATATTTTAAGTTTGTTTGTTTAATAGCTGTTTACGCTTTATCTATTCACCCAATCTTCTTGGAATTTTCTATATAGTTAGGAGTACGGAGAAAAACACGGATTACCGGGTAGTTGCGGTCAAAGTGGTAAGAGCTAATTACGTAGTAACCTCTCTTTGCTCCTTATCATATTATTTCAATTTAATATACTGTGAAATATGCTATCAAACTTATGCCACGTTACGCCTTTAATCCCTGAAGGGGTAGGCAGAGGTGCACATTACGGCACATAATGCCAGTAAACAATGTACACCTACTTTTCACCATATGTGTTATAAGTCCCATATAAAACGGGGTGAGCCTATTGCTATATACTGACTACAATTTTATTCCAGTCTCCGTGCTACTGGTCAGAAATTTTCGAAAAACCGAAAAGGCCTGTCAATACTTTGCCCGACTTGGGAATTGAAACCGAGACCCCTTGACCGGCAGATGCTCTTGCGATCACTCGACCAACGTAGCTATTAAACTTCTTTAACTAATTACCTTATTCAAGAAAAACTTAAGAACTATTTTATCTACGTACATAGGTTTTTTGCATCGGATTTATGTACAGAATCCTAAACCACCGTATAAAATGTTGCTAGATAATTTTATAACACTTTGTACAATATATGTCTCTGTAAGCAAGTTATTCCCCATTACTTGTAACTAATAGCTTGAAAGACTGGGCGACCGTGCGTTTCTTATTAAGATTCATGAGCAGTAGTTACTGCTAACTTTCCGTGTGAACCTGGAGTAGGGTTAATGGTATCAATTAATTTGTTCTCTTATCTCTACAGTTATGTTCTTTAATTCAATATTTAAACGTGGTTTAGAATGACAACTGTGTTTTGTGGTAGGTTAAGAATTGAGCTGGATATTTGGTTGAAGTTAGTTTATGTTTTATTGGATTTAAAACTCTATACTTTGATAGGTGGGTATAAAGTTTTAAATATTTTTCCTAATTATGTATGTATACTACTAGCTTCTGCCTGCGGCTACGCCCGCGTTCTCGTGGGACAAAAAGTGTCATATTATTATGTGTTATTTCAGACCATAATCAAACCCTGTTCTAAATTTTATCCCCATCCCATTAGCCGTTTTTACCTGATTGGGTAACAAACATATAGACTTGTAAACTTTTGTATTTTTTATATCAGTGAAATGTACGACCAGGTACGTAATTTGAAATTAATAACAAAACGGAATAGATTTCTTAATATACATAAATTCTTAACATAATATTTAAGCTGGCAACGCACTTGTAACGCCTCTGGTGTTTCGGGTGTCCATGGGCGGCGGCGATTGCTTACCGTCAGGTGATCCGTCTGCTCGTTTTATACCATAAAAAAATCCTTCCCAATATTTGAAAATGGGCTAATCTTTGCCTAATTTTAATGACACCATAAAAGTACATAATACATAGCTATCTAACATAACATTACAGTTATAACGAACGAGTGTCAACGACTTTAATAAAGTGAGTGAGTGTTAACCGCTGTTTGTTTGTTTTACGACGACACCGGGGTTCAAAGTTAACCTTAGTGTTAATGGACTAGTTATACAATAATGGCTGCAGTTCCAAGCTCTTGTTATCTTTAAACTGAGTATGAAGTTCAATGACCAGATTTCTGTGTTGGTTCTTGAAGTGGACGTAAGGGTAACTGCTGATTTTGGGTAGGGAAAAGTATACATAGCTGGAATGTAATTTTTTAGAAATTTTTATTTTAATAGCGGAATTGGTACCTGAGGTATGATTTTTGCCTTATTGACTGTACGGTTGGCGCGGTGGTTGGTCAACCGGTTACCATGTAACGTGTAGCCGGTTTGATTCCCGCACAGAGCAACTCTTTGTGTTTTAAGTTTGTAGAGGACAAAGCTGAAAAGAAAAATGATAATAAGATTGACGACATTTACCTTAAGCCCGTGAATTATTCGTGTTTCACTTGTTACCTGTGTACCTGCTAACCCTTTTCGATAAGATAGTTCATGATGCAATGTCATGTAACGTAGACTATATCCTCCACTAAAATAGCAAATTTTTTCTGCCCATAAATTTGTTTGAGCTGGATTTGAGTCTGTCGTGCGTAGTGTGTCAACCAATCACTCACTGTGCTGTTCTATTGTTCAATGGAATTTGGCAATATGCTATTTGAAATTTGCAAAAGGGAAAACTAGTTTATCCATTATAATCCTAGTCATTATTACCTGTTTGGTACACATCAGTGTAAGATGATACATATCAATGTATCACCACCATATCGGTCAAATAACGTAAACTGCCGATGGTACACCTCCTCCAATGACTTCGGTTTGATTTAGCTTGACCTGTTTGTATATTAAGGTCTTTAGTAATTGGAAATTAACTTCTTCCTCACGCCCATATTTGGTACACACTCTTAAACTTGATGACCATACAATATAAGCTAATTAAAATCGTCTAACATAAAAAAAATGGAAGTGAGTTGCATTAAGTAGCTGCATTACTCACGCAATTACTTAATGAGACAAAATGCAAAATCTTCTTCTCCATTCTAAAAATAGGAACAGAATTGAAATAAAGCTATAAGGCTGGTTAGAAAAAGAAAAAGAAATAGTGTATTTTCTCCTTATGTTTCAAGTGGTTCTTAACGCCGGTTAAGATACAGATATCGTAGACATAAAACGTCAATCATACTCGTATTATACCCTTTTTATGTAGTCACCCCTTTTTATTTGTCACTTTAGCTGAAGACAAACCCTAATAAACCGCTGTCCAAATAAAACTATTTTCTTTTTCTTTTAAAAACAGTTTTTCAAGCACTTGGATGATTGTTCGACAGTGCTGTAGTAATAATAAAGGTATGAGTTTATATGTGTTTAATAGGAAATATGTTTACATATACATTTTAGTAACTTGTTGATTAATTATTATGTTATCGGCTTACTCACGTATTGTTTTGACGAGGAACTCGACTAGTTTCAAGCCATGCTAGAGGCTCATATTCATGAGCAGCATTCCGCGACACACGACGCGGCGATTGTCGCGCTGCTACTCTGTGAGTAAGCCGATAACATAATAATTAATTTAGTATGTCTCACGAAAGTTACAATAAAACTTGTTGATTCTTCATTCCTTATTTATTGGTGTAATCTGGTTGACCAAAGCCATATGATTAACTTTATACCCATAAATGTAAAATTCATGGCAAATGATATGTACAGATAACTTTTTTTATGACGACTTTTAAACCAGTGACCACATTGAGCATAGAAACTCCGACAATCTGGAGAAGCTGGTGGTTGCTGGTCAGGTTAACAGGAAAAGACCTCGCGGCCGTTCACGAACCCGTTGGCTAGATGCTGTAAAAAACCTCACCGGCCTGACAGTTCTATAAACTATAAAGTCCGCATAGGACGGAGGCGGTTGAAGAAGGATCGTACATCAAGTGACGCGTGCACCAAACTATACATGACTTTCAGTAATGAACAGAACGACTGAGAAGAAGAAGAAACAAGTGATAAATGTGCAAACTATAATAAACAAACCAATTCATAACTTAGTCAACCATTGTGCCTCGTATCACCAGACAAAGGAGTTAAAAATACTACAATACCCAACATCCTTCTCCCGTTCACACGGTAAATTCTTTCCAAAAATAGAATAAAGTATCTGGCCAGTTTATCGTGGCCGGCAGTGTAACTCGTATTTCACGGCGACTGTACTGCCGAACAACGATAAAAAGCTTAAAACGATGTCTAGTAAGTAATTCATACATCTTTAAGCGGATGTATTGTGTGATTTCTTCCTATATATCACATACTTACATTATTTAGGGTGATCCGATTTTTTTGCTATGTTTTTCTATGGTTTATTTAAAGAAAATGTCATAGTTATATAGACGTGTACGATTTCTCTTGTCTTTATTGATTGAGAATAATAACTTTAGTTAATATTCAAACCTTCAAGAAAAGAGCGTTCTCCTTTTTAAAAGGCCGGCAACGCACCTATGACTCTTCTGGTATTGCGGGTGTCCATGGACGGCGCTGATTGCTTGCCATCAGATGACACGTCTCTTCGTTTGCCCCCTATTCCATAAAAAATATTTATACTATTATAATATAACCCAAAAAACAAAATAAAAACCACATTTTTAGTGGTCGCACTAGTTTTCACTGGACCAAAACTAGCCAAGCCTCTTAATTAAACAAAAAAAAAAAAACCTAGAGAAGTCCCTGTAAGAGAAACTCAAAAATCAAATTACTGAAATATTACCACATCATACCGACACGAGATTTAAACTCTAATTAATTACGAAAGGGTTGACAATCTGCCCCAATATTTAGCGAAATCATAAACCTTTAATCCAGGTGACGCCATATTTAAGCCCATCAAATACTGCACTGGTTTTGCAGTAATTTTAAACGCGTTTAACCTCGTCATCCTGTTATATTTATTTAACAAATTGAATTTAATTAATGATTACTATGTGTATTTTCAATTATTAACATGTTATTATGATGAATTTGTCAGTTGAATAGTCATACGTATGTACAATCTCTTTTAGATATTGTTATGAGCTTTTGAATGAAATTAGTATGTAAAAAATCACAAACTGTGTTTTCATTCAAAATATTCTTTGTGTGATCCGCAAATTATTGTTCCGGGGGTCAGTGTAAGTTTTATGAACATATTCAATCTAAGAATATTTTTTTTTGTGTGAGGTCACATTTTTTAAGTTACAGAAGGAATAACAGTGTCTAATTTTCTACATCAACAAACTAAGACATGAATACCTGAAAAATAATGACATAATATCTATATCAGGGGTGGCCAACTTATATGTACTCGCGATCGACGTTTTTTCTAAAAATTCCTCGCGATCTACCTTTTATACAAAATATTTATTATTTTCTCTACACCACCCAAGGGTCAGACAGACAGAAAATGCCAACGGCATTATGTCCAATGTATTTACGTGCATAAATCTTTAAATAAAAAAAATAACAATACATTATATTACGAATGATTTAGAACTCAATCAGTCCCACTTTGACAATAAAGTTTTGCCTACTGTTAAATCACTATCAGTGTGACCAAATTCGGATGATGAAATGTTCCTAGTTCATACAGAGAACTGGAAACGCTCGACTACAAACCGTGTTTAGTTAACTCTGTGACAATTTGTGTAATAGGGAAAAGGCCGGGCTTAGATGCAATTCCAAATTCAGTGCAAACCCTCAAACAATTATCAAATTGGCCATGTTTGCGTATATTACTCGTACCTACATTGTTAGGACGTTGTTCATACATGGGCTATACATAACCAGTCTATCCTGATCTCCTTTTGTTTGACCATTCCCCACATTCGACGGTCAGTTTATACTGGTTGTGTATAACTTGTTGTGTAGCCGTATATACTACATATGCCACATTAAATGTCAACGTAGCGTTTATTTGGTGTACAGGTAATATGCAACTAGTGTACGTAGTTTAGCATTCATGACCCTTGTTCGTAACGTACGCAGTTGTGACATGGTGACGTCATACAATTATAATACGCTGTTCTAGTCAAAATATTGTATGTTTGTGTATTTTAGGGGAAACGGGTGTGTGGGTGTATATTTTTTTTAGACAAAAGCGACCACTATAAAATTTACACCTCAAATGACTGTAAATTAATCTATTTTTAAAAGTAATTATGATATTTATAGTTTTTTGTTTATTGGTTTTATTTTAGAATGTATACAGGGTGTAACAAAATACCCATATACATCAAGAAGCACTGAATAATACAGGTTTAATAGAATCTCTACACAAAGTTTCAGCCTAAAATTCGTTTAAAAAAAAATTGGTACCAAATTCTTGGTGTCGTATGATTCTTGATTTTAAATCATACATACGTGTCACAACACTACAGGGGTCGAGACATTTCTTCTGTAAATCTGATCTCCCTTGATGTGTATACCCCCTTTTTGTTACACGTTGTATATGTACAGGTCGGTACTTTTATTGATTGATAAATTCCTATAGAGAGTCCTTACGAGATTACGAGACAATGTGATCGCAATTCAAGGAAGTCAAAGTCAAATAAAGTATAAAAGAACGCCAGTGTTTTGTTTTTGTGCAATCTTAATCAGTTCTTACTAAAGACGGTTTCTCGCAGCATCCTATTACTCAATCGAGTCTTTGCAAAGTACTAATACCTAATTGCCGTTACTTCCAGATTCCAATTCTGTTTCCATCCCGGCCCAAACAATAAATTAGGCAGCTAAGACACAGTATCGCATAAATCAAACGCTATCCTAGATTGTTCAAAGAAATCAAATTAGACAAGACTATCAAAATAGTTGTTTGTTTTATAAAACAACAATTTTAAAAACAATTATAAAACAACAAGGTTGACGCAGTGGCTGGGTAACTGGCTGCCGTGCAACGGGCAGCGGGTTCGATTCCCGCACAGAGCAACTCTTTGTGTGATCCACAAATTGTTTCGGGTCTGGGTGTCATGTGTATGTGAAATTGTATGTTTGTAAATGCACCCACGACACAAGAAGAAATCCTAGAGTGGAGTCCGTGAAATGAAATGAAAAAAAAATGAAATGAAATTGTACAGAACCACATTTATAATATTAAAACATTACTTAAGTTATTAAACAACTTGAATAACACTTTTAAAACAGAAAACATATGAAACAGAACCCTTGAACGAACCCTTTGGCCAATCAGTTCTACTGACGGATTAGTAATCAATTAGCAGATGTATGCAATCAAATCAATACTCTATTTGTATGCTATCCTTCCCCTACCCACCCCGAATCCCGTGCGGTATGACTAAATCCAATCAAAGCCAGTTCACGCACACATTTTATTTATACCGCTTTACGCGATTGGATTTTTGGATAATTATACTTATTTTTGTAGAGGGTGTTATTAAAAGCGGTGGTGGTGTTTTGAACTAATGTTCTGTTGAAAATAATGATATCTACCTACCTACTATAAGTTAGCTAAGTAGTGTAATGTGAATCAAAAATACAATTAATGCAAATGTACATAATATGATATTGAATCCACTATCCACCTCGCCTAAATTTAAAGGAACCTTTAAGCTGATATAAGTGATATTTAAGGTTATGATTTTCACTAACCTATAAGTGATATCTAACAGTGATTATAGGGGTTAGTTGAGGTGCTACGCTATGCTAAGTACCTTTTAGTTAAGAGATAGTTTAGGGGTAATTGGCGAAAACGGTCCTTATTAATCTTTGTAAAGTGCCAAAAAGTTGATAGTACCTACTATATTTGGCATTAGCCATTGCTTACCCATGGTAAACAAAGAATAGAGCGTTAACTCTTTAACCTCTTACCAGCCTATGTATCTTGGCTCGCCCAAAGCAGAAGAAGTCATCGGATGATTATCTCCCCACAAAAAACAGCCTATGTACCTTAAAATAAACATAAGTATAGTGTAACAGTTTGGTAAGACTATTACTAACTTATTATTACTCTAAATTGAAAGGAACCCCATAAGCTGAAATAAGTGATATTTAAGGTTATGATTTTCACTAACCTATAAGTGATATTATATAACAGTGATTATAGGGGTTAGTTGAGGTGCTACACTATGCTAACTACCTTTTAGTTAAGTGATAGTTTAGGGGTAATTGGTAGAAACGGTCCTTATTAATCTTATGTAAAGTGCCAAAAAGTTTATAGTACTATATTTGGCATAAGACAATGCTTACCCATGGTAAACAAGGGATAGAGCGTTAACTCTTTAGCCTCTTACCAGCCTATGTATCTCGGCGCGAACAAAGCAGAAGAAGTCATCGGATGATTATCTCCCCACAAAAAACAGCCTATGTACCTTAAAATAAACATAAGTATAGTGTAACAGTTTGGTAAGACAAAACTAACTTATTATTACTCTTAAATAATCTTACAATTAGTATCGCACGCACCACCTTATTTTAAAAATAAACTGCCACTCTGTATAAATACGGAATACGATTGTTTATAGCGGTTTTAGCGAGATAAGTGAGAGATTAAGCTGTTTATCTGGTTTAGTGTGATTAGAATGCTCAATTGCTTGCGATTCAATTTCGGTGCTTACGCTCGTGCCATAAAAAGGTGGAGATAAAATCGTTCAATGATTTTCGTCGAAATGAAATACTGTTTTGCGTTGCAATTTTGTTTACTTTTCGTTTTTTGTAATTGAACTACAAAGCTATTGAACGTGTTTAATTCAATTACGTTATTTGTACTAAAATAACAAAGGCTTTAAATTATTATTCAAATTGAGGGATAAAGAATATTTCCTCTACATTTAGGCCTACTTATTATCATATCTTGACTATGTTTATTTGGGCACCTGAATATAGGTAGCTATACAAAATACCTGACCTAGAACACCTACACGTTCCGCAAACATCTCTAAGTCCCACCAACCAAGAAACCAGAACACGTGTAATAACAGTTACTACTATAATATATTCTGGAAGTAACTTACATACAAATTAAAAAAAAAGTTATGTCCATGTTTTTGACGTCACTGAAGGACAAGCAAGCAAACACGCATTCACACTTCGAATTGAAATGAAATGATATTTATTTCTGTATGTTATAAAATAACACTTTTACACGTCAATATTTCAAATAGCTAGATGAGGCCGGCATTTCCTATCCGACTACCCTGAAACAAACTCAGAGGTCATAGTCTCTTTTAAAGTTCAGACAATGAAATACAGGATAATGTGAGAGAAGAATTAGTACGTCAATTACCAGATTACTCCCAAAATGGCAACATTGTATACAAACAAAGAAAAATATCAGAGAATGTAGTCGATGGGCAAGTGGCGAGAGTATTATGTTAGTACGGCCGAGCTTGCATGTACAGTCGCTCGTAAAAGTGAGACCGGACACATCCTGTTATAAAGAACGCTTTCAATTGCAAATGGGTCGTGGGGCCAGAGAGACGCCGAATTTATGACCCTGGATGGCAAACGAGCACGTTATTTGGACTCCAATGGAGAAAAAAATAGGGATAAAGGAATTGAGCCATTCATTTTTCATAGTTTTATTTATGTAAGTCCATTCGTAGCCGAGTTACGATTCTATAAAATGTTAAGGACCATTTTTGTTGTCGCCGGTCGAAACTTACGGTGAGGGTTGTACAATTTTAATTTGATCTCTCTATTGGTTGCTTTGTAAGATATTTATTTTAGATGGCTGTAGTTCAATAGTCATAATACTATCCTGATTTGTAAAACTTTCGATTAAAGCTCCTTGTGACGTGTTGATACTTACTAAAAAGATTGGTTTTTGAAAATGTTTCACTATGTTAATAGTTATCTCTGATAAAATCTTCTTAGACACGGATAATAAACTAAAACCCTAAGAAAACTTTAATAAAGTTTATAATTTGTACATGTAAACATAACTACACCTTAACGAAGTAATCCAACTTTCAATTCAAATATCGTATCAAAGAAAAACTACCAACAACGAACGAAGTAAATCAGTATGAAAGACAAGTTATTGCAACGAATGCACAATAAACAAGCAAGGGAGAACCATCGGTAATGTAACAGTGACGTATAAAATATTCAACTGTCGATCCAAGCACTAATTGGAAGGCTAACGAGATATGTTCAGAAGTGGGCACTCATACTTCATCTCCCTCACTCTTAGCTGTTTTGTTTCATCAATCAATGCTTTCAGATTGTGCGGTTTAGAATTGATACGATAGAATATTCTAGAGCTTTGTATCTTTTTAAAGGGACGTTCGATTCTTTTGTCTAGTGCTACGGGTTTGTGTACATGAGAGCATCGCGTATTTTTATTGTCCTTAGTTTAAGGGTTACATGGCATTATAAAATGTAGTGTGCTCTAATCAAATTTGGAAATAAAAACACTTTCAATAAGATTTATAGTTGTGAGACTGTTAATTACTGTTGGTGTAATATGACTCAGTATACAACAAATCGACTAGTTTAATGTGATTAGGAGTTCGATATCACCTAGGGATGTGCCGTAACACCGTGGGTGCTCCGGCGCAGGTCTACTTAGAGGACCCGGTGTCCCTTACAGGTGCAGATGTTGGCCACCGGGGTGATTTTAGTGAGGTAAAAATCCACAATCCACACTCCCTAGTTAGCAAATATACCCCATCATTAAAAAAAGTGTATCCGCCATCATCAGAAAACGCATGGACTGAACCAAATAAAGGTCTATTAATTGGTGCTTAACAACTTAAGCAACACATTATTCGACAGCAACAATGATCCGCAAACAAAAATAAAACAGCATTTAAAACTAACTCCGGAGCGAACCTCACACGGATTAGTGGAATGGAAAACTAGATTTACAAAATTAAACTTTCATGTCATAAAAAAACTAAAAAATTTTGCTCTGGAAGGCAGGTCTGCTTAAAATAGCGTCAGAATTTAGCTAGCCACGTCATTAATTTCACGTTAATGGTGGCCTGACGTATCTCTAATGGACAGCGACAAAAATACGGGCCTGTAATTAATGGACATGCTCCTTGAAAAAAGGTACGCGTTGAGTGTGTTCCTTCAATTATATTATAACACTAGCGAGTACTACCTGGTTTTGTACAGTCTCAATTCTTTTATGACGTACCTTAAAAGACAGTTTCATGGTTTTCGTTTTCAAACTACACTTTGGTGTAACAAAAGTGTTAGTTTTTTTTAAGGGTGGAAAATCATCCAAAGGTGTGAGGGAGTGTCAGATTCTTACTGACTAAAGGCCACCCCGTTTCTACTCCTGCCTCTTTTGAGGCAGAGCCCCAGTAAACCCGCTAGGTGGAACGCAACTCCGGAAAAGTGTTACAGTGGTTTATGGAATTGAAACGAAACTCTGACCAAAGTAGACCTATTTTATTTTAGACAATTTGGCCTTCTATTGCCTTCATAAGAACTTAAATAACCCGTATGTCTGCACCACAAATTTCGGTTCATTTACATATATAATTATTATAATCAGTGGCATTACGTGCCATAATGTGCACCTCTGCCTACCCCTTCGGGGATTAAAGGCCTGACGATATGTATGTATGTATGTATAATTATTATTAGTAGTTAGAACCTCAGCATGAGTACATAATCAGGTTATTAGTGGCATAAACTCTTGAATTAGGAAAACAGCTCCTATTACTTGCAACATAAAGATGTTGTCAAGGTCCATATACGGTTGACGTGCGGTTTATTAGTACGTCTAGTAGTAAATTTTCTTGAATAACAAAAACCATCTTTATTGCTTACGTAATAAAGTCGAATTGTTATGCGGTCATTTGTACTAGAAGTTTCGTAGAAGACTCATTTTACAGGCTATCTGGTAGGGTCTATAATTTTCATGTGGATGTGTTTTTACCTGTAAATCTTTATGTATTTATTAAGGAACGTTATTGTAATAAAATCTCGTCATCTTACTTCAGGAATTTTTCTTTGTAAGGACTAAGACAGAATCTATACTAGATTTATCTGAATGACTATGGTTATTTTCCTTTCTCCTAATTAGTTTGAAATACAACTAGCTATTGTTCAACTTTTACTGGCAACAGGGCGATTTTTATTGTCTACAGGTTTGCTATTGCTATTGCCAGTTGCTCTGCTTTGGTTGAAAGACAATCTAAAACAGAAAGAAATACTCAATTCGAATTAGTAATTCCTAAGACAAGTACTTTTAAACAAACCAACAAAGTTTTCAGCTTTATAATTGGTATTGGTAAAAAGAGATACCGGCCTAATTGAGAACCTCCTCTTTTTTGGGAAGTTGGTTAAAAAGTGTGTTAAATGTACCTACACCTCTGCCTATCCTTTTAGACAAAAGAGACAATTGATGTTATGATTTTTCAGTAACTAATACGATAACACCAGCATAATAATTTCAGCTAAAATCACTGATCCACACACGTGGTAGTTTAGAGTCAATTTTTATTTTACAACCAATATGGCGGCACTCTTTATTTTTTTCTGGCAATATTTTCAGAAACAAAATTGTGAATTGTGCCGATATTTGTACCAATATTGTGAATAGCAATATTTATTCATTTTAGTGGAGTTTATTGTTATAACATTGTTTTATTATGTACAGTTGCTGCAAAAGTTCCTGGTACAGTTGCTGGCACAGTTACTGCAACAGATACTGCAATAGTTACCGCAACAGTTGCTACTACAGTTACTGCAACAGTTGCTACTACAGTTACTAGAACAGTTACTGCAACAGTTGCTACTACAGTTACTGCAACAGCTCCTGGTACAGTTACTGCAACAGTTGCTACTACAGTTGCTAGTACAGTTGCTGTAACTGTTGCTGATACAGATGCTGTGTCAGTTGCTGCTAAAGTTTGCTGATTTTCAAGTATAAGTTGAAGTTTAGTAACATAAATTTTCTAGATTAGCCTGTTGTAATTCAGGCTAAGTTTGTGCTAAAAACTATGGCAATAAACAAACACAGCCTCTAAATCTATTATAATAATATAGTGTGTAAAAATATTGATATATACTTGTTAATTACGTAAACGTGATAGGTATTTATTCTACAGGAAAATGTAACAATATCAAAACACCGGTACCTTTACCCAACAACGGCATAACAAAAGAAGTGACTATAACAATAAATTAATGTTATAATAAATAACAGGTCCATTCTGTAGCATTATACCGAGTATTAATTATACACAATTAACTGTAGGTATTACAGAATATCAGAAATGCGATTACGAGCTATTATCGCAATGAACAATGGTTTCCATTCAAGACGAGTATACTCAATAAAGTACTTATATCTGAGAAATAATACCTAAATACTTATGAAACGGGGCAAATTATTTTGATATTCATGCCAATTTGCTAAATTACGTGATGTAACTGAGAAGTATGAGTTGTTTGCGTTGGTACTTGTACCTAAATACGACTGTATTATTTTCTTCTGTGTATTATGTAATTTGCGCACTGGTTGGATGACTGCTTGCTGTGCAAAGGTTCTGTTCCCGCGCCTGCCAGTAAATGTTAATGGCATTTTCTTAGAAAAGCGGCCATTATTAGGCCAGAATTTTTATCTGTCAATCACGCTGAAACTACTGAATTGATTTTGATGAAATTTGGTAAACAGACATAACCTGACTTGGGTAATAGGATACTTTTTATCCCACGAGAACACGGGCGAAGTCGCTGGCAGAAGGCTTTTTTATGGAACACTGGGCAAACGAGCAGACGAATCACCTGATGGTAAGCAATCAGCGCCGCCCATGGAAACCCGTAACAATAGACAAGTCACAATTGCGTTACCGGCTTTTTAAAAAAGGTTACTTTTTGTGTGAAGTATGGAGCGATAGTGTGATATGACTATCGATTCGGAAATACCGCCGACGACAGCTCATTCCAGTAAGCTAGTAACTTCATAAGATACAAAACAAGGAAAGGAAAACTTCAAAACTACTAAACTAAATAACATAATCAATATTGCGTAACAGAGAAAAATCACAACAACAAAACATTGTCAATCATTTCAATATTAAAAATTTTATTACCTATCTCATAATTATAACGGGCTTGCATAAATAAAGCGGCACTCGTATGCCAACTAATTGTTTATTAATGCGACACAATTTTGTCAGATAATTAATCATGGGCACCACCTGGTTACAATGAAGCGAATGACGCATCGCATGTTACTAGATTAATCGTCCGGTCATTTGGGCGATACCAACTGCTGTTGGTATAAGTAGGTGTTGACGTGTCGTAGTGCTACGTTCTAGGTATTGTTACGAGCACTAATTCCTGTTAATTCATGTTTCTTTCTAAGGTTTCTTGTTTGACAAATGTTTGGGTAGTGTCATTAATAATAGTGTCATGAATTTTCAGGGTTCTAAGAAGCTTTTGTTACAAGACGTTTCAGAATGTATTTTTTAGGGAATATAAGATAAATAACCATACAGACCATTTTCTTTTTAAAAAAAAAACGGTTTATCACTCTAGGATTTTGTCCTGTGTCGTAGATGCGTTAACAAACATACAAGTTCTTGTATGTTTGTCACACCACAATTTGGGATTCGAACCCGCTACACGTTGTATGGCAGCCTCTAACACAACATCATCATCATTATCATCAGGCTGTGCTGATGTCTCTAATAGCACACGACAATGTCTCGAATACAACAACATCTAAGTTTTATTTCACCAAAAAGATTGCAATTAACAAATAATATTGTAAAAACCTCTTTTTTTTAAATATCTTTAAAAAAAATACAAAATATTCTGTAATTTCGTAAGTAATTTCTTAAGTGTAACTTAAAAAAAAGTACCGAACACTGTTCCTTTGCCAATTTAGTTTTACAACAAAGAATTCCTTTCTAAATGAGAGCCAAGTTCTTTTCAATGAGAAAAAATATATGTCTCTTAGTTAGGTTGAAAGTTAGCGTTTTTGCATATCGTTTAAAAACTTAATGAAGCAGGCAAACGAACTGTTATATGGGTCGATTTTTATCCTCTAATTAGTAAATTATAGCGTGCTTCGTTTACTTCGAGCAAGTTTAGTATTTTGATGTTAGTAAATGTTATGTAACATGCCATGTTGTGATGTACTATTGTATTGTTGGTAAAGTACCTTGAGCGATTATAGTCAAATTCTACAGTGACACAAGCCACCAGGAATTGTTGAAAGATTGACTGGTATACACGCCTTGGTAGGTGAAGTCATTATTAGATTTCGAAGGAATAAGCTCTGCTTACCTTTTATAAATATGTACTTAATTAAATTATCCTATTACATGCGACTTATAACACACAATGACATGGTGAAAAGTGGGTGTACATTACGTGCCGTAATGTACACCTCTGCCTACCCCTTCGGGGATAAAAAACGTCACGTTAGTTAAAATTAATTCACAAAACAAAGAAATCTCACCAAAATATACACGCGTATAAATAGTGACAATATTCCTATTTAACGTTTGAATTGAGTCTCGCGCAGTACCGCGAGCCAAGACTAAATTCGATTTCATCAAGTCCATCGCCTTCAGATTACTGTGATTCTCTGAAAGACATGAAAGATGAAATATAATTACGCTTAATTAAATTTTATTAAAACAAAGGCGCCAACCACATTTCTCTTCGAAATTATTGTTTGACTTATTTCATCACATTGTAAGGTATTCATCCTTTGTTCCAAAACGCGCTTTCCATGGAATCTTATTAAAATTTTAATTAATGCCTACTATAAATTGCAGGCAATAAGCTGACGAGAATATTATTACTTTTTGCCTGACTGTTTCAACATTTTTATGCATTTCAATTTAGTTCGCTCGAATGTGTTATGATATAACTCTGGTTTGTGTTCACACAGGAACGGTTCGTGAATTAACAGATTAATAACGCCGGAATAATTATTTTGTGGTGCCCGTGGAATGACTCTAATGCTGTATTTCGTTCGTTGTTTCAATGGTTGAGATTAAATGTCAGATATATGTTGTGCTTTTGAAAACCTTTTTTGTAAATTTCGACGTTGAAACTGGGTTAATATGTTTTGGTTATATGCTTGCATTTTGCAAGGATTGTGGTCATTCTATTGTGAAGATTCTTATTACAATATTAGAATATGAAAACAAATTGTATTTTTACGATTCTTGTATCTAAACCTAATTGACTTTACAACTAATGATATCTAATATCTGTCTAAGAAAGCAAACGATTGTATTTGTATACTAATTTAAGTACCAAAGAACCTATTTTTAAACGGTTGTCTAGCGTATCTCCTATCCAAGACAATTTCATTAGTAACAGTGCTTTAAAATGTGTAATTCGCCATTAGTCCCAGTTAGTGAATGGGGGCAGCTAACAGTGCCAGTAGTGTATGTTATTGTGGTGCAGTGTGGCCGGCTAAAGTTTGTGTTTTTCGCACTACCGAGCCACTATAAAAACACGGCACTTTAAACTTTCCCCACATTATTGTGCCGAGTTACCAACTTCTGAATATGCAGCCGAGCTGCGCAATACCAACAATTTTTAGAGATCCTCGGCCTTTTAATTAAGTTTATTTAAATAATTTATCGCTTGTATATGTTAATTTTTGTGTTGTGCTCTCTTTAATTGAGTTTTGCTGTGGAATATACATTTTTTTTATCTTGTAAATGAGGTATGACGTGGAGAATAAGGAAAAATGTTTTTGATTCAGATTTCTTGCGAATTCTTCTTCTATTTTTAACAATTTAATGACGAGAATAGGTTGAGTACTCTGTATGTTGAGGCGTACTCGTATGTATTGACTGTCGACTTCTGATTATTTACAGAAATAACTTCAAAAGTTGACCTTAGCGTTTCCCTGCAAGACGTCAGAGGAATTCTTTGAACTACATTTCTCCGTCTCCCGTGGCGTTTTGAAGGTCATGCCTGTTTACTGAAGTAATACCATTTTCTTCCGAGAGATCACGGCGTATGGGATTTAAAGATCAAAGTAAATGCCAGTGACGTCATTGCTCTGATTACAAGTACAAGTTAAGGGCAGGTATGTTAGTGGACTGAATACAGAACAATTTTGTAAAGGAATTTTACTACAATCTTATCGAGTTGTGCCTGATGGGTGTACCGCAATTTGCATTGTTTTCTATTAGTAAAATTTTCAGTTGTTTTTTATTTTGGTTTCTCTGCATTGGAGGTAATTATTTTGAAGTCAAAGTACACAATGAATTAATATAAATTTTAATAAAAAATCTACTTTTGATGTGTATGTGTGTGTTTGTGTGTTACACTAAATGCCTGTGAAAAAAAAAATCTATTAAATTTTCAATTTACAATAAAATAATAAACAAAAGCAAATGGATTTAAAATAACAGGCATGTTTAAAAAGTATGTCTGCGTATACGTCATAGAAAGTTTCGATTCTCAATTCGCATGTTCGATCGCGAGTTCCACACTGTTGAGTCGATTTCATTGAATATCGGTGTTTTATACCGATTATTGTTTGAATCGATGTTATGTAGTTTGTTTGGTTTTCTATTGTGTTTAGTATAACTTACTCAATATTGCAACAATCACGAATCAAATGGCTGGTTTTTTAATAATTTATGTATTGAAATTGGTTCATGTCCGTTCAAAGCTTTAATGATAACTAATTTTCAATATCGGTTTCAATTATACCGATTATCATACACAAGTATGTAATTTAATTTAATAACCATACACGTGTCTTCATAATTGTGTGCCTTCTTACAAAACTCATATTGATTTTGAAATAATTGCGATAGAGAATACCTATTGATTAATTAAACTACAGTAGTTGTGTCCCGTAATTGAAAATAAAGTTGGAACTTGTTGAGATTTCGGATGAAATTAATAAACTATGTAGTTGTAGCAAATGCAACAAATATAAAATATATTATAGTTAAGTAAAACTATTAGAAAAATATAATTTATGTTAAGACAAAGACAACAAAATTGACAATTACCTACATTTATCGTACTAATATTATACGAGTAAATGTGAAAGTTTGTACATATAATTGTTTGCAGGTCACTAGGTTAGTAAAACCAAAAATGACATTAAATTTCATCTATATTGGCTTTTATTTTAAGAGAAGAAAATTATCCAATGACTTCTCCCGACTTGGGTGAGGCGAGACTGTCAGACTCTTACTGACTAAACACCCCGATACTACTCCTGTTTTTCAAGCCATAGCCCCGATAGCCCGCTAGGCAGTCCGCATCTCTGGGATCCATCTTAGCTTAGGGATTTCTTTAAATTTAGGAAAAAAGGCATTATTTACCTATTTCTTATGTTTGTCTTCCAAAATTAGCTGATCTATTTCCAAACAGCACACTACTGTTCCTGTGTTACTATCTATTGTCACTTACATGGAATAGCATAAACATTGTATGCGGCAATTGTGTTGCAGTCTGCAACGCTGAGCGAGCCCAGGGATGCCCGGCTAATTATCTGTCACGGTTGATGTCAGCGTGATTTGGAAACCCGGTTCAAATGAGCCTGTGTTTCTTTGGTTTTGGTGGTTTAATACTAACTGTATTTACTTTATAATATTACTATTGTATATGTAGTACCGTGTTGATTATCAAAAATACTTGATTTTATAGTATAAAGTTGATTATAGCGTGGCCCAAAATATAGCATTTCAAGTCCATAATAGCTCGGAATGAGATATGGGCTTGCAATCAGTGTAAGGTCTTAATGACAGCTCTTTTTGTGGAGTAGGGAACCAAGTTTATTTTTGCTTTATTATGAAATAGATTTTCAAATAATATCTATTGGGGTACGTATGTGTGTGGTGTGAAGATTTTATCTTCATGACACAGACTGATAGCAAGTGAGATAGGATGGAAATGGGTTTCTGTGGTTTCCTAGGTCTGACACGTTTGAGGTTTTGCATATCTGTCCCAAGTTCGCTGTTTCATATCGCCGCTGTTCGTCAGGTAATCACTGTATGACGTGTGCAATTGTGGGTCTGTGGTATTTGACCAGAAGGAGAAATAGTCATTAAAAATTAAAATGGAGCTTGATGGTTTATAATAAACGAGAATTAAAAAAGTCAGAAGTATTAATATTCATTCATGTTTAAAAATATTTATTAAACTTGTAATATGTCCCTTTTGATTAATATTTTTAATCATTGGTTATTTTAGTATGAACAAATATTATTACAAACTCACTGACTTAAAGCGGCAGTCGTGTGATAAATTTATCAGTGGATCGATGATCCAATCAAGGGGGATCACACGTTGACATGGGGTCGACGATGGGGACTTACACCCTGAGTTATTGCACGTAAGGTCGTGGTTACTCTGAGCTATTATTAAAATAGTACATCCATTTATCTCTTCCCCACACTATGCGGTTACAACCCTATGTTTTTAGAGGCTGTTTCTAAAGGGACGCTGCAAAGGATTATTTTGATGTGATTGGTTCTGTATCTGTAGTAATCTTGACTAATCATGTGTTTTGTAAAACAAAAACGGGATGGTGATGATGAAGAGGTTTGTCCGCCAATCACGCTGAAACTATAAACGGATTTTGATGACTGGATACAGATAGGGAATGATTTGGCTTGGGTGATAGGATTTTTGTCCCACGGGAATGCAGGCGAAGCTGCTGGCAGAAGCTAGCAAAACATAAAGTTGAAAGAAATGACAAAGAAGAGTTAAAAATAACAGCCTTTTAAATAGCTGTACTGTAAGTTACACAGAAAAAAAATGTTGTACATTACAATGCTTTCGATATAAAGGTAGAAAATATATAAAAATATCTCATGAAAATATTTTTAAATAGCAGTCATGATTCAAAAATATGTATTTGAAATGCAATAACATGTTTGTAACAAAATATTTAATAGTAGGTAACGCTAAATAAAAATTCCCAAACAAAAATAATTCTGCACTGAATAAAAGCTTTTATCTTTGTGTGGTAAAATGTATACACATCAACAGCCTATATGTGGCCACTGCTGATCAAAGGCCTCTTCTCACACGAAGAAGGATTGAGAAGGAATCACCACGCTTGCTCAATGTGGGTTGACGATTTCAAACTTATAATTAGAAATTATAAGCCTAGGTTTTTCTTACGATGTTTTCCTTCACCGTTTGTGAGTGGTGTCTAAATAATCTTAGAAAGTAACATTGGTTCTTGCTGTTGGTAGGTTTTGCACCATCATGACATGAGAAGCCGTCTTAAACTACCAGGCCACCACGACACTGCTAAAAAAAATCCATGAATAACAATCACTGAAAAGATATTTTAAGCTTAAGTATTTTATCAAATCACAAGTAATTTCTATTATTGTGAGCCATCACATCGAAAATACTTCAGTTAAATTTACGCATTCCGTGTGGGATTTATTTTTGATTGTAAAAGGTTATCGCCCACTTATATGTTGCTAAGTACCTGATAATAGATGGTATACAAAATATTTGAAGATATTTTTATAACACAGGAAACAATGTTTGTTGTAGTATGAGAGTACAAATCAGAGAGTATTTTGTTAAGTTCCTATGTGTTGAGTGATAATAGTAATTACGGCCTCACAGAAAACCGACGTGAAACAACGTTACCGTTGTGTTTCGTTGTGTGAGTGAGGTTACCAGACGCCCAATTCCCCCTTTCCAATATTCCCAATCCCCGATTTCGAACAACAACCCTTAAATTCTTAACCCCCAAAAATCCGGCAAAGCAGTTACGCCTCTGGTGTTTCTAGTGTTCATGGGCGGCGGCGATTGCTTACCATCAGGTGATACGACTGCTCGTTTACGTTTGTGTTTCATAAAAAAAATACAATTAATTATATTATTATACATCTGTAAAGAGACAAGAACCTCTTGCTGTACCTCCTAAGTAAAATGTAAACGTGTGTGTAAATGTAACAACTACGTGGCTGTGTCCACGAAGCGTAAGGATTAAGTCGCAAATAAACTTGCTATCAATTTGGTTATCGAATGTTTTACTTCAACCAACTAACCTCCAGTAGCACACATTACAAGAGACCCTTAATATAGATGTTATCTAAGAAATTTTAAATTAAATAAAGATGTGTAGGGACACAAATGCTGACTTTACTGATTGCGTTGAGTACGCTAGTTATAGAGCCAGTCAGACAGTCGCTTGTAACGCCGAACCGTAGGCGCACGTAGGAAATATATCTACTGTGTTTCACGTATTACCATCTTATTCATTTAATCCCAAATTATTGACCCTGAACTTAATATATAGCAGTGATAAGTGGTGTAGTGTATAGGTACACAAAGACATAATACACAGACAACCTACAGATGTAATAAAAGCTAATAATATACAAAAAGCTTATGCAATATCGTTTTTAATAAACAAATTGTTGGTCTACTTGAAATCGTAATACAAATTACATCAATGGATCTTCACGCACCATTGATTTCTTGACAAGACTATATTTGCCAAAGATAATCTACCCTTCATATAACCTTTTCATTAGTAAGCCCTTCACATATTGTAAGGGTATCAGATGTATTATCAGCACCGACTGGAGGTCTAATACCAATCAAATCGATATTTATTATACCCGCAGAGCCCCTGAACCACTTATAATCAGTAATTACTGGTACGTCATTAATTTTCTTTGAGATTCACGATAAATGTTACTTATTTGTTTAAAAGAAATATCCGCATTTTGTGTATTTTAGGCCTCGTAAATACGTTGAATGTAATATGAGACGTAGTATAATTAATTAGGTATAATCTGTATACGATTATTTTATATGGATAGTTACATTAGAATTTAATTCAACTACGTTTACTATACTAATTGTCTATAGTTTCACTAGAAATAGAATTACCATGTATGCTGGAAAACCTTATCAAAAGAATGTTTTCATTAGATTTCGAACCCGCGATACGTTGCATAATATTGCAGTCATACAATGCTAACCGTTCAATCAAACTTTGTATTATGTTTGAAAGGCCATGCTATTAAAGGTTTTGTTTATGAAATCTCTCAATGTTGTTGATGTTTTCCCTAAGTATAGTTTGGAACGAACCCATTAAAGTAGGCAGAGGCCCATGAGCTATGCGCAGTATTCCTCAGTGGATTACTTTCCATTTACTCTTGGTTCCAGTAAATGTATTTTGGCGAATTTCCTCAGTGGCTAAACAAAGTTTTGGACGTTCCCAACATTGTTGTTCTCTCTCCGAGGGCCACACTTTTTTCAAACAATAAAAGCTAAAACTTGTAAATAATGGGATTATTATTAAAGAGGAGATAACTTTAATATTTATAGAGGATGCAATACTTACTGTTGAGCGATTGAGACGTTTGCTACGGTATGGATCAGATTTATTTATTTAAGCATAGCAAAAAAGGAACGTTCATTAATAAATTAGTTTAGATACCAGGTACAATATAAACATAAAACAATAATACCAAAATAATAATTAAGGTAAAGGTAGACCTAAAGCTATTACAATATTTTGCAAACAAAGTTTACGAACTCATTATTCCATTAATAAAGGAGCAAGGTGAACGAGTCCTTAATATAACAATTTGGGAAAGAATAAATAAACAATTAGTACACAAGACTATCAATCTAGTACGCCCGTAATTAATTACAAGCACTAATCACGGCACAGTAATTATTTCTCACCTTAATAATTTCCTCTCGGAATAATTCTGAATTATTGTGATCCACGTTCGCCAACTGATTTGTTGTAGTTATAAATATCCATCTACGTACGCGGCGCTGACCATACACAAAGCTATATTTTATGATTGATGGCACCATTAACTGTGTGGCTTGCTGTATTTAGCCACAAAATGCTAGCAATAAATTTCAATTTTTTATACTATGAATTTATTATGAGGGAACAAAATTTTTGACTATTTAGATAGCCGCACGCGGTGTAAAACATCGGAGTGACGTCAAATAGAAGGAAGGGGGAAATAAAACGAAGTCAATTCTGAAATAAGTGGAACACATCTTTCTCTCCCCAGGGATCTATCGGCGTATCGACAGGGGACTTGGCGGCGGATCCCGTTCAGTCAAGTTTATTGGCAGAATTTCAATGCTTTGTCGTCTGCGATGTAATGGCAATTTATTACTGAACGATACGCGCGATTTGGTACGAATTTTCTAAAAGGAAAGGATGAGATCAACATTTCAATAGCTATCTAATCAACATTACCGGTATGTCCCGGGAAATTGATTGTCAATGTGTAGATAATAATACCACGGTTGACTGGTTACACTGGCCTTCTCCACAACAGAAGCTTTCACGGAATTATAAAAGAAAATTTGGCCGAGAATACGTATCAATTTGTTATTTCAATTGATATTTTTCGATTGATATATAAAAGCTGCTCATATTTTCATAATATGGAAATGTCAACACAGTTCTCTTTACTGAACAAATGTTCACGTTTCCTTTGTTTTAAATGTTTCATTATTCTTGCAATAATACAATATATTTTAATGAAAATTCATAGTTCAAAAATCAAATATTCATTAATTGAGGTGTTACGTGGCATTCATTTGAATGTTCAATAGCAGAAATAAAAATATAATGAAAATATACATTGAACAAAATTGTAACACCATTTTCTTGTATTATTTTCAAATTCATTGTAAAACGAGGACATAAACCGCACACATAGAAATCATATATGATGTATTTTTTAGAATTCGATTGTTTATACAGTATGTATTGTATATTGTTATGAAGTAATAACTTTGTTATGTCATTGTCAAGACGGAAAATTTTTTGGCGTATGGATTCGATCTTTAACTGCCTCGAAGCCAAAGTGAGGTCAATTTATAAATGAGTGGGGGACATCAGTCACCCGGGACGTGGTCGCGGAGCACGAACGCTTGATATATTGCCTCAGTTTCACCTCCTTGACGTTTTTTTGAAAACGCCATTCCCAGTAATGGATAGTCGCGGATTCAAAGTAATTTGATGGAAGCCCAAAAAGTTCACCAATGATTGGCTTTTAATGGTTTTCAATTTAACTTTTCAGATGCGTTGCGAACTTTGATAAGTCAATTTTAAATAAGTATCGACCGCTAGGAAGCTTGAAGCGGCTTAAAGGTTATTGAGTTAGTTGGAAAATTAATTGAAATACATCAGCAAACATTCAATTAGTTCGTACAAATATACCTTTAGCACGACAACTGCAAACAAAGATGCATTTACAAAAAACCTTCACTAATACACACATAAAAATAAATGTGACATACTTACACACATATATACAAATAGGGGGAGTAGAACGGCCGAAAAGGCCCTTAATACCGGCATTGGTACTTAGGGAACACCCATCGCACCTCTTAGTGTAGATTAAAAACATAAATAGCGGTGGCGCAGGTTCGGCTCAGTACGCCTCCTTATCGAGTAACCACGCAAGTAAAGAGCAACACGACTGACGTCACGCGATTCCACGATTAAAATACTTTTTGTTCTTAAACACAGCCTTTGTAATTGTTTGCTTACAGTTTTAATGTGGAGAAAGGCTTTAGTTTGAACATTATCAAGTATTTATATTTGAAACAATAGTTTAGATTAAATTGTAGAGGAAGGTTAATTTCTTTTGCGGTAGTGGGAATTTGTTTTAGTTTCATATTGTGTTTTTGGTTAGAAAATGAGTAGGTAAACTGGAGATTTTATTATAATTTAATGTTAATTTGTTTTTGTAAAATTGTAAAGAAATCATCACTTCAAGTAAAAACTAACCACGATTTATTAGAAAAAGAAATTTAATAGAACATTTTTGTATTAACTTATTTCTTCAATATTGTTTAACAATAATTTCATAAACACAATACACAGCCAACACAATCCACATACCTACATCAAAGACGACGAGATTCCAAGAAATTCTAAATTATTATATACGTTCTACAAATAAGTACATTAACATAATACACACGGAAAATAAGGCATTATCAATACACAAAATAAGGGAACTCAGAATTTCGCGACATACGAAATTTCATACATGTACCGCAATCGTAAAGGCGTGAAGCTATATTAAACACCCTTTTGTTTACTGAGCAACATCAAATGTATAAGCTTTTAGATATTCTGTTATACGATATCAGCTGTCACAACCCCTCTGCACGAATGACGAGGGATAATAACTAGGCAAGTATTTGTAACACTTTTGTATTTATTTATGTGCGTACGATATATCGCTTTAGTTTCGTACGTTCTAATATAATGGTAAGGCTGACAGTTTAATGAAATATTGGACGATATAATCAATAATGTTCGTGATTTTGTTAATAATCAGCTGCATGTTGCTAAGAATTCGTAGTAGTCGTAGCTGTGCTACAAACTCGTAGCAAGCCTAGCTACTACACCGTAGTACTTACGTAGCAATTATTAATATTCGTTTTAATTTCTTTCCTAATGCTTGTTTTTTAAATTATATTATGTTAAAATGATTATCAGCACTACATCTTCAATGGATTATTAATTTAAGGATTTTTTTCGTGTAATTAGTCAATAATGCTAGGCAGAACACTCCATTAATTGTAAAGTTAACAAAAACGTAGATAAATTTTAATATACACCAAGGATGTTTAAAAGCTCATATTTAGAAAAATATTCTTAACATGCGTCACTATGAGCTAACAAACATTAAATAACGAACCACGTCGACATTCACTTTTCCCTCCCTTTCTGAACTATCGCAAGAATATAACGTCAGTGGTTTAATTCAAAGTCAGCTTCTTATGTAAGTCTGTCGTTTCAAGTCGTTACGAGGTTTTTGCAAAAAGTATTTCCCTATTATAATTCCAGTTTCAAAAGTGCGGGCCACGTTAACATGAAAGGTTTACTTCGACACACGTTGTGTAAAAACTTTCCGTTTGGCAAACCCATTTAGTAGACGGGGCTATTTGTGAGGTAAACTAAAATATTCATACATTATAATTCTATGGTTTATTTCACTTGAAAGGCATGAAAGAAGGTTTGCTTTGGACGTGTTCGGCGGATCGACGTTGAGTGTGTACAAAGTTTCCGTTTAGCGAAACACATTTGTACGAGTTGATGATTCGTGAAGGTCGTTCGTTGGAGGAAATTACTGAATAAATTCGATTGACTCCGGCACTCGGCGCGCGACCTATTGGCGGCTGATCGACGGTTCGCGTGTTCGACGCCCTACAACGATCTTTCGAAATAGTGAAAAACTTGTTTTATTTAATAAGTGAAACTGGCACACGATTGTTGCAAACAGCCTTTTGTCCCAACGTGTTATGGTTAATACGCTGCAGTATAATTTGCATATTGTTTGAATGAATACAATTGAGGTGATATAAATGCTTCTTTTTGACTGCTTTAAAGCCCAGTTGATCTTGATTTAAATTTTACGTTAAATGTCTGTTGCAATAGTTGAAAATAAAATAATATATAAAAATACAGTTTATTTCGTTTTTATAAACCTTTTATTCTATCAACGTAAACATCTCAAAAGCAGAAAAGACAATAAGTTCAACTATCTTAACATCACGCCCTTTATCACCGAAGGGGTAGGCAGAGGTACACATTAAAGCATGTAATGCCGCTATACAATGTACTTCCACCAATGCATTTTCACCATTAATGTTATAAGACACTGGGCATAATTTTAAACTCCGTGCTCCTACTGAGAAATTTTCAAAATGCCGAAAAAAGCCTAACTCGGATTTCGAACCGGAGACCCCTTGTCCGGCAGTGGCACTTGCGACCAACGATATATAATATCATCTAAAATATTGATATCGCATATACATAAAAACCTACGTAGAAGCCAAGAAAAATAAAAGAGTGTCACAAAAATTTCCAGAACTCAGTACATTAAACAATTGCAATTGTTTTTCTTAGTTCACAAAACACCCCTTTAGCTTGTTCATTAAACACTAAACAATACATCCCTCTACAAACATTTCGCAGTGTAAACTTTTCCACTCATACCTTTTAAAAGAGTTTAAGCAAAAGAAAACTTTATTAAAAGTCTCTCCGAGTCTTTGGCGGCGCTTGTATTTTATTCAGTGTTTTTTTTTTAACTTAAGGTTGAATCTCAATTACCGGTTACTAAGAAAATGTGTCGTGGAAACTCAATTAGGCGTTCTGTCGCCTCTTTTTTTCTTTAAGAAAATATCCGACATTCGCAGATGCTAATTACAAGGTCGAAAGTTGTGGATTGAATAACAGTACATTTTCAATGTAGTTAGTTATGCATTGTTATGCTTATTCTTAAAAGAAAATTTAAAAAGTCAATAAGTCTAAGGTTAGTTTAATACGTGTGTCATACGCTTATTGACTGTTTATGCTGACAGTAATTGAATAGATGTACACAAAAATACGGAGAACTCCTAAGTCTACATTATTTTCTTATTTGTTTGGAAATATTAATTTCTGGAAATGTTGCGTAGATTGGAAATTACTTTTCTAGTAATTCCAATTCAGTTACATTAAATAAAGAAGCCTTACAAGTGTTGTATTAGACTCCCTCTTACTTCTACCCACTCCCATTACTGTATAAATTTTAGTAAACTACGTTTACAAAACCAACTGCTCAACTCATTTTGTAATATTGTTATTTAAAATAAACTTTACTCTTGTTCATTTTCAGGCAAAATAAATAAGATAGTTACATGTATACATATATGATATTGTAATTATAAAATATTCCCTCGATTACCATATAAAACGAATCACCAGTACAACAAAGGATATATTGAACCGAATTAAATTTCCAGGTAAATAAATAAGCTGAAAACAATCTTCAGTGAACTGTAAATATGTTTTAATTGGCGCAGTATTACTATAATATTTATAATACAACTAATTATACAGATATATACACGATGTTGTCTAAAAACAAAGCTGTTCTGGTTGTATTGACTTTCATTAAAACGTATTGTTTGATTTTAGAGTATTTTTAGGTGCGTTTGCATTTCTTTTTTTTATCGTAATCTTTTTATCAACCATGTCCACCGCTGGCTCCTAATTTTCTTCGAATCTCCCTTTGTCATCTTATTTTTACCCCGTTGTTTAAAAAGGGAGTGATCTAAATTTTAAGATAATAATCACGCGAGATTAAGCAACAAACTGGGCTTGAAAAAATAACCATATTTTCTTTTATTTTACAAAATGTATATATATTACATATTTACAAATTTTATTATAAAATCGGTACAAAATAATAAAATTTTACTAGCGTCAGCGTTCGTTAGGCAATCTCAATGAGCCATAGTGTTAAAAATCTTTGAAAGCAAGATATACCGAGAATGGCCATCAAGAAAAAATATAAAAAAAAATGAGAAAAGCTTTTTAAAATGCAAAAACACTCTGTGAAAAGATGAGACGGTGATGAAGCGATACGTACATTCAGTTAGCCAGTCTGTAATTATGTTGAAGAGGGTAGACCATTTTACTGGGAAATTAAACGAAAACACTCCACCCCAACCGTTCGCTTCCTGAACATTTGCTACAGAAAAATAGGAATTAACTACATAAGCATTTTATATTCTTTGAGTTTTTTTTCGAACAGCAGACTGTACCAAATGTGAGGTTTTCTAATAAAATTATGATAATACCTTATTTCGTAATCGCATTAAAAACTTTTACGCTTGCTCCCGAAGATAATTTCGCTCAATATCGTATCCCAACATTTTACAAGTATTATTGAAATTAAAATGATCTTGTGTAATGCAAGGTTTTTTAAAACAAATTTAATTTCATATAGGTATATTTTTCTTTCATTTAAAACGTTGTTGATTTAGTCCCTACTACATATACCTAAGCGTTGAGAACGTGATACTAGATATTGAGATTCTCGGACAGCTGCAGTATTTTAAATAATCGAGTTGTAGAGGGGTTTTATTTAAGGTTTTAAGGTGTTGATATTTTATTATATCAATAAATAATATGTCTAGAAGTATGAAGAGTCACTTAAGAATTTATTTTGGTCTAAGTTTCGGACCAATGGTCGAGAAAGATAGCTTAATGTACTTTCTTTAGTACAATGAAGTCTGGAGATGGTTCTATTAGTCACCGATTAACAGACTAATTAGGTGAACGTTGTTTAATTTAAAATGTTTTTAAATAACTGAAAATAAAACCTTGACAGTCTATTACAGGCTTTGCTATAGTCCTCTGTTAAATTATGGGCTACGTCTATTTAAATAAAAGGGTATAGCATAAATCGTTACAATTCTTAGAGGAGATGGAGATCACCGTTTAAAAGGTTCAAGTCTATCAAACAAAGACCAAACAAAGACCTATCAAAGATGTATTTTAGGTCTCAGCTTCTAAATATAAAATCAAGATTAGATCAAATATTCAGCATCAAAGTTACAACATGGGATCTCGAACAGGATCCTGCGTGAAATCCGAACAAAGCTTTACTGACGCACTTTAGTACATGGATTACGTACCATTTCCCAGTTTTCATACGAACAAATCGTACATTTTGTAGGGATTTTATACATTTATCCCATTCAGTAATGTTTTTGCAGCGCTCGTGGCCGCACGAGAGCTAACTTGCATGGAGCATTAATAAATTCCTTTGACAGTTGAGAATTTGAAAATTATGCTAACTACGCCCTGCGGTTTCTTCCTAATCCCATTTCAATGTTAAAATTATCTTGTGAGCTGCATGAAATTAGCTCGCTGCTCCATTATTGTGTTGTGCTGTTCAAGTCGTTTCGTTTGACCAATTACCTCATGAATATCTTAATATTTTATTCCTATTAGTTGTTGTAAAATAGCGTATCTTTTGTTCTTATATATATAAAATTATTTTCAAATTTATTCATGCTTGTATTTCCTTAAGTCTTGATAAGGGCTCGGTGTTATTGCAGCAGTAAGTCTCCTCTTAGAGGAGTGGTTTAGTTAGGTTCCAGTTTCTGATAGGGCGGGAGGAAACGCCCGGGTGTCATCACTATGAAGACCGCCCGGAGGACACGCTGGAGCATACGGTGGCGGTGAGCCCTACATGGACTCACTCACATTGGTTGGAAAAACTTGAAAAAGGTTTGATTTAAACAATAATAATCGTGTATTACAATTGTTTTATAATTCACAAAATGTAATTGATACGAGATGAGACACCTGATAATACCCTCCATAAAATATTCCACAAATAACTTTACGACATCAATTTGATCTTCTATTTACTACATAATGAATGCTACAATACCTGACAGATATTAAACCGACTATGATTTCAATTAAAAATTAATAAACTTCAAACTTAATAACATTACAGTCTTAAATTATTAAAATTAAAATCAGCAAGGAGCTTAATAAGTAGACACGTTAAGCCAAATTTAAGGTTTCAGTAAACAAGTCTCAAATGTTTAATTAAAAATGAAAACAAAATTAAAAAGTATACAGACGTTTTTATAGCCTCAGCGTAGCAATATAAAGTAGATATCAGTGATGAATACTAAGCCTGAGCTATCACGCTGGTAACAATAAATAATTAAATTAAAAACGATTATGCTCCTAAATATTTACTGCGAGATATTAAAGCTTTGGGAGTATGAAATAAGTAAGGTATAGTTAAAACGGTTTTATATGGAACCAGTGTCTTAATATTGTTAAAGAGAACACAGATATTTGTGACATAATTAAAAAAACTTTTTCTCGAATCTCATGTAAAATATTTTTTTTAATAAACTTTTTTTTTTTTTTTTTTATTCTATTAAGAAGGCTTACAGACTAATTACAAAAACAATAAAAAATACATGATTTAAATTGCTAATAACAAGCCTTCACAAATAAATATTATTTCAAATTTAATTCACCCGAAGTCCCCAAACTCGCAACTTATTGTTATAAGAGTAGGTGCAGTTTGACAAAGTATATAATTGCTATCAATAATTGTGTTGCAAAGTCTAAGTACTTGTTACAATTTTATTTGTGGAAATGATATGAAAACCAATGACATATACTTATATAGGTATAGCAACACTACAGTTTGTTCGCCAATAACTATTATTAACTATTATTCTCGTTCAAAAAATTGTTTGGCTAATATTCGCCTCGTTGTGCTAGCAGAAGTACAAAAAAGATCAATGCTCAACTCACGTGATAGGTTATTAAAACTTGACGCGCTCCTGGCAAAGAAAGCGTTTTGCCTATAATTTGTAGAAGTGAATGGAATGTTGATAAGTGGACGTTGACGCAAACATAGTTGATTCGTTCTTAATTCTAACTTAGCAACAAGCTCAGAGCAGTCAATAGTGCCATTTGCTATATTCATTAAAAAGCATATATCATTTATACGTCGTCTATATTCGAGAGGTAAGAAATGATATCTATGGCAACGATGATCATAGTCTGTCGAATACTGATGCGCCCTAAAGTCAAGATATTTTAAGAACTTCTTCTGTATAGCCTCAATACGAGACTTATAAATATCATATTGTGGATTCCATACCTGAGACGCATATTCCAAGTGACTACGCACAAATGAGCAGTACAAAATCTTTATTGTTTTTATGGATCGGAAGGAAGCAGACGTTCTTATTATAAATCCTAGAGCCTTTGATGCTTTTTTAACAATAGACTCGATATGCTGATCGAATAATAATTTACTATCCAGTATGACACCAAGATCTCTGATGGAATTGACTTTATTAATGCTATGACCACACAATGTATATCCTGTACCTATCAAAGACTTTTTGCGCGTATAAGTGACGTGATAACATTTGGATACATTGAGTTGTAGCTTATTTAAGTTACAGTAAGTTTCGAATCTGTAAAGATCTTCCTGTAAGAGGTGTACATCTGATTCATTATATATTATTTTGAGTATCTTCATGTCGTCAGCATAGAGTAGAATGTACGAGTCTTTAAAACAATATTTTATATCAGAAATGAATAATATAAATAATAGCGGACCCAAGATTGAGCCTTGAGGGACTCCTGAGGGGACAGATGTCCAACCTGAAGTATAACCCTGGAGCACCACTGCTTGAGTCCTATTTTCGACATAAGAACAGAACCACCGATACAAGTCACCGTGTATTCCGGCTAATAACAACTTGTCCAGTAACACACGATGATCAATACGGTCGAAACATTTGCTGTAATCGGTGTAAATTATATCGACTTGCGCTTGCTGATCCATCCCTTTGGATATGAACTCATGCGCAAGGATAAGGTTAGATGTGGTTGACCTTTTTCTAAGAAATCCATGTTGCTCGTCACCTAAATTACATTTGACCGCCTCACAAAGATCGGTATACACAAGACGTTCAAGAATCTTCGAGAACAAGCATATCTTGGATATGGGACGGTAATTTTCGACACGTTTATAAACACAGTTAAACATTAATTAACCGCACATTAAAAAAAGGAAACAACGTTAATATATTTCATTCCAATTGATTTGCTTGTAAAAACTAATATTACTTAGAATTTAAGATAAATACTTAAGTTGAAACGATTGCGCCGATGTCTTAAAACAATAAAAAGGAGACATGAAAACAAAATTAAGTCCGACAGTCCGCTGATTAAACTGTGTTAGGGAAGGTTGCAGAATGAAGTAGTAAATGGAGTGATAACGTGGGCCCACCACTCTAGAGAGGGGAAACAGGCGCCGTTTACTTGAAGAAAATTCACGCCAAACAAGACAATTGTAGAAATAAATGTCTTTATTAAAATATGAATTGTGAAAGGGAGACTGTTAGTCGTGTTTTAGGTTTCTTGTTATTTTACTAACTATAATTAATTAAGGACGAATATGCAAGTATCAGTAACTATAATTTATGACTATTCAAACTATGCTTTTCATATAATTTATATCTAGCAGTGATTTTATTTAGGATCACTGAGAATTTTTTATTACACGATTTATGTATAAGTAGATGGATATTAGTTGGTAAGTTTTGTATTTTTGCGCAAAAAGTGAGAACTCCATTTATAACTTTTCCGTTTCAGAAAGTTTGTATCAGCAAAAAGAATTAGTACTTAAAGCTGCTCGAATTTTTCTTGAAACAGCTGTACGCAAAGTTTGCAATAATCAATTTCTTGTTTGTTTAATTTGTTTGCAAAGCGTTTCAACATAAGGTTCAGTTTGCTTTACTTATTGCATACTCGATGTTTACGCAAGCAGAAAGAATTATAGAAGGTGTAATTAGAGAAAAATACACACAAAAATTAATGTCTAGATTTTTTTATTGACCAAACTTAAAAATAATAATATTTTACAAACATTTCTGTTTTGCCAGGTAATTTTAATCCAAATTGAAGTTCTAAAGATAGAAAAAATCTCCGCTAAAGAACAGCGCCGACGCAGTGTCAGATTATCAACCCACTTCCTTTCCCTCCGAAGAAAGGCATCGAAAGAACAAAAAGGTAAGAAAGAAGAAACCTTTCATTACACCCTTTAGACAGTACCCCTTTTAATTTCACATTTAATAATAGTAAAAGAATGGTGATGAAAATAGAAAAATGGACCATGTTTTAATTAAAACAGAGTTTACATTTCAACAAACACTTTATGTTGGACAGAGGGCTTTTGCTATGAATCAGGTGTTTCATTATAATATTAGGTTGAGTAATGCGTTTTAAAAGATAAGAGGTGAGCGATTAGCTTTTATGACGTCACGTAATTTTGACAGACTTTGAAGTATTAGAGAAGACTGTGTTTGTTTTATAACTTAATGTAAATTATCTTTTTACGCTTTCTATTGTTGTAGGACTAGCAGTGATTACGTGGAATTTTAAACTTATATTATATATGTATTTGATATAAAATCATTTGTTTACAGTTAATTTACTGATGTTATGTTAACCAAGAAGCTCTTATCTCAACACATTATTTAAAAAATGTCTTAGAAGTGGAGATGAATATTACTAATGAATTTTTATTTAGTTTCTATGAAATTTGGATTTTGTAAAGCATAGGTACTGCTCTTAACTTATTTCACATTACACATTCAGTTTATGAAATATATAAAAATATAATATATAAGATATATATTTCATCACATAGATTACGTCTCAAAGTTCCTAGAAAGATAAATATCTACTTACTTTGAAATATAATAATCTATGAATCTGGCGTTATATTAGCTAGTAACATGCCTAACATGCTATACATATAGAAATTAATTATATTATGTACTTACTCATGCTCACAATGTTTAACCATTGGTTCAATTATCATTGGGATTTTATTTTCGCCTTGGGCGAGGCGAGAGGGAGTGTCAGACTCTTACTGACTGAAGACCACCCCGTTCCTCCTTCTGCCTTTCGAGCCGGATCCTCGGTAAACCCTCTAGGTATCTAGTCCGCAGCTTCGGATATAATTATGTACCTAGTAATGATTTTAAAGTTCAATTTTCTGAAAATTAATACGTGGTCTATATCTGCGGTAAATGTATCGTTTTTTTTAAACATTTTTACATCAAAAACAATCACTCATTCAAACGATATGTGTGTGCCAATATTTTTGTAGTTGTTTCCCTCTGAAATACTGCAGCTAGTTTAGGTAACAACGGAAATAAATTGATGTGTGTGAGTTATATAAAAACGAACGTTGTTTTTTTGTTTAGGTAGCGCATTCGGGCCGCAACAATTTGACGTCCCATCACTTTAGGTATAAAATATTTGCTATCGTTTATTATTTAAAGGGTGAATTCTGACCATGACGACACAACTCTTTTGTGTTCTTTTTTTTTGTTTTGAGCGGAGAAAAGCATTCAATGCCTTTCCCGCTTTGGGCAAGGCGAAAGGGAGTGTCAGACTCTTACTGACTAAAAGCCATCCCATTCCTACTTCTGAAAGTCTCTACTGTACTACTCTACTCACTCTCTACAGTACTCGCCAAAGTCAAAGGTATTCTTTGAACTAAATCATTAATAGGTACTTTTAAAACGTCAACAAATAAATAGTCTATCAGTCTGTCCGTGACTGAAACTAGCTGTTCCTTCCAAGTTGTAGCTTGGAATGGAGAAGAATATGCAAGAAACGCTATTCGTTACTCTTTTAAAAAATATATATGTTTTACAATCTCACGGTTACATTACTACATGACACATCTAGTTATCTGCTCATATTTCTCTCTACAATCATCTTCAACACGTTTCACGTTACAGTCTACTAAAAAAATCCGTGGAAAAGGTAGTTAGATAATAAAGAGATTCCTTTGCGTTCATTCCGTATCATTACAAACTCGACACCAGGGTTTAAATAGAGTCTTCTTTGAAATACAATACGATAATATAGTCGAGGTTCACATACATTCTCTTGTAGCTTAGGTTGTCGGAAAATAGGCGGCTGGCGTTATAAATTAAAAGAAGACCATTGGATCCGCCCTCCACTTTATGAAGCGAGTACGTTCATTTAAAAACTTCATTATAACTTCACGGCCGGATTGCTTGGCTTGTACCACCGCACGGTTTGATGTTCCTTGTTTTCAGGTTTTTTTTATTCAAAAGTAAATAGGTTATCGTGTTCGAATGTGGGGTCAGTGTTCGTAGTGTTCTGTGAAATCCTCTTCTAACCTGTTTAAAGAGAGAACTAAAGACGTAATGATTGATGTATGTAATACATATAGCTGTATATCAAAATGAAGAGTTTGAGATATACGTCGTCGAAATTGCTGGAACAAAATCATAAGACACTTAACAAAAAGTTTGACATGTAAAGATCGCTCGAACAGATTCAAACGCCTCCAAAATTACATACTTACTTATGATTGATCCGAACGCAGATTTAATATCGAACCGAGTCGGCGACAAACGTGGAAACAATTCCCCTTTGTAAAAGTTCTTAGTGAAGTCTCAAACAAAACGCTGAATACAAAATTTGTTATTATTCATATGAACATAAAGGGGGATTCGATATGCGCGAAACGTCTGTGCGGTCCCACTCATCTTTATTTGTTTTAGATTACTTTGGGTTCGTCTAAGTTAGGGAGCCCGGACCGTGAACACACGCGGACTTATAAGGGATTCACCAATAACAAACTTACGCGGCGATGCTGAAAAATATAATCACCAAGTTTTTCAATTCGAATTTGTTGCTTTCAACAAGTTTTTTATCTGTTTTCAGGCATGAAATTCTCTTAAGCAAAGAAAATAACAATATAAAAAAAGTAAAAAGTATAAAAGTCCGCTGCCTAATATTATTCTTACGTTTATTGTTATAGACAATATTGTTTTGAGTTTTACGCGATTTGTTTTTAAATTGTTTCATTACAGTACTTAATATTAACTACCGTCTAAAACAGAAGATGATTTATGTATACATGCTTTGATAAAATAAAGCCTAAGAGTCATTGCATACATAAACGGCACGGACATGGCATATTTGCGACACGAAACAATACAAAACTGCTGTAAGCGCGCTGTCAACGCGCGGACCACGCGCTTACAGCCTTTTTGTATTGACGATATGAAATATATCATACGACATAAGATTTAATGTTCAACTTTAAGAAACAAGTTTATTGTTGGGTTGTAGTAGTGCCGTTAAAGTTTGTCCTTAATACTAATGACTAGTATGATGATGATGATTATTGATAGTTATTATTGGTATCTACAAAGTCATCCTAGATTTTTTAATATCTCAAAGGAAATCTCTAAAAAAGGTTAAAAATCCTTCAAAATCCTTACTAACTTTTAACCTTATATGTCACTGGCTAAATAAAAACAGGTCTACAATAATAAATATATTACCTGGCCATTTGTGTGTAAATCATATAATGTGATAACAAAAATGCGACCCCACAGACTATTTGAATATTTCATAGGCCGACGGCCCGCTCCGGTGATTATAATAAAAAGCCCACTAAAGTTATTGTCTTAAAAAGAACGTTAAAATATCATATTTCATAGATATGAAAAAAACTAGAGTTAAAGTAATGTTTTACGTTAATAATAACAAACCTAGCCAGACTGTTTTAGAGGTAATTTTGTGCAGAAATGTTATTTTTGTGTTAATTTTTTAAATTAACATACGTTTTAGATTAATTTCTTTAATAAATTATGCGATCTTAAAAAGTGTTAGGGGTCTGGAGGTATGGTGCCCAGTGTACCTACAGCAATAAGCTCAGTTGTGACATGTTAGTGTTACATATATCGTCAAGCCTTTTATCCCCCAAACGGATAGGTGCACATTATAACACGTAATGCTACTGTACAATATGCACCCACTTTTCATTATTTGTGTTATAAACCCCTTGTAACAGGGATCACCCCTATTGACATTTACCAGGCACAATTCCAGAGTCTGTGCTATTCCTGAAAAAAGCCTTTAAATGCTTTGCCCGATCCGGGAATTAAACCGGAGACCTCTTGCCCGGCAATCGCACTTACAACTACTCGACAGTCGAGAATAAAACAAAAATCTCTAGCATGCGTTATATTTTGTGTTCGAAAAGTCTATGTAATATGTATAAACCGATCTAGAGATTAACATTAAATTTGATCAAAGGTACTAGAAAATCTAATACTAAACCGAAATTCTAGTAATTGATCTGAACATAATCTATTTAAGTATATTTAAATACATTATGGCTTGATTGAGAAACCCGAATAAGGCTCGTACAAATATTTTATTACACATGAATATGCATAAAGTTTACCCATATTGAATGATTAATTCAGCCACTAGTTTTTAATAATACTTAAAATTACATTCAAAACTAAGAATTTAATTTAAATCACATAGATTATGGATGTATTCTAAAAATATACGAGTTTAATCTTGTGGGATTTAGAATAAGTTAGGAATTTATATTAAGTTTTTTTATGAAACTTCTGTAGATAACATATATTTTGTGAAGGTATTAGTAATTTACTGACTTTTACGTTTTTTGTTTTTTATATTTTCCAAGTTCTGAGTAGAGGCGCGTCTGAAATGTTACCCAGTGAGAGAAAACAGGATTATCTTCTATAAGATGGGACTTCTAACAAAAAGGTGGTTTTCCACTAGAGATTTGCTATGTAGAGCTATACTACGAAGATGTAATAGCTAAGCTACGTGACAGTTTCCACTGATACTAAGCTTTGTAGCGATGCGACTAAGACGAGCTATGAAGATTCGCCGCTGCAAAGTAGCTGTGCGATTAAGATAGGCAGCTTGAGTATGCGATATATCTATAGTAGGGAAACCATCCATAGCACACATCTATAACACGCATCCATAGCACGCATCTTTTAATTTAAAAACACAGCTTAGCTTAGTCACTTTCCACCAGTGCTAAGCTATGTGTAGCAATGAATTTGATTCGTGGAAGCCATCAACATCTCTGGTGGAAAATCATTCTTAATGACGAAAATTATTGTCAATGTTAATGATTATGGTATAAGAAAATTACCTGACTTTTGTATTTCTTAACAAACATTGACTGTCCATACCCTCGCTCAGAAAACCAACCACTTACAAAAAAGGTTGCACTACTGTTCTTTATTCGCTGTAACCAAAGCCTTTTAAATATATATCTACATCCTCAACCTTCCGGAGGGCTCGTAAAATCCGAGTGCGGATTGTTGCGCTTAAACTACCCCCGTACTGAAATATGTACGACGAATTCCCAATGCCAAAAATACTAGCAACAAACGCAAAAATATGTGGAACTTAAATGTACTTGTTTGGAGATTGTCCTTATTTAATCTTGCTTGGTAAATAGCTATATTATTTTAGTTATCAACACCAGACTAATTAGGCAAGTATTACTGGCCTTTTTTCAAAAAAATTCTCAGTGGTAGCACGGAATCTGAAATTGGCAATAGACTCACCCCCTATTACATGGGACTTACAACATAAATTGTGAAAAGTGGGTGTACATTGTACAGTGGCATTACGTGTCATAATGTGCACCTCTGCCTACCCCTTCTGGGATAAAAGGCGTGACGTTGCATTACATTACTAATTAGGTACTTTTTAAGGGAGAAAAATGATCAAGTGACTTTTCTCGCCAGAGCAAGGCGAGAGGGAGTGCCAGACTTTTACTGACTTAAAACCACCCCGTTCCTACTCCTACGTGTCGAGCTGGAGCCCCGGTAAACCCACTAGGTCCGCAGCTCCGGAGGTTAAATAGACCTATCTAGATCGTAAAATAATTCGTGATTTGAGAAATTTGTTTTCTATGTATTTCATTTACAATTACTTATTCTTTATTTGGAAATCTCTAAATATTTAGGTATGCTAAGTTCCTGAAAATTTCGTTTGCAAAAAATATACTTAGCACAAGAGTGTAGCATAAAAGAAATTTACGTCTCCTACTTTTCCCACTTAATAAAGGATTTATTTTATAGATGACTTATGACGGAATGAAAACTGTTCTTGTAAAAATATTGGTAATTTAGATTTTTCAAGGTTCTTTCAGTTCGCCCAACCGTCCATTGCTCATTTAAATAAGATATTCTGTCTATTTTCGGCAAAGGTTTTGTTAAATTTTCCAGTTAAAATTAGCCAATACGTATCGTCGATTATTATTCTCTTTACCAGAACATTTGGTGATGACGTAGCGGTTGAAATAAGCCTATTGCAGAATCGAAAATTATTTGCGCAGGTAATTGTGGCTTTTAGTTTTTTTGTTCTATAAAATAATGATAGTTCTATTTATGAAACAAAACGAAAATAGAGCACTTCTACATAATTATTTGCTTGCTTTTGAAGCTTGTTTACTATTTTCAAAATCTAAACTTTAGAGTAGACGTATTTAAGTACTTTTTTATTTCTCAGATAGCGAAATATACCAAAACAAAATTCTCACAAACGAAAATTATCTACCTACGTGCCTATTATAATAGAACGCCTGTGCACGCCTTCTGCTTGAAACATTAAGACCATTATAGAAGATAACCTTGTATTGTTCCAGTTTTTCTAGCCAGCTTGGAAAAAGAGCCAGAACATAACGGCTAACGAGCTAAAGAACCCTATTTACTTGAGACAGCTACCTCAATCATGTCGGGAAATATTATATCCAGTTAAATATTACTAACCGGACAAATAGCCTTTTTACTCATGGATCATACCTTTATTGGTCGTACGGAACCTATAACTCCAGTTATGTCCAATTTTCCCGACTATATCTTACAAAAACTTCCAAATATTTCAAGAATCGAGAGTAAAATAAAACTATGCTCTGTTTTTCTTCAATAACCTTGTTACAACACTGTGGAGTATTTGTTGCGCAATTACTCAGAGCCAGACATAATAAAACCTTTTAATGAGACCCTCAAATCTCTCTCGTGACGAGCTAATTGCCAAATATTTCGTAATAGAAAACCTTACAAAGAGGGTGTAGAATTAATACACCACTTACGCAAAAATTCCTCTGGTTTAAAAGCATACTTAAGTCACTATAGTTTCAGGCAGCTTGTGTAGACTAAATAGACAGATGTATTCAGACGCTTTGATTAATAATCCGCTGTAATAATGAACAGTGTATCTCGTATCGATCCCAACCGTCCGCTAACTCCGACGTAAACTAACATTGGAACAACGCACCCCGCTGACACGCACGCAAACGGATCAGCTTTGAATAATAATCGGGTTCGTCACAAGAAGCTATTGGACTCGGAGGAGATCAGAATTATGCGACAAATGCGCCAACTGCTAAAGCGTTTTACGACCGAAATGACGCGCTGAATCGGATTTGGATCACGTCCTCTAGCGAAGACAGTTTGACGTGTTGTCGTCGACTTGCATAAATTTGCAAGATTAAGCAGGGCCTAGAGGCACCACTCGCCCTGGATGCGGTCTGTACCTATTTACATAAATGTATTCCCTTTCTAGCAATGGACGTCTTTAACCACGAATATTTACCGCGGCCTTGACTGTCTGCGATCTATATTGACCGGGTTCAGTGTATCGCAGGTGCTTGCCTGACCAAACTCAGATATCAGATAAGTAATGTCTTGAAACACCGATTTATTTTCTTAAATTTTGTTACTAGGTTGGTAACAATACAAACATAATTATCGATAAGTTGTATCCGCCTACGCAGCTCTTTTGAACCCTATAAATTATGTTTAAGTTCTTCTAGTGAAATGAAATCATTTCGGTAGGGAATTCTACAGATTTCATCTAATATATTATCGTGTTTTGTTTAAAATACTCGATGTTTCTTCTATTTGATGTAAGTATAGGTGCAAGAATTGCGAATGTCTTTGTATTTTCTCCTAAATTATGAGGTTTCCATGCAGCATCAACTCGTACGTGATTCTGCCACGTCATGCATAGCAATAGAGCATTGTGTTTCAACAAGCGTGGGTGAGATGGAGAGCAGGTTGTACATGGTGTATTCACACGTACATATTTACATATTATTAGAAAAACATACAGATTAATTGACTGTTTATTGAATTTCCATCACAGTTAATTATATTTGAAGTATCTTAAATGACAGTAAAAAGAAATCTACGAATTCAATTTTAAACTCCATTCTACAGGAATATGATGTTCCTGGAACAATCTAAGATTTCAGTTTGCGTGGTACGAATTTATGATGACTTTCCAGAAAATTAATAATGTGATGGATACTAACTTAGGTATAACGAAATAATTTTCATATACTTAAAATAGCCTATAAATTACAACAAAATCCCTACAGAACCCACTCTTTTCTATAAAAACCGTGCAAAAATATCTAAATCCGATACAAAAACAGACTATTCTTAGAATTCCATCCATAGCTCTGTATACAAGAGACATTCAATTAAATATCCTGAAGCATTTCCAGTGAATAATAATAAATCGCTTTTACTTCATTAATTTCAACAAAAGAGATACATTTTTTCTTCTCGAAACGTATTAAAAGCATTTCAGGAAATATCGGAGACATTTACAAATTTTAATATTTAATTTTCGGAAGGTGAATTCTTTTCGTGAATATGAATCGACTCACGGAATTCTTATCGGACTGTGTCTGGGACCGACACGGCTTTTAATACGTGATCCGAATGCTTCCCAATTATGGAAGCTTAAGGAGTGAAGCCCGCTCGGGAACGGGTGTGGTACAAGTGACAAAATGTGAGCGGTGTTTTTAAAGTGGTTCAATACGATTTTAAACTGAAACGGAATATGATAATAGTGTTTTCAATCAAAGAGATTTTCTTCAACTTTTAAATATTTTAACCCAGTTTATCTACAGTATCAGGCATATCAATTCAAATCAATATAACTCTTGAAACCACTATACTAACGAAGCAAGATTAGTAGATTAATACAAATGAAGAATATTCAGTGAACGTAATCAATAGGATAGATGATTGTATATATTTTATTTTCCTACGGAACAAATAATTTCGAAGGTATATTGATTTGAAATATGATACTCCTTTACTTTGTTCGTTTTATCTAGGTCTTGTATTATCTTATACGACAAAATAAATAAAAAATACCTGTCTAATATTTGTTCATTATCTAACTGACGGACTAAATAGATTTATTAATTATATTATCAAACCCCGTCATCATACCTATGTTTCAATAAATTGGACCACACTACGATATAAAGTATGAAAATGTATTCAGTTCGCTCGAGTAACAATCGGTGACAGATGCATTAGCTACGGGAATTCGGCAATTTATCGGTTACATTCGCACCTCAGTCGTTTGCAAATATCAAATGTCATATTAGATAGACAATTTTAGGTAGGCTTAAAGATATATTTTGTTTATTGTACATTCATCTGACTTATACTTGTAATATGTACACAATGTTAATTATTACTGAGAATGTGTATAATGTTTAGCTAAATACCAAATGAATGTATTATGTTTTCTAATTATTTGAGAAATACGTATTACGTATTGAGTCTTTAGAATTGAATATTTGCCTTACTTTCAAATAATAACAGTCCCATGGCAAGAATATTAGAATAAATATAAATGTAATAAGCTGATTATAATTATTGCAGACACCTTTCAACTTTTTCACACTGTACAATAAAAGTAGACTTAAATATCCCGTCCTTATATTTATTTATTACACTCGCAAGGTGAATATTCAAGAAAAAGCAAGTTTTCACAACAAAAATATTAAATTATTAAATAAATCTTAAAGCTGCACAATTCCCTTTCGAATTAAGATTTAGTACGCCAAGTGAAATGATAACAAGTACAGAAATTCTGTACAGAATACAGAAAACATTCCACGACCAGAATGCTAGAATAGTAGCATCCGGAATTCTGGGAACTATGTAGAAGATTTATTGCAGTATCCAGTTTAAAATGTTATATGTATTTTTCTTTTGAAAACTTCAAGTACAGTGGCTTGAGGTAACATGAGTTTTCTAGTGATTTAGCGCTGTTCTATCGAAAGGCTCATTTGAATTCTTAGGAACTGTTGAAGTTTAAGTTGAAGCAAGGTATCGGGGGTTCTATGCTCGTGGAATATTTTAGAATATGTTTTATTATGATATGAGAAGTTTGTGGTTGCGTTACACCTATGTTAGAGAATGGTCTACTCAACTTAGACTAGTTATCACAATTATGTAGAAAAATTAGACTAATGTGCAAAAGTATACTCATAGTACAGTTACGTAAGCATTATTTTAATAATAACATACACAATCATCGATCAATATATGAGCCCATATTTGTGACTCACATCCAAACAGCGCGCCACATCTGAAAGTCCGAAATAGAAGAATCCAATAGTTTTCATGACCTACAAATCTAATCATAGACCGACTTGTATTCTTAGCTGTCACGATTGTGATGGATACATTAAAAGAACAATATACGAAGCAAAAATTCACAAAGAAACAGTATAGGGATGATGAAAAAAATATTAGACACATATTTGTTTTATTTTTACACGTAAGATAACAATACTTAGATAAAACGAATCAAAGTTTAGCACTAGGAACAAATACGGCATTTCTACGTATAAAATGTGCCTAAAAGTGAAGATATTTCAAATCGATATAACTTCGAAAGTATTATTATGTTACCGTGAGAAAAAAAACACGTAGATTATTTTTAAATTTTAAAAATAATCTACAAGACGCAAATTTGAATAAAAATTATTCATCTACCCTATTGATTAATTATTGCATCATAATTATTGTTTTCGGTCACAGTATTCAGTGTACATTTAACCACCATGCAGACTCTGTTCCTTAATCCTATGGTTTAGTGTGACGGCATTCGACATGACTGGACATAGAGCAGGTCTAGGGCTTTACGTACCATTTTGAAGCGAATGCAAAGGATAGAAACTGTGCTACTAAGAATAACTTTACACAATGTACTAAGTACTAAGAACTACTTACTTTGCACAATTTGTTACTAGTTTTATGCTAGAAGATGTCAGAACTACAGAGAAATTATTTTATTACAGGAAATTAAAACGTCATAAATCTATCACTCAATCAAGGAGCATCATCATTATGTCGCACCACCGGTGATGTTATACAGGATAACCACACCATACTACCTAATCCATACTGTATTCTCCCAACTTGAGCCAGGTGTAAATCCACACTTACAATGTAACTCGGCTCTTCGCAACAAAGTAACATAATTCAAGGAAAAATTGACACTTTGACAGAGCATTAACAATGCTTTTTATGTCAACTCGTAAGGCAGTCTTCATACGATAGTATGAATGGCTAATAAGTCAGTAGATTTCTGACTATTTGTTTGTTTGTTATCAATACCAATGTTAATAATGTCGAATTATCATAAACTTTTTTAATCGACTAACGTTTATACAATTAGCATTCTTCTAATGTGCTTGCATGGGTGTTTTCTTAAGTCTAGAATAAATACGTTTGTTGCTGATTGGCCGACGCATTCTAGTTTTAACCACAACTGAGGTACCACCAAGTGAGTTAGTAGCTAAAAACAAACTGTATAAATACAAAGAAAATAACACAACCTTTTCTTTTCTGTCAAACGTCGCGATGATTTAAAATAAAAAGTTAAATCAATAGTTTGACAACACAAAACCGTTACTCAGACACATTTATAATAGAAGCTTTTTTCCCAACGTTGCCAGTATTTCAAATAACTCTTGTATTGACAATAGTGATTGTTTTACGAAATAATTAAGCCTCGAAATAATTGGCTTTTCCAAAAATAAATCAACGTCCTTCGACCTTTGCTATAAATTGTCGAAACAAAAGTTATTGGTTCATGGTACAAGTAGATATTTTATATAGGTATAGTATTATTTAATGCTGTTTTGTTTTGGATCCTTTCATCTAAACCTGTGAATACATAATACGTTGTATACTTTGTGACACATTCCATATACATACAAAATGCCTTTAGATATATTTTTTGTGGCCTTAATGGGTGGTACGATAAAATAAAATTGGGGAAAATAAAGTGTGGGAGAGCCATGCTTCGGCACGAATGGGCCGGCTAGATCAGAGTGATACCACGGCCTCACCGAAAACCGACGTGAAACAACGTTTGCGTTGTGTTTCGTTGTGTGAGTGAGGTTACCGGAGGCCCAATTACCCCTTCCCAATCTTCCCAATCACCGATTCCCCAACAACCCTTAAATTTCTAACCCCCAAAAGACCGGCAACGCACTTGTAATGCCCCTGGTGTTTCAAGTGTCAATGGGCGGCGGCAATTGCTTACCATCAGGTGATACGTCTGCTCGTTTACAATAAAAAAAATGTTCGTGTTCAATAGTAAAAACTGTTTCGCACTTAAATGAAGTTGACACCATAATACACGGTTGTAATGGATCTCTATAAAGTAAGGACTTCTTTACTTTTCCTCATAGATACTCGTGACATATTATGATACTGTTCAACTATTTCTAGGTAGATCCAATCTCGTATACCAAAAAGTATTTTCGGAAAACGCTTAAATACACAACTGGATGACGTACACCGCGTCCTCAGGGGACCTTTTCTATAGGCCTTGTATTAGATTCCAAATATTACGAATTCTTACCCAAATACAAGCCCAGATTATTGTCCTGTTGCTTCTAGATAAATATGAATATTTGTTTTATCTCATGAATAGGTCTCTTAAATAATATTCTAGAAATATTTCTTGGAATTTCAAAGAGTGAAATGTAAAGAGCTTATATTATTGTAGACGTTAAATGTTTATGCTAAATTGCAATTACGTCTGTTAGGTGAAAATACGTACCTACTTAGTCATTTCAGCTAGTAGTATTGAGTTACTTATTTATTAAAGTTTATATCGCTCACACGAGCGTGGTGAAAAAGTGAGATTTTTTTCTAGACTTCTCTCGAGCTTACTACCTCTGGATATAAATATCATAACCTGAAACGTCCATAAAATTAAGACCAATAAATACTCCTTCGCATCTATTTCTAAGATCAACAAAGGATGTATTTAAACTTATTACTAATTTTACTTTAATTGAAACTTCAATATTACTTTCCCAAACAAAATAAGTCTAAGTAACTAGGTTACGATCGATTTTCTAAGAATTTTCTTAGAAATTGTAACATAAGAGTACATGGCAATATGTACACACAGCTTTAGACAAGAAAGGGAGCAGACGGCGACGCCGACGTTGGTCCGACAGTTACCGGAGAGGTTTTCAAATAATGCTTATAAAACCTTTTAATACTGCACTTTATTTTCCATGGCAGGTGCAACGGATTTATCTCAAAAGATTTTGATATGAATTTTATTTTGATATGTGTATTTTGGAAACAGTTTGCGAGTGACCCTTGTGATGTTTATCAATGGCAAATTCAGAATAGATAAGTCAGTGTGTTTAGTGATAATAAGCGTTAGACTCGCCTCTTTATATACATATTTAATCTATGCTACTCGTACGTAGATTTTAAACTAAAATCTATATACAAAATATTAAGCACCTCCCACGCTGTATCGTCCGAATAACACAAATAACGTCCCCGTACGTATACAAACTTTGAAAAGCAATCTCCTAGTTTAAATTTTACTAACTTATCTAGCTACTAAATTATTCAAATTTTCAAAGGATCTAGATACCCACATTCGTTGTGAAACAATAAAGCTTATCCTTGTTTTAGTAGGGACACAAGCCTTGAATTAAGTTACCAATATATCTAGTTGTAGATTGTTCTACATAATGGACTGAGGTAAAGCAGCCAAATTTAATCAATCTCTAAAGTTAGCCGTTTGTACTCGACGGTGTGGTTGCACCGCAAACACGTTGCTGTAACAGTTGGAATGTTCTCCCGTGAGGAATATATTGCACATTTGTTGCATATTGTGTTGAGTGTTGGGTGGACCCCATATAATACGTCACGTCTAGCTCCTGTTACCACTAAGGCCAGCATAGAATAGAAGGCTCCCCAATATTACGTATAGTTAGCAACACTGCTTTGCTAGATGTGGCTTCTGTACTACTTGATATCAGATTGAATGGATGTACAGAGAAATCTGTTGCGAGATTTGGCTATACGCCATTACTTAAGACGTGGTATTAGGGTTTAGTATTGCTTGTGTAAATTGCTTTAAATATATTGTAGATTTAACGTTACAGTCCGTCAAATATTTACTAAGCTCATTCAATGTTCTATAATAATCCTAATTAGCATATCTTAGGTTCATTCCACAGTTCTATATCCATCGTGTCAGAAAAGCCAGTCGTCGTTGGCACGTGCCGCCTGCCAGAATGTTTATTGCATTGAGATTGCGGCATCACTCGACCCGGTTATAATAATAACTGAGAATATGACCATCTTAGCCTATTTAAGTGGCTAAGTACAGTTAGCCGGTTATAATGAAGCCAAAGGGTTATACGGCCATCTAGGGTGCCATTTTGTACAACTTTTGTCCAATTGTCAACCTGATTGGAATTAATGATCTGAAATTACTTTAATTGTTGGTAGTTATTTGAATTATGGACCCGGATTGGACAGTTTTGGGTTGTGTAAATGAACAGTCTTGAATGATTGCCTTATCAAATAAACTGTTAAAACCAGACAATAAAAAGTCTTACGAGATATTACTTTCTGTTAATAAGCGGCCTAAATACGCCTCGCCAAGGAAATCAATAAGGCAATAACCATACCAGTAACTTTCCAGTCTACTAGGTATTTTTTTATTCGTATCTATTAATGTTTGTTGGAAATTTCTAGCAGCAATTTGCTTGATTTTCTCTTACAAGTTGTGGAACGTTATTTTTTCCCCTCCTTTGCACAACAAAGGAAACGGGGGTTTTTGTAAGCGGCAGCGAGCCGCGACACAGGACTGGTTTTAATCCAGAATGTCGCGAAACGTGATGCTTGAGTCAATATAATTTAAAAACGTACGTGTGATGACGTCACGTGTATGTAATATGTAGTTTGCGTTTTTGTTTCGAGTTTCTTTTTTTTAATCTTATTATCATAAAATGATACATTTTTTACATAAATCGATAAGTTTTTACATATTTTTTCTTTGAGAACCAATAACTGTGAATAAATCCAAGTTAAACGGTTTCAAATTTTATTCACATTCCATTTATTCGCAGATGACTACACGGTTGACGCAATAGCTGGGCAACCGACTAAAATAATCTAGAGGACGAACATTAAATAAGAAATTATTATCTACCATATTAACCCCATGTCTTCACTTCCAAAGTAAGGTGGTACGTTTATATAATACACCATACATAAACATATATAATAGGAACTTCATAACCAATAAACTTGTTTAAGAATATATTTATGTTCTAAGAAAATTGTAAGTAGGTGCCTACAAAGGCCTTACGCAACCCTTCCTGAAATACCCAGACATGTTGTTTGTTATACATATGTTTGTATAATGAAGGTAATAGCTAATGAGTTCTGTTTTAGAAAGCCGATGTTTTGTTTGCCTATTAAACCTATTTATGTTATTATGTATTTAATGAGGCCGATTTTAGAGTTTATTTTGGTGAAATAGTGATTATTTTGATTGTTGATTTGATTATTTGAACTAAGATATTTCTTTAAGCCTTGCATATGTTTCATCGCGTCACCTTCACTACATTTATTTACTTATTTGAAATTAAATTGTACAACTTTACAGTCGTTAAACTAAGGCGTTATACATTTCATATATTTTTCACATATTCATTCCCATAAAATTTATACTGTACTGTTAGGTCCTGTGGGATTTAAAGTATTCAATTTATTATTTCAGACCATATTCTACCCCTGTTCCAAATTTCATTCCGATCCTATCAGCCATTTTGATGTGATTGAATAACAAACATACAAACTCACGAACATTCACATTTACAATACTAGCTTCTGGTAGCGGCTTCGCCCGTGTTTTCCGGGGGGTAGAAAGTAGCCTATGTGCTATTCCAGACCATAATCTACCCCTGTTCCAAATTTTATCCCCATCCCTTCAGTCGTTTTGATGTGATTGATTAACAAAAATACACACAAACACACAATCTCACAAACTTTCGGATTTATAATAGTAGTAAGATTAAGTAAAAAAGTTTTTTAGTTCAACTTGCTATCCACACTTAGATCCAGAACAACGATGTCTCAACCACACAACGATTTATTTCGTCCGAGAATTGAAACCATGACATACAATAGGTAAAGGATCAAATAATGTAACACTAAGAATGGAAAAAAAAATTAAAGATGGGAGTTTCTTGCACTTTTTTCTCCAATCAAAGCTACACTTTGGATTGAGCACCTAACTTCACTGACAGAGAATTCAATTTGACGTTTCAAAAGTGCCTAAGGCAGTTGTCCCACCAACGGCGAGTGAACGACTAACTATCGGCTATTTTCTCGCTCAAGAAACGTACAATAGATATACTTTCCGGGTAAACAAAAGAGATGCATATACAAATAGTTGATCGCTGACTGTTCACACAGCCGGCGAGTGCTCGCTTCACTAGTTTGTCAAGTTTGACAAGAGCTATGAAAGATAACACTCGCTCGGCGACACTCGCCAAGCGATTAAAACAAACGCCGAGCGAGCAACCAGTGGTCATTTCTCTACAGTGCGTATCGTAGTGCGAGTAATCGCCCGCCTCACTCGCACACTCGCTTATAGCCGAGCTACACAAATATCAGAACTACACACTCGCTCGCCACGTCTCGCTTAACTCGTTTCTAGTTCTAGCTCTACTCGTTACTCGTTCATCGTTGCCGGTGGGACAACTGCCTAATTAAGGATTGAAATAAATGCTTTGACTTTAATACATTGCACAGCTATCAATCAGCCTTTGAAGCAATCGTACAGTCAAAACCCTAACTAAAGTACCCATTAAAAGTGTTAGCGCTGACTCAATTTACCTACTAAATGTAAATGAAACATTAAAAATTAATGGAACAGTACTATAGCATTGCTACTCGAGTTGACGTTAAACGTTAATTAGGCGTACAATGACAGAATCATGTACAGAGGCACAGAATGACAGAAGGCTACACATCTAACTACACAAAACCAGTATAAATTGACCGTCAAATGTGGGGAAAGATCATACAAAGCGAGACCAAAGTAAACTGGTTTTGTACAGCTTCATGTGGAACCGTGTCTACATACGCATGGTACTTAGTTTATATGCTAACAGCCCAGCTATGCAATATTGTGCCTCTAAATGTTACTCATATACATATACACTATCTGAAACTACAAAATATCTGGTAGCTTTGAACTGGGAAATGTACCTATCTGGTACATGAGATTAGTTGTTGTGTTTGTTTACATCTCATCAAGTATTCAAGTATTTAATTGTTCGTATTTTTTTTCTAAGGAGTCTCTGATTCGCCTCGTGGTTGTAAATGTAATTTTTTAGTATTCCGTTTAATCTTTTTATATAGGTCCTCAAGAAAAGGTAAATAATAATATTATAATATGGTATAAGTCGGTAAACGAGCACACGTACCACCTGATGGTAAGCAATCGCTCCCACCAGAGGCGATAAATGCGCATTGCCGGCCTTTTGGGAATTAGGAATTTCAGGGTTGTTAGGGAATTGGGGATAAGAAAGATTGGGAAGGAGTGTAATTGAGCCTCTGGTAACGTCACTCACACAACGCAAGCGTTGTTTCACGTCGGTTTTCTGTGAGGCCGTAGTATCACTCCGATTGAGCCGGCCCATTCGTACGGAAACATGGCTCTCCCACACTTATGTATGTGTATTTGATATCAACTCAACAAGAGGAAAATATCATACAAATCAACTGACATAAAATCCGCGGTTTCAGAGTATTTCATGTCCATTGCTTATCTCGTTCGTGATATTCCACACGGGCCCGTCATGTCCCGCGCAATGGATACAGGTAACGAGACTCAGCCTTGTCTAGCAAACGATGACGTCACATCGGTGCTCGGACACTGGACACTGAAACAAGATTTTTTGATAGTCAACTTGGATATAAATCATCGATATGTATGTGTAGTTCTGCAAATATTTTTAACATGACTTTCGAAGTGCAATCTAGTATTAATTATTTGATATCTGAATGAATCTGGTATTAAATATGATGTATGGTGGAAAGGTTTATGACACTTAAAACTAAATGAGACTATCAAGCTGGTCCTTGTAATGTGGGGTATATCTTTTTAATAGATACACCTGAAAATTATAGAGATACACCCAAAAACATTCATTTTCATCATCTTTATCAACCAATGACTTCTCCCGTCTTGGGCGAGGCGAGATAGAGTGTCAGACTCTTACTGACTAAAAACCACCCTGTTCCTACTCCTGCTTTTCCATTAAGCCGGAACCCGGTAACCCGCTAGACAGTCCGCTGCTCCGGGTCAGCATCAGCGCTACTGAGCCACATATTCATGTCGATTTTCATCATCCTAAACTGTAAAAAATAGATAGAATCTCTCAAAATCATCATACCAACAAAATTTCCGTAAGCAAAGTTGCGTATAAAAGTAAGTACATGCTTATTAAATAATAAATAAGCTAAATAGGTCGTGAAATTTCACGGAGTTATCGTTTTAACTTTAAATCATAACCTCCCTTTACTTACTTTAATTAACCAGCAAATTACCTAATCGTTTATTAATGAGAGAGGTTATTAAGGTCAGGCAGAATGAAACTGTTATGAAATTAGGAGGCTATAATAGTTGCGATAGAACGTAGTTTTAAACTGTTTGCGTCGCTTTCAGAGTATCGTGATGCATAAGTGAGTGTGGACGTGAGAACAGGCAGGAATATGACAGAAGTTACATTTTGTACAAAGATCATAATCACATCGCATTATTGCTGCTGATGATGATGTTATGATAACCAAAAGATCTGTAATGCACCATTAACTCTCTGGTCTAAGTCACTCCACAGATGGCACAGACTGCTTACCACCAGGTGATCAGTCTGCTGATATATCGCCCATTAAAATCTGTAAGTGGCATCTGACTAGTGATCTGATACAAAGTAAACCAACTGAAGAATTCTCAATTGACAGCAAATCGACTCAGTGGCGTATTATTGGTAAAGCCTATGTTCAGCAAGGGATATAAACTAGCGACTAATAATTATGAAAATAAAAATGCTTTCAAAATCTCGTTGACTTTTATTCCACTTTTGTCACGTTCCTCTTACTGTCTGCCCTTCGAGCCGGATACGGGCATCGGACCTACTAGGCCCCATCTATGGTGGTCTGACAAGTATGTACATACGTATTTTTATCTCACGTTATTTACGTTTATATAACTGCTTTTGTATTTCGTATCCATTTTGTATGGGACTTCTGTACTTACCTATTATATGGGTCGCACACGTTTGCATAGCGCGGTAACCCGTTGCAAGTCAATGATCTTGGGACACAACGCTCATTACGCTAACATTTCCTAGTACCTACGAACTGTTGCAGATTTGTTGCTATAAAACGCATACAGGTGAAACCTGTTAACCTGGCAAATCCAACAATAGCAACCGCGACTACCGAGAAAAAGGTTTTGGTTTTGATAACCAAGAAAACTAGTAGTAATAGATCTAGTCTAGTGTTATTATTTACATGTAAAACCTACACTAGATACCATTACGCAGTTTCGGATAAATTATTGTGATACTTACCGCCATACTCAGAGTTTTTTTATACTTAACCCAGTCCTTAGTAATATAAAATCGTTACTAAGAAATAATTTAAGTAATCATTAAATCTCTCTAAGTGCGGCAGTTAGAGATTGATAAATGAGTTATTACAGTTATAGAATTCCCATTGTATTACTATTTAATAATCATCTAAATTATTATAAAGCAATTCCTTCAAACTGACATGGTCACTAACACTATTATTAGAACTTATGACGGGATATTTACCATGTTTATTTATACCATTTCGGAATATCGGAAACTCATCAAAATGAATAAACATAAGTTCTAATAATCCTTCAAAGTAATATACCATTGAGTTTCCAGAGGTACATAACACGGGCGAGCGCAATATGTTGACTTGATATGTCGGCACAACGGACGCCGAGCTGCAGCCTCCATTAGTAACACGTCACATCATTTCTGAACATCTTGATAAATGGACAGAACAATATGGACGGACGCTTTGCTGCAAATTTTGTAAGAATATATACAAGAGGTATTTTGTTAAAATGTGGTTTTGGAAGTAGGATTACAGAGAATGACAAGCGGTGTTACTTTTCAGCTTTATTGTATACACTGGACACAAGATACAATTATATTTACTAGTTCAGTTTGTATGTATATTGTGTGCTGGATACAAAAACAATACGGTGGCTTTTGAATAGTAATCATGGTTACCTATTATTTCCAATCGTTCATCATCATCATCATATCAGTCAGTCTACTGCTTAATATATGCCTCCCCCAATGACTTCCAGATAGGCCGGTTGGAAACGATCTGCATTCCTTCTCGATTCCGTTCGTTGCTACTAAAATAATCCTGAAATTTTGTGTGTGAAAGTTCAATAAGCAATTCTAGAAGCATAATTTCCCACGAACCTTAACTTTATTACTATAAGCTTAAGGTTCAAAACTTTCTAACTTAAAAACCAATTAACAATTGAAAAAAAAAAAGTTTTCACGTATGCCTACATAATAAGGTAGGCAAGAAAAAGTATTTTGTACCTATGTGCTAGCTGTATATGAAGTTCGTGATAAATAGCTGTTAACTACATTCAACATGTAAGCCCAATTATTTCTTGCAAAAATGCCACTGTAACCTCACTGCTTAGGCGTTCTAATTGAAATAACCCGTGAAGATAAGACTAAAGTTCCTAGAACTAGGTTAAGTAGGTTTTATTTTGTATTAGAGCTACTGCAGCGCTCTGCAAGGAATGCAGATATAAAAGTCTATTATAATAAAGGTATTCAATAATAAAAGAGTTTGTCATACACACTTACAATTTATTATTATCACCCTTTCCAATCTTCATCAATTCCTGACTCCTCAACAACCCTTGAATTTCTAACCCTCAAAAAGCCGGCAACACACTTGTATCGACTATGGTGTTTTGTGTCCATGGGCGGCGCTGATTGCTTCCCATCAGGTGATCAATTTGCTCGTTTACCGGCTTATACCACAAAAACTGGTTGGTTAGTTAATTTAAATAGCAACATCAACAGAGTTTGATCCCCAAATCATACAAAAAGACGTTTTGGGACTTTATATTTTTTGCAAGCTATTGTTTTATGGTTAGTTAGTTACAGCGTATGGTTAGAATAACGCTTCTAACTTCTGTGTGTGTTTTAGAAGTAAAGGGTACGATGTCATGTTCCTTTTATTATGTTGTAATAAACGGATTAAAGTACATAATTATGTGCTTATTTTAAGAGTCAGACGGTGTTTTTCTCAGAAAAAAATATTTGTTTAATATCGTAAAAATTCATCCTCATTACCTATACATATTTAATATTTTTTATCTCAATGAGGATAATTTATTCCGTAGCGATTGAATTCTGATGAAATCTTATAAATTCTACGAAGCCTTTTTATGCGCTCGGGGGTACGGGTACTGAGAATTATGTTTTCCTTGATATTAAAAAATATTAAAATTACCATGGAGTTTAATAATATAAGAGTAAATAGTATATAAGAATAAAAATAGTACAATCATGAATAGTACTATTTTTATTCTTATGTGTATATGTATATGGCAGACAGAAAATGTATAAAAAAGGGGGAAAAACATACAAAGAAACCTAACACCAAACGATACAATAAAAAATCCCAATCACAATCATAAAAATAAATCTAGAAACGTGTAACAGATTCAACAAATGACCGTTAGTTAGGGCTGTTTCTGTATGCAGCACCGAAATGCACATTACTGATGAAAGCGCTGCAGTCGTGACAGTATACCGCATGTAGTCGCGGTACAAATTGCCGCGCGATGTGGCGGCGTGACGTAGGTACCTCGCCTCGTGTGGACATGCACTCTTTATTAAGGTACGTGTAATTGCACTGTTTTGGAATTGTTTGGAATTTTATGTTTATTCATAGCTCTCGTAACGTGTTTGTTCCATTTGCGGTGTGAAACTGGAACGCGGTGTTCCACTATTTTACCTCTGTCCGCTCTAACAAATTGGATTATTTCGCAGATTATAATTTTGTTGTTTTGACATTGGTGCAGTGGTTGCTAGCATTGTAACTGAACATAAATTCTTAGAAAATATTAGTATGACAAAACTTATTAGGCTTCTTAGCGTTCAAAAGAGTATTTCCTTCCTTTTCCTTAGTGTACAATAAAGGTAATATACAAAGAGACTCCATTAGCTTTCGAGAAAATGTATGTGATAATACCCTAAGTAAAGTCTCAGTTACAAAGTCACCTTTCACGCTTAGTGTCTTCAAACATTAGCTTCATTATAAAAACACTTGGTGCCATTATTTTATAATTACAGTTCATGTAAGCTTACGAAGTTGCCTTCGTGTCATCATCAACAAAGTCGAACAGAGTACGAGCATTATTTAAATTGCCTCCTATTACACTCGCGTCCGTGTCGCAGTAACCGCGTATATGTAAAGGCGCCTTTACAAAGACTGGGAAAAGCGTAACTTGAAATAATAGGATACAGTTTTACCACACAGAAGGTTCATTATGGAAACCGGGTACATATGAAAACTCAAATGTTTTAATGATCATAAAAACCTTTTTGCTGCGTCTGCTAACTATAAGCCTTTGCTTCGTCTTGTATCGTTTTTGCTTTCTGTCTTCGCTATACTGTTGTCAAGTAAGACTTCTGTTTTTGCATTTTCTTCGTCAATATACTGAATTTCTCTCACGTACCTCAAGACTGTTGCAGACAAAGCCAGATATCTGTCTACACTATGAATTTATTTTAAAAGTTGACTAGACTCCGTCAGTCTCTTGTTTACACGACAATTTAATTGTAATTAGAGGTGGATGTTAAGGTGTATTTAGGTTACATTTTGTAAACTAATTTTAAAGTTTTTTTATGTTCTAGTTCTTAGTACATGCGTACATAGTTTGAAAATAAAATTTTACTGTTTTATTTTTATCAAAATCCTGTGGATAAATCTCCCTTTAAACAATTACCATTACTGTTTTTGTAGGTATTTTTTAAACTTCCCATACTTATTTTCTTCTGTATCGTGGGTGCGTTTACAGACTTACGAGTTCACATACACATGACACTCACATCCGAACTAACAATTTGTGGATCACATAGAGATTGCTCCGTAGGTTGCCCTACCACTGCGACACTAGAAGAGTAGTAGGTTGCCCAATGGTGCAGTCGAAACGAATAAAAATGTAACTTCTTAACTATTTAAAATCTTGCTATTATATATCTATTTAATAGATTAACAAAGTTAAATACATACTCTATTCTATATAAATAACATTTCAAACACGAGATAAAAAGCTTTGAAGGACTAAGAAAATAAAACATTAGCTTTGCAATGCATAAGTTTGTACTAGCGCAATAGTTAAAGATAATATGAAACAATTCTACATGAGATACTTAAAAGAAAAAAGAAAACACCTTCCAACACACGAGCAGAAACGTTTAATTAAAACGTTATTATTAATATAATAATTACATAATTAACGTTGAACCCTTAATTATTTTAAGTCGTTACAAACGTTAGCAACACAAAGAACAGGAAATTATGTTGGAAAAATTGCGAGATTACAACTCGTGGAAGATATTACAAAGTCTTTTACGAAATGAGCTTTGTAGGTACTTCTTCTAAAAACGTTAGTTTTATTTTGTTTATTTATTTGTTATTTGGCTCACCAACAATTGATTACACAGATACAATACACAGGTAACATTTTATGAATAACTTAAATCATTATCATCAGCCTATAAGTTGCTACTGCTGACAAAAATGTCCTCACAGAAAAGGTTTGAGCACTAATCATCATGCTTGCTCAATGCATGTTAGCGATTTCAAACTAGAAGCCCAGGTTTCGTCACGATGTTATCCTTCACCGTTTGTCAGTGGTGTGACAATCTTAGAATGTAAATATAACTCGGGAAAAGTCACATTGGTACTTGCTGTTGGTAGGTTTCGATCGCGCACCCTCATGCCTGAGAAGCGGCCTCTTAAACCTCCGTGCCACCACGATACTATTTCATAATTAGTGTCATGGTGATACTATTTCATACTGTATTCATTTCCACATTTCTACAACAGACTCATTCACAAAAACAATAAAATCCTATAATCCATTGACAGCAACAAACAATTTTGCAGCTATCCGAGTTCATTGTAGAACAACGTTGAAAACTTTGTATTTGCCTAATTAACTACATTCAAGGGTCGCCTTCTTGATTAGATCACGTATCGGAAGGATCAAAACGGATCTCAGTCAATACAAACTTACTTTTTATTGTTGTTTGGTGCCGGCGACCCATCCGAACGATGTGACAATTGAAACCTAGATACGGACGCAACGTGTTTTATTTAGGAGTACGGGAGTTTTGGAGTAACGGGAATTTTTCGCCACTCATCACTAGGTATGATTTCAAACTCCGTGTTATTTTTTTTAAAACAGCAACAGTTTTATTATGGTTTTCAATAAGACCGTGGTACCATTGCGATCGAGACGACCCATGCTCGAGATTGTCCATTCTTGCCGAAGCATGACACTCTCATTTCAAAAATGTCTGACTTATAGCCATAAGAGAATATGTAATTACTCGTATAAAGAACCTATTGCATAGAACATGACTGCCTCGTTGGTCGAGTGGTTACAAGTGCGACTGCTGGGCAAGAGGTTTCGGGTTCGATTCTTGGGTTGGCCAAAGTATTACTGAACTTTTTTCGGAACTCAGTGGAAATACAGAGTATGGAATTGTGACCAGTATATGCCAATAGGCTCACCCCTATTACATGAGACTTATAATGCAAATGGTAAAAAGTGGATGTATATTCTACAGTGGTATTACGTACCGTAATGTGCACCTCTGCCTATTCGGGGATAAAAGTGACGTTTTTTTTTTGTCAATAACGTTTTGACTTCAGCTATCATTGGACGAAAGAAACAGTATACTTACAATTGAATCACACTACCCAAAGTACCAGCATTCAAGCTGTTTGTAAGCAACTTGTAATTGTATCGAGTACAATGGGATTCGATTATATCGAGTTGTACAATGTGTATCGAGTCGCACAGTGTCCATTATTTTGGTGAATGCTCGATACTTGAGTATTGTTAATTGGATAAGGATAGTAATTAAAAGTAGCGTAAGAATTAATTTATTGTTGATTTCATATATTCTATTATTTACGTTTCATAAGAATTATAGTTTTGTAATAATGATACAATAGAGTTTTAAGTAGAATGGTAGAAATTACGTAGCAAAAGATAATGATCTAAAACTACAGCGGTATTTACCTACATAAAAATATGGTGCAAAAATCTTTCCAAAATATCGGACATAAATCCAGATTCCGCGCTCCTCTAAAAATATCAAAATCGATATAACCTAATAATACTCTTCCTGGCCCGGAAAAACGTACACGCCTCTCAACTGTTTCACTACAAACTAAAAAAAAAACCTTCTCAATATCCGCACTACGCAATTGAAATTAAATAATTAGACGTATATACGTAAATCTAAGAACTATTTATAAATCTAAAAACTGAACCTATGATATTTGCGTTTAAGTATCTCAGAATAGTCTGTTAGAAAAAGTCAACTTATAGTCTGCAATATTTCGAAAATTGTGTTGTGTAACAGTGCTAATTCGTAGTCTATTTACAGAAATAAACGCCATTTCAAAGACATCTTTTTGAGCAAAGAGACGTGACTCATAATGCGCTGTTGTGATTATATCTCCTGTGTAATCTATGTTTATCTGGCTTTCAAGCCTCACCCCAGGAGTCCCATGAATAAATGAAGAAAGCAAAAGTTCGTTTCACGTGGAACCCTTTGAAGTTCTTTAGAGAAGGTTCCCTATTAAACGAGTCTATTTAAATACAGAATAAACTAACACGTTGTTATTCTTTGTGGCTATCTCTTGTGAAAGGAAATTAATTATTTTTGAATTATGTATAAACAGTAGAACGTTTTTAATTCAGCAAGGATTAAGTGTTTTTATATTCCTAGTCTTTCGGTTTAGTTTTTTTATGGTATAAGTCATTTAGCTTTTGGGGGTTAGGAATTTAAGGGTTGTTGGGAATTGGGGACTGAGAAGGGGGTAATTGGGCCTCAAGTAATCTCACTCACGCAACGAAACACAACACAAGCGTTGTTTCACGTCGGTTTTATGTGAGGCCGTGGTATCACTCCTCCTCCACTCACACTCCTTAACCTGGGATACATTACAATGTTCTAATGGAACTAGTTAATAACATAAATATTGTAGATGTTGCATAATACTCGTAATATATCCTAAACACTTATGTGCTAGGACGGGAAATTAATAAGAAATCAGGAGACAATAAAATTCACTAAATAGGTATACACAATTCAACATGTCTCATTTCTCCTATTCAATTCCTGTTCCAACGTTACTACGTAAAAAAATCAATCAACCAGTTGTTCTGTAGTTGTACGCAAAAAGTTGCTTCCATTCACTCACTTCATATAATCTATAGGCTGGATTTAGGTCGGGCGTAAAACGTACTGCGGCGCACTCCGTCAGTTAGACGGGCGACGCGGTATGAATGCGCCCTAATGAACTGATGTTACACTATTCAAGGGGAACTTTTTCAACTAAACTTTAAATATACCTACAATTATTTTGCTACCGCTCGAATTGAAAGGGAGAATTGCAAATTTTTGTTGGGAAATGTTGTTGGATGTTGTTCGCGTTGCAGTTTTTTTTTGTTTGTTTTGTTTGTGGATGTAGGTGAGTGATTATTGCACGGACTTCTCAACGTGGCACAACAGTCAATGAGATTTGTGTTATGAATTTAATGACCAAATAACCACTACAAGTAGTAATTGACTAGACCTAGCAGGTTTACCGGGGCTCCGGCTTAAAAAGCAGGAGGAGGAATGGGGTGGTTTTTAATCAGTAAGAGTCTAATACTCCTTCTCGCCTCGCCCAAGGCGGGAGAAGCTATTGGATGATTTTCCCCCTTAAAAAAGGAATGTCAAGTAACAATTTCAAACCCATAACGTGTAGTAAAGGTAAGTCTGTAGGTTATAAACATTGGCTACGAATCCAATCTTTTAATTGCGATAGTTAATACTTAAATTAAATATGACACAATAAGAAAATCGCTACAAGGTAGACAGATGACATGATTAAGATCGCAGGGAGCCGCTGAATGCAGGTTGCTTCCAACCAGCTTATCTGGAAGTCATTGGGAAAGGCCTATGTTCAGTAGTGGACTTCTTAAGGCTGATAATATGATGATGATGATGAAAAAAATCGCAGACACTGAACACTCGCCTTTAGCTTCCAAATTTCAGCTGGTTAAATTTTGAATTAGTAATTAGAAGGAACATGTATCATTCAAATTAAGTCCATAAATATACTAGGCACAAGATATAAAATACAACAACCCAAAACAGTGACACGCACTATTGGCCCGATGCAAATGTATCGGGTCAAGCATCGATCACTGCGATTGACACTCGATTAACAGTCTCTATTTAATTTAGTTTGCAATGAAAAAGCAACCAATTGCTTACTTGTAATTGACGAAATGTTCGTATCACTTGCTATGTTAAACTGAGGCTGAATTCCAAAAAAGAGTGACAATAAATTGGAAAAAAATACAATATCACAGTTGTTAATTATATCTAATTATCTCATTGCGAATGCGTGTTTATAGTTTGTATTTCTTTCGTGTCGCAATTGATTATTATTTTATGGTGCCTGCTAGTGATCATTGTGATACTTATGCTGCAGATAATAAAGGTTTTTTTTCCTTGGTTGAACATCTAATGATATAAACCCTAATATTAGGACTAAATAGCTAAAGTATCTAATACTCTTTGTGTTTGATACTTTCTGATTTTGCAACTTTCAAAAGAATCACAGTATGACAATAATTACCTTACTATTATGTGGATATAACAGCATATCCATATTTTTACACTAGAAAGAAATAAGATATCTAAATTATAATAATAATAACGGATCCAAAGTCAAAACAAAATCTTCAAAAGTAATTTATTCCCCGCTAAGACCAACGAAAACGCAACTACTGAAAGTCTATGTACACTTCTACACTTATTTTGCATTTGACATTTAATAAGTACGACATCTGCATAGTATTTTAATGTAGAAAACCGACATTCAGTGAAAACACGGTTGAAAAGCCAGTGAGCCAAACAGTGCCCAGTCTGAATCCACACTAATGATGCAAAACTTTGCTCGCAGGAGTTAATATAGTGTGGCTGAATGTTTACTATTTAATATTTTATTTATCGTTCTTGTTTTTTAATTAATATTTATTATTTATTCAGTGTTAGTATTGATCATGAGTCAGGCTTTAGCACAATGCCTTGTCAGCCATGTTTCGGTTCGACCATTCATTGACAACTGGCGTTTTTTAAGGTGGGAAAGTCATCCAATTTCTTCTCTTGCCTTGCGCAAGGCGAAAGGAAGTGTCAGATTTTTACAGACTAAGAATCTCCCCGTTCCAACTCCTGCTTTTCGAGCCAGAGCCCCAGTAAACCTGCTAAGTAGTTTACAGTTCCGGATCAGGCATCAACTGGCATGCTTGGGTTGTGTTATACCAGGTTACCAGAGATCTACTTCTTGAAACTCCTCTGGTGTCGTGGATGTCCGATGATCATGAACAAAATTAAAAAATAAGTTAATATTTGTATATTTTTAGCTTTCTTCCTTTCTTCAGCTTACATACCTACTGATCTTCGCCATAATTGGGTCGGGCTCGGCTGAAGACTAAACTCAAAACCTCATACAGTTCAATTATACTTAAAACTACTCAGCCGAATAAGAAATACATTACACAGTATGTTTAGATAATACATTTCCAATGATGCGTAATGACACAATTCAGGAATGGGGGTCAAATGGACCTGCTGACGTTATGTATTCGATATCGGGTCAGGTGAGCCGTTTGTAAGTCTAATCGGCAATACGGTGTTTGACTGTGGCGGTCGAGGGTTACTGGCCAAATGTAATGTAAATCTAATGAATTTTAATGCAATTGTGGTGCAGTATGGAGGGTGCTGTGAACTGTTCAAAGGGGAGTGTTGCTTGATAAGCATCTCTGTAGATAGTATCGAACCCAGACCATTCCATACAGTATCATCTAGACCTGGGGTCTAGGTAGACTCAAGATGATAGCGTAAAATTATCAATGAAATGCTATGTGGTGCATTACCAGTTATTCGTTTTAATTTTTTGTCTCTATCAACGCAAAACTTTAAAATATAACATTGAAATTTTGATTTGAGAAGAATGTATTTTAAAGTTTTTTTTTAAACTACTAGACTACACTTACCAACACCGACCTTACTCACCACACCCTGTATTTACTTGGTCATCATTGCCCGTAAATACGGAGGACACTAGCTTAATAGCTAAGAGAAAGTTCTTGCTACTTATCCAAAAAAATATAGTATATTGACTTTTTATTACAATTATAAGTTATAGCAATTATAAATTATAGCAAACCATATTAACTAAATGTTAAAGTAAAATCATATTTTTGGGTATCAATAAATGATAGCTCATAAAAGAGAGCGAGGCAATAAGTTCTTGCTATTGTTATCTCAGTCCGTAACAGAATATAATTGGACCAACACCGCCCAAATTGATTGGTCAAAGCGACTGAAATGATATTGGTGAGTCGGCAACTGACGTCAGTTCGAAGTACGGTAGTCAGAATTGGTTGAGATAGATCACGACTTTAACATAAACCGTGGCTTTTCAGCTTGACATCACAGAAACATATCCAAAATCGGTCCAGTCGTTTAACGAAAGATCAGTGACATACACACGTACAGAAGAATTATATATACTAAAGATATCCTGCATTTTATAAAACTTCCCAAACCATGAACAAACATTTCATCAGAAATCTTTCCACTTACTATGAGCTGTAGTTATTAAGATTTCACGTGATTTTTATTTTTAAAAAAATATAACATAAGATACTATGTATCAAAACAATTGTCTACAAAAAGGATAATGGCTACTGTAAAAAAACAACTAGGATCCTCGTTGAAAATTATTTTAGGTTGACGCAACAAGTTTTATTCTCCTGTTGGTCCCTTACACGCATTCAACCCCATTCTACTCTATATCATCCTTCACGCAATCTCAACTCTAACATTTTATGACATAATTTTCTAGTATCAGCATTCATGGCATATTTTTTTATACTTTTCTATATTTTACAAGTACTTATTAGAAACACAAAGTAGGCAATTCCAAACTTTGTACTAATAATAGAATTTTTAAATTCGAAAACTCATTGAGATCCACCTACAACTCATCCAAAATGAATGAGTTGAAATTGAATTCATGGTTGAAAAATGTTATTGTAACTTTCATGAAAATTAAATTAATTATTATGTTATCGACTTACGCACAGGAACTCGACAAGTTTCAAGCCATGTTAGAGGCTCATATTCATAATCCAGTAGCAGCGCGACAATCGCAGCGTCGTGAGTCGCGGAATGCTGCTCATGCATATGAACCTCTAGCATGGCTTGAAACTAGTCGAGTTCCTCGTCAAACAGTTACGTGAGTAAACCGATAACATAATAATTAACTTTACAGAAATATTCTATCAAATGCTGGATAAAACATTATTAGCATGGTTCATGATTATTTTGTTCGAATATTAACAACATATTTGCGGTGAAGTTAAATGCAATACAATATCCTGTGGTTTACTTAATTATTTATCATTTAGAAAATAATAACGATCGGCATGGTTTGTGTATAAATGGATGATTTATAGTTTGATAATGGTATTACTGTGATCACTGCTAATGCTATCAAAGGGTTATGTCGATAGCTTATTTTATTATTGTTACCGTATAAAGCATTTCTCGTTCGTTGTTCTCAAGAGGGTTAAACGGAGTTCCAAACAATCATAGCAATTACTGTATTGGTATATTATGAGTTTTATGTAATAAGGTGAAACCGGTACCTAATTACACAATGCAATGTCATGCCTTTTATCCCCGAAGGGGTAGGCAGAGGTGCACATTACGGCACGTAATGCCGCTATAATGTACACCCACTTTTCACCATTTGTGTTAGTCCCAAGGCCCATGTAATATACTGGGCACAATTCCAGATTTAAAGAAATCGAAACACCGAAAAGTGCCAGGCAGTAAAGCTCGACATGGGAATCGAACCCGAGACCTCGCCCGGCAGTTGCAATTGCGACCAATCGTAGAATGAGGTCGTCACATTACATATCGGGCTTAGTTTTTTTTTGATAAATCTAAAAAAATATCTATTTCTGACGTCTCGATTTCCCTAAATTATGAATACAGCAAATACAGAAAGCTAGGACTTAGCTGGTATATAGCAATAGGGTCTTCTCCTATTAGCCTGCTAACTGAAAGTGGGTCATATAGGCCATACATGTATACGGAGTGTGCCTAGGCTCCAGAACATCTAGAATGCTAAAGGTGAGCTTGACGCATGATATCGTTTATATTCGTCTTGTGAGACTTGCACTCCGACGGCATAGCAAACTGTGATAGGAGAAACCTGTATCGATACCTATAACAATAAAAGAGAATGGTAGAAATGATGTACATTTTAATTATGCAATAATGAACTCACCAAATATATTATGTAACAAGTTTGCATAGCATTCGATGTTTGCATTTTTGATACTGAACATATCACATTGAATGTGGTGGAAGCATTAAAAATACTCTTTATCAGTAATCAGTATCTACGATCGATAAGATTTGGAATCAACTAATATAAACTACTATGGAATAGGTGATATCTTGATGCAATAAAAAGTGCATAGTACATACTAATGTTACCGATTATACCTTCCTTAAGTCTGTCCTACACCTCTATCATACTTACTAGTCATACTTCTTTATGATATAAACCGGTAAACGAGCAGACGGATCACCTGATGGTAAGCATTTGCCGCCGCCCATGGACACTTGAAACATCAGAGGCATTACAACCTTTTGGGTGTTAGGAATATAAGGATTGTTAGGGAATCAGGGATTAGGAAGATTGGGAAGGGAGTAATTGGGCCTCCGGTAACCTAATTCACACAATGGGAGCAATTATTCACGTCGGTTTTCTGTGAGGCCGTGGTATCACTCCGGTCGAGCCGACCCATTTGTGCCCAAGCATACCTCTCCCACACTTACAGAATATCACAATAAAACCACAAAACAACGTTTAATTAAACCAGATAAACAGGCATTTCCATTACGTCATTCCACTAACAAATAGCTAGGACTAATCAAAGTCCGCCTTGTGTTATAAGCGGCTACCGAATGACATCGGCTCGTGTCAAAAGCGATTGTATTAATCTAAGCACTAATTACGATTCAATTTGACTATAAGCAAAGGACCACTGTATTGTTAATTAAGTTGCTAAACTAGATACCGTTCTAGATAGGTCTACTAATAGCCTTCGGAGCCGCGGACTACCTAGCGGGTTATCGGGGCTCCGGCTCGAAAACAGGAGAAAAACGGGGTCGTTTTTTATGTTAGTAAGAATGTGATACTCCCTCTCGCTACACTCAAGGCAGGAGAAGGCATTTCAATGCAAAAAATAGGACAGTAAGACTTTACATGTGAAATAATAAGTTGAAAATGGACTAAATATTTTTTTATAAGTCTTTAGTTATCATGATATAACTAGAAAAGCGTCATCAAATAATAACTATCGAAAAATATATGAGGTTGAATAAAACAAATGTAATATTATGTGTTAAATAAAATATTATGTTCTATATAACCTATAATACAAAACTACCGCCCAACAACACTTATTGAGCCCACAAAATGGAAAATCACCCCAACCTCCCTGCTACAATATTCTCGGCCAGAAAAAAAAGCAACCGCATTGGGAAACGTTCAATCTCTTCGGCCCTAAATAAGGCATTAAGTGCGTAGTTTTTGTCAGCATATATTCTACGTTTGATTAAAGTAATAAATCGAGTGCGACACTACAAGACTGTTATCGGGCTTCCCGGCACGGAATTAAGCGGGCGATAGTACCGCGCTCTGTCGTAAATTGTCCTCAAACTTACTCCTTTATTTAACATCTCGAGTATAAGAGAAACCAACTAATTATGCTATTGTGGCTCTCTCCCCGCTATTACCTTCAACTTTATTGTATTGAATGGTGTTAAGATTTTAGTAACTGGATTTTATAGTTAATTTAGGTTGGATTTATATTGGATAAGTCGAGGGAAATTGGGTTAAGTTTGAGTATTTGTTTCTTTGTTTCCTTTGTAGACCGTTACGTAAGTATTAAAGGATCATATTAATGGACCTCAACACTTTAAAGGTAACATTTAAAGTTGAAAACACAGTTTATGTAAGGAAAAATAAATTTTAAGATTTCGAGGTGCGAATCTAGATATTATACCTACGGTTAAAAAAGTCATTTAAAAATAAGCATTGTTACTTTTATGTAAGTGTTCACTTAAAAAGTCATTGTTTCGAAGTATTGCCTAGTTTTAAATGTAGTATAATTAAGTCACTGGTAGACTGAATAAAAAATAAAAAGAACAACTTCACACCTAAAGAGTTAAGTTTCAAAGTGAAGAGTGGACATTAAAGTGTATTCGCCTACATTGATTTTACGAGCAGTTTGAATTTTATGTCGTCCTGTTACGCGACAGAATGTTCCTTTTTGTTCTTAAATAATTGAATTGCTGACGGAATTTTAAATTTAAACTTAAGATGTGGAAAGACGAATTGAGATTGACGGTTTGTTTCTTTTTTTTTCTATAATTTAACTCTCAGGCCTGTCGGTTTCGTTTTCTTGTAAATTTACAAAATAGTAGTAGATGATACGGAAATGTTTCATCTTCATAAATACTAATAATATATTATGTGAGTAAACCGTGATTAGTACTTATTTTAGTATGTTACACGATAGTTACTATAAAAATATATTGAAAAAGCCTATTGTGTTAATTTCGAAGAACTGAAAAACTAATCCTTTGCAGGACCCTATTGACCTCATACTTGGTACTCATATCAAACTTTTTTTACCCTTCCTTTGGTTCCAAGGCTTCTTATACAGGTAAACCCTTACAACTACCGCAGTATTTACGAAGACATCTCTATCAGGATAAACTGCAGAATCTAGTTTATTCGCAATAGGTATCAAATGACGCGCATGATGCGTATTTATTGTCCTTTTATCGGTGGATCGCGATTCGCGGATCACAAGCCGAATAACGTTTATCCGAGGATCGGAACTGGTTAACGTATGTTATGGGAACTAGCGCGATATGAGTGGATTATTCGTACCGAGGTTTATTTTACTTCAATATTTTGATTTGTGTCAGTATAAGGTTTAAGAGCTAAATACTGTTGTATGTACTAATGATTTTAAGAACTCTATGCTGTACTAAAGGTTATGTATTTAAACTTAGTACTTAAACTTGCTTTTTTAACTTAACTACAACAATATAACATGCGTATTGGTCTGTGTAACCTATGGTATGCATTTTTAAATTTATTGAGTTTAAGTTTCAGTTGAAGAGACTCACGTTTCAGTGACCAACAGTTTAAGCTACGCGTTGATTCACAATTCATAGAATTGTTTGATTCGGTTCAATTGTTAGAATAATAATTTAAGAAATTGCACATTCCTACGAGCATAAATCTATGTCTCGTAAGTACAATACCTATTTTCCAAGACCTGAGTGCTCACGACAGGCAACACATCACCTCGCTTCACTAGCTACAGTCAATTGACGGTGTAATCGGCTTTCAATTGGCCCATTAATCGGTTAATCGGCCCAACGTGTAATCTGGACATCTCTTGTTGTTCGTGGCCAATGGAAAGACCAGTGGCTGGATTGTATTAATCCTTCGGGAAAAATGTGACCGGTTTTGTTGGTGACATGGTCTTAATGCGGGCTTAATTCTAAGGTGACAGAGGATTACTGTTTAGATTTTTTGTTTTTGTAAACTATCAACATGAACATTTAAAATATGTATATTTAGAAAAACATCTTGGCTGTCCCTTATTTTAGATCGATTAGATTACTGGCAAGAAATGAGTTTACCTGTTAGAGACATGTTTATTTACACAGGGTAATTATTGAATTACGCCACAACTTAATTACGTTTATCCTACGATCAAGAACGTTTAAAAACATTTTCATTTTAGCTCGTTGGCGGCATGGCGCATATTGAAAGATTTCCCCAACATCTCGCCTAGCCCGTGTGTATCCTAAACAAAGGTGTCAAGAGCGTTATCTAGCGTCCCCAGAATTAACGGCGGAAGAGGCCTCGCGCTCGGTTGCAATAAATTACGCCTCAAGTTGATCCCACTCACCAGATAAATCAAATGTAAAGGACGGAATGGGAATTCGATGATGCCCTGTTTATTTCGATTTAGCAAAGACCCTTGGCCCAATCCCGATTTGTGGATTTCCAACGTGAGTAGCGTTATCCAAGTTGTTCTTTATTGGGGTGCGTGCGACGACACGTGAGGTTTTGATATCGTATAAAGTGTCGATAGAATGACTTCTCGATTCACGAAAATATAGGTAAGTTCGTGAATGAGTTTTATTGAGAGGATTTTGTGGATCGTATTTATAGATTGTAATATTATACTTTTGATAGACGTTTCTTTTAACTCAAATAATACCTACTGTGACGAAAGTGTTCACTACTGAGATTGGAAAACAAAAATAACTGATTTGTTTTTCTATATTAAGCAGCGCTTACCCTGTTTTTCGTTCACATCGAGAATATACCAGGTTTATCTCCAATAAACATAAATAAGAGGCGCATTTTTTGTGGCAACCTGTTCAGATTTTCCACAGCACTACTAACTAAGTTGGCAACATTATTTACAATACAGGCGGGCACGCCGACATCCCTGCCGCTGGGAATTAAGCAATAACAGAACTACAGAATAAACACCGAAAGATAAGTACATACAATACACTGGGCCACATATTCTGGGGACGCGGTACTACTAAAAGTTTTCACATAAATCAGTGGGCTAACTTTATTCAAACGACTCTCTGGCGACATTCGTTCGGAATCCACGTCAAGTGAAACTTTGTCGAGTAGCTTCTTTGTAAAAGTAGCGAGAGGTACTGGCTCCTCGAAGGCGAGTTGGTTTGTTTCATGAACATGTATGTAACGACTATCGAGCTCTCAGCGATCGTTTAGCAACAAACTGTTGCTTATCTTTACCGATCGTGTCGCTGTCGCAGAAAGATTCTACAGAAGTGTCAACACAAACAAAATATTTATACTGAACGGAAAGTGTGGGAGAGCCATGCTTCAGCACGAATGGGCCAGCTCGACCGGAATGATATCACCGCCGTTCGTGGCCTATATTCCCAATGTTTAATTTCTCAACAACACTTAAATAATCATCACTTACCACCAGGCGAGATAGTGGCCAAACTTCGACCCATCAAATATAAAAAAAAATCCAAACCACCAAAAGGCCGGCAACGCTCTTGTAATGCCACTGGTTTTTCGGGTGTCCAAGAGCAGCGGCGTTTGCTTACCATCAGGTGATCCGTCTGCTTGTTTACCGGCTTATACTCCTTTGAATTTGACAGAAGAAAACACCATGGTACTTATAAAAAACTTAAAGGTTTAAATAGACGTGGTTAAAACCTACATACATTAACAAACAATTTAAGCGAGAGGAATATTCTTATGATAAAACCTAAAAAACCGCTTGAGAATCTATTAAACTAATATCTCATCCACATTTTTGCGAGAGTGTAATTTAAAGCAGACCTTACTTTAAGTTCTAAGTTTTCCATCGGGCTCTGCACTTAACTACTTCATTAAAATTCATTTAGTAGTCGTCGGGTTTCCTGTGAAGCTGAGAAGCGATCACAGCTCTCTAATCTGGGCGGTGGGAACTCTGCGCGAACGGGCACATGTTCAATTAAATTTTATCTGCACAACTGCCGGATCCATATTGCGGTGCAACCGAAACTCATAATCGTAGTGCGTTGCTCTTTTGTTGGAGATTCTGGTAGGATGTAGAGTGTTAGTGTGTGTTGTATTGAAATATTGTGTTCGGTGGTTGTATAAAATAATATGTTTATATTCTGTTTGTCATGTTAGTGGGTTCTAAGTTTTATGAATCAGAATTTAACCAGAATTATAATGAACTGTTTTTTTTTCAATTTTTTTTCATTCCATAAATTTTTCCATTTCTTTTTTCTTCTGATTCTCATCTTTATGATCAATATTGTTTATAAACAACAGCATGTAGTGTTAGTGCACACTTTATAATTGTAGCGTTTAAAACATGCTGTACTTCTTTAGCTAAAACAATTCTTAAATGAAACAGAATTTAATTTACATAAGGCTGCACACTAATTTACGTGGCGAACATTAAAACCACCTCCAAATTCTGGAGACAAAATCGAGTTCTCAAGAAGAAATACGGAACACCAAAGCTTAACATATAGACAATACTATACTATCTTCTGTAAAATCTGATTTTCAGTACAACAAGAAATTCAGTATTTACTTACCTTATGTAGGTAAGAAAATACTTTCTATATGAATCACTTCATTGACTTTGAAAACTAATAACATTAATTAAGATAATTTTTTCATTTAGCTAATTTCCCGAATTAATAGCCCGCGTCTCTATAATTTCGTTAGATCAATAATTCCGCCGGAGTGCCAGTTTTTATTTACCAAAGCGTAATCAGATTTCCCAAACAAGTTGGTAAGCCGAAGCTAGGACCGTTGGGGTCACAAACAGGATTTTAATAAAAGTTAATTTATTCAATAAAAGCCTCTGAGAATCTATACCCGTTTTCTGCATGAAATTGGAATTTGCTTTCCGTCAATTGTTACCGAATAGTAAGGGACACGCGATCAAATCGAGATGTTTCGTTGATAAAAACCAGACGGTTATTTCGTTTGTATAGAAGAAAGGAATGTTTCTTTCTGTACCTAAATAACTTAGATTTAAATAGTAATAAGATGTTATCAAAGGACTTGAATAATAAATTCAAGGTATTTTTGTAACTTACAGCTATTTATTTTATTAAGTTTTTTAGCTTATTTTCTTGCTCAGATCTATGATTAGAATATCAAAATAATTATAGTTGTTTTTTTTGCGGGACACTAAAATTTTCTCCAGATAACATACAATTTTCATACACGTAAGAGGTTCGGGAAAAAGTCTTTTCGCATTATAGTATGTATTATATGACATTCAGACCAGAAAAAACTATTTGTGGATCACACAAACAGTTGTTCCGGAGGGAATTGAACCCGCTACAAGTTAAGCTGCAACCAGTTTCCCAGCCACCGCACCAACAGGCAGTATTTTATAGTTTTGCGGAGTTATGATACAGCCAACGTGTCTCCAATCCACTAATATGTGTATGACTTTCACTTCTCCTTCTTTAATAGCTTAATTTAGTGCGGATTATGTTGATCTAAATCTGAAATATTTCATCATAAACCAACCAAACACATCCCACCCAACAAATACAATTTTCGAAATCAAGTTTATCTGATTTAAGAACAATATTTTCATTACGTAACCTTTGGATGTCAAAATAACTTGCCAGTGATTGAGGAAAATGATTGAAAAGGAGCAAAATTCCCTGTTGATTAAATGTTATTAATATCATAAGCATGGATTGTGGTTTATTGTTTTGTTAAAATTAGAATGTTTCTGTGAAAGATGTAATAAACTTTCCTAACAGCGAAGCAGAATGGAAATAAACTACTAAACAACTTCTCGTAGAAAGAAAACAAGGCTAAACGAGTCCTTAATAAGTCTAAAATTGTGTTTACAAACAGCCACGAACAGGGCAGTGAAAAATTCCTACTCTAAAATAGCTGTATCATTTATTAACTGAAAAAATACGTCAAGGAGTCACGTGCAACAGCTGGCACGATCGTAATTTTAACACAGAAAAGGTTTTTAAAACACATGGAATTTTAAATAAGTCACCGAAAGTTTCGCCGGCAGTTCACAGATAACAAAGAGTAAGTACGCAGCCGCGAGGTCTTGCTGCAATGCCTACTGATTTATTTGAAAAGTTACCTCTTAAAAGTATTCGTAAGAAAGTAAAAGAAGAAGCCATATTCGGCCAGTCGCAAAACGCTCGAGGTTCAAATGTTTGAAAATGGAACTCAGCGAGAAAGTTATTTTAAATTCTACCTTTCGCGGCGAAGGGGAACAACATTTATGACGTACTTTTTGTTGAAAGAGTTTTTATATAAATATTTCTGCTAAATATTTGGGTGACAGGTGCTTTAAAATGTAAATTTGTTTCCTCGCTGTAAGTAATTGAAAAATAAATATAACCATAACCACGAGCTAGATAAATGAGAGGTTTTGCTAATTTAAAAATGTAACTTGAAATGTTATAAAGCTTTACATTATTTTAAGTGTAGCAAAATCCTCTTTAATGTAAAAAAGAAAAAGTGACAAAGGTTTTTAGATGACAAAATTTTATGGCACTTACAAAATCACTAGCTACGACAAAACTAGCGACTAACACCGGCAACCAGCCGTAAATTATATTTCACTCCAGCTTCAAGTAACAAGGAAAAATGTCTCAAAGATAGAGTGGGGAGTAATTAACTGTGTACTTAACCCCTGAGTGCTGACTGAGTGCGTGTAGAGAGACTGAGCATGTATTATTCCACCATAGTTGTGTAAGTACCGGAGACTTAATAGTCAAAAGCTTAGTGGTTCGTTCGATGGCATTGCTCTAAACACGTTCCCGATTTGCCGTACGACGGTATTCGGTACACCGAAAGGGGATTACCTACGAAGTCGATATATGGGTATCGAGCATCGCTCGAATTGTACTAACATTGCAGAGGTACGTTATATTTTGTGCTGAAATGCAATATTGTTCTGTTGATATTGAAGCTAACAATTTCTGGGTATAACTGAGGGGTGAGTAATGGATAGTTCGTGTCTTGATTTTCTTTATATAGGTCAGCTAACTCACACAAGTCCGTTTAAATTATAGGTTTTTATAAAAGTGTTACTTCTTGGTAAATCTGCTGCCTACGTGGAATGAGGCATTATGGGAATGGAAGCAAATAAAAGCGAAACTTCAAGTAGCAATTTTGTCATAACATCGTGTAATCTACCAGCCTGTATATTTATGTACGTATCTAATAACTGTCAGGCAACTCTACCTCATTCCTAAGTTCCAAACTAAACACCAAGTATTTATCTCTGCAAAGAGGACAAAGTGGACGTTATCGCTCCTCAAACGCTTCTCCCAAACAACCTTGAACTTTCTTCCTTAAGCCGCCATAGTCGAGTCGGTACAATATTTCTTCTCTTCTTAAGATAGACGTGTACGTAGTAAGCTTATTCCACATATTGAATATATTATGTAACTGGCAGAACTCGATTCTAATAAATCTTTTACAATGTATAACTTAGATCTTGCTGCGGCTTTTTTGGTCTGACTTTGTCGCGATCTAATTTAGAACTGTGGACGAAATGTACCGTTATACGCATTGATCTATATTTCACGTGCGGTTTTATTTATGTCTTTTATTCGACATTGAGATGGTATCTGAGTCGACACGATTAATAATTCGTAGAGATGTGGTATCTCCATGAATTATTAATCGATGATGAGATGTGTTCAATAAGTAAAGGGGTGATGTATCTGCAGCTGGGTTTTGTTGTTTTAATAATATTGTTGTAACGCTTAAAGTCTTTAAATGCATGCAATGTAGCTAGTACTATTTTTTATATTTCTTATCTCATTTTCTTTTGCATACTTATTTGATTTGGTGGATAGAATTTTCTATTTGTTTACTTTTCATTTAATTATTTTTCACTTTGACTGAACTAAGATTATTGAGCAATTATGTGGTGAAATTTCGGCATCCACCTTTCTAAATAAAATCAGAAAATATGTTTCTATGTCACTTACTTTAATTTACAACAGCACAGTAATAAAAACTTTATCGACACACAGAATTAAAGTAGGTGTTACATCCCTAGCGGAAATGCAGTGCGAGGCGTCGTGCCGCGCGGCGTCGCAGCAATACTTACGACAATCATGGCGTCGCGATGCATCGCCGGCTTTACACCTACGACTACAATATCTTCGGATTAATCTCGCATTCATGCAACTACCGGGATTCACCGCGGAACATTCCCAACCATGCAAGGAAATTGTGGTTCTTTGTAATAAGGCGAGGTTAATGTGTTTCCACGTTATTTTCTACCTGTACCAGTACGAATAGAATAGAATAGAATATAACATACATTTAATAACTGCGACTTCCAACGCCACTAAGCTTACAGATTATGATGAATCTTCTTTTAAGGAGGTCTATTAATCCAGCAGTTGACGGGATGTTCGTCAACTGGCGAGTGTCAAACTCGCGAGTGGTTATTATGGTCTAATATAATATAACTGCAAAATTAAAAGAAACCTGCGCTATTGATGAACACGCGAGTTTGACACTCGCCAGTTGACGAACAAGTCCAGTTGACGATTAGGGGCTGTCGATGAGAATGATGATAATAAAACAAAAGAAAAATACATTCCAAATAGTCAAGTTAACGAAACATAGGCAAGAAAATCTACAATATTTAGTGTTAGTACGTGTTAGAGTACTCGCCTAGCTAGTGAAACAGTACGAGTAAGAGGGTGTGAGCCAGTGAACCCGTAACACCTCGGATATCGGCTTTCTGAATTATTATCCAAGTGACTTCCATAGGTCAGGTTCAGCACCGACATAGCCCCGTGTTGGGTTCTGTACATGACTGAATTTTTAAACTAAAGCGCAAATTGTACTGCTTTAGAAAATATTTTAGTGGTATTTGTTCAGTTCTTGATTTTAATGATAACATTTCTATAGATTTTCTTTAGTTTTCGATAAAAGTAAGAAGACCAAATAATGTAACAATGGATAACCTTTTTAATAGGTCCACCTACACAGCAATTCATAATCCACAGCAAATCGTAAATTTGATCAGTAATAAAAAGTTCAACCCTAAATAAGACAACCTCCCAATAAGACATTTCTATAATAAAATACCGCCTACCTATTTTCATACTATTTTGTCTCCCATTGATAGAGAGAGAAAGTTTCACAAAACCGTCGTACCCGCGATTGGTTATTCCCATTCCTACTAACACTCTCAAGAATCCTCTCAGTTGGCAACTCTTACGTAAAACTTCAGCAAATCGTATTTATTATTAGAGAACCTTTTAACTTCGTCGGGAGCCTACTCCGCGTAACCTTTTTATTTCCTTACTTACCATATAATTGTATATTCATGACATAAAACGTACACGAAACACATTTAGAGATGCCGCGCTGCTGATCTCGAGTGTGTCAAAAGGGTGATGACTGATACATGGAAGCCCACTACAAACATATGTATAAATATTACTATGTCACCTATTCAGATTTTTCATCAAGATTTAGATTTTTAATTTTTAAATAAAAAACCATGTGCCACACTAGGATTTTCTCCTGTGTCGTGGGTGCGTTAACAAACATACAAGTTCACATGCACATAAAACACCCAGACCCGAAACAACATTTTGTGGATCACACAAAGAGTTGTTCCGTGCGGGAATCGAACCCGCTACACGTTGCACAGTAACCAGTTGCCCAGTCACCACCGTGCCAATCGTGCAGTCTTTATGAAGACTTTACAATCTGAGCAGATTTATTTTACATTGAAACATTGCTTTGATGAAAATATTACCCTTTTTGAGCAATTCTAGTCCCTGAATCTAAATGCCGAAAAATCGGAACTGCATAAGATGTCACTGTTCAGCTATAGTATGGTAATTGCACAACTAATGAAGTCTATTAAGTTAAATGGAGCCCTGTACATATCAGAGGTGCTTTGTGATTGCTTTGTGATTATTAATTACACGTGGCAGCTGCCTATGTAACAATGCTACGTAGGTATGTCAGTGTGTAATAATATTAATTTGTAGACGGTCAATGTCCACTGCTAGACCCTTGCTATAAGACGGTCTACTATGATCCTAAACATACGGGTTGGAGATTACAGATAGTGTTAGATTCATGTTTTTGTTCTCTGTTTTTTTCAGTAATATGAAAATTCAAATGTAACTAAAATATTATAGCCATCAGACCACCACAGATGGGGTCTATTAGGGCTGATGATTGATCCAGAGCTGTGGACTACCTAGCGAGTTTACCGGCGCTCTGACTCGAAAAGTAGGAGTAAAGACGGAGTGGTTTTAAGGCGATAGAAGAAGTTGGATGATTTTCCCCACTTAAAAAAAAAACCAACATAAAATTAAACTATTAAAATAAAGTACTGAAGACAAAAGCCCTTAACTAATTGTTCACGCAGTTCCGCCCGCATTTAAGTCGAATTTTATGAAGAGTAGCGCCCGCAGATTTCTAACTAAACCCACTCCCATCAATGCAGTAATCTCTCAGTCATATAAGTACTTATAGGTACTTACTGAAACGATTTCAATAAAAATTTCCCGTGAACCGTTCATAAAATCATGAAACATTTCCATCGGTAGTAAAGACATACTTACGTCGGGAGATAAAATTAAATTGGAATACGTTATTTTGATTTTCATATATGTACATATTTTTTCATCACGAGAAATCATCAGAAAATGCCCATAGGGGAGCGTTAAGTACATGTATGTTGCAAGATTGTTGTTATTGAAAAATCGTATGAATATTGAAACTGAACTGATGCAGCTATCTCAATTTTAAATTGAACGCGATATAAATTTAATTTTCGTAGTAGTAAAATATATTTTTCAATGTTTCTTGAGTAAGCAGTAAACATACACACAACAATCTTTATAAAGTCCGTAGTAAAAGACTGCCTCGTTCGTCGAGTGGTCGCAAGTGCGACTGCCGGACAAGGGGTCTCGGGTTCGATTTCCGAGTCGGGCAAAGTGTTAGCACGGAGTCTGGAATTGTGCCCAATATATGGCAATAGACTCACCCCCTATTATATGGGACTTATAACACAAATGGCGAAAAGTGTGTGTACATTGTATAGCCGCATGACGTGCCGTAATGTGCACATACCTACCCATTCGGGGAAAGCCATGACGTTATGTAAGTAAAAGAAAGTAAATAATTAAGCTTTTTTGAATGACTATTAGACATTTTAAACACTCACTTCTTGAAGAAGATTACACGTTAACATCGTCCTTCAGTACTAGATATGATACCAAGGCATTTTTTAAGCCCCAGTTCACGCGTACAAGTAACAAAACATTACTCCACATTCGAATCACAAAACGACGAAAACATTTTCCCCAAATGGATCATTACCAGCCAGTCTTTCCACCGCTGTAACTGGCAGGTTGTGTGTGAGGTATTATCACCACTGTCATTTGCTACTCGGTATCACAACAATCAAAGAGCAGCGACCAATTACGAGTCGCCGGGAATCCAGTTTAATGCTGTTATTTCTGGATATAGTAATTTATGTTAGGAATGGAATGAATGACACTGGTTTAAATGTTTGTTTGATGCATGCGATTATTTCCATTGGTGTTCTTTATTTAAATTTGAATTGTTGACGGTTTTGATTTATTTTTTCTTTGAGGTTTTATTTTGGTTAGTTGATATATTTTAGATAGAAACCTACATGGTGATCTCTTAGTAGATTAAAATTCTATTGGATTTTTCTGACGGCCTCGTCAAGAGGTCTCGTGTTCGATTCTTGGGTCGGGCAAAGTACTGCTGGGCGTTTTTCTAAACTTTCTCAGTAGTAGCACGGAGCCTGGAATTTTGTCCAGTATATGGTAATAGGCTCATCACCTATTACATGGGACTTATAAAGCCGATTTAAAACATAATCTCAATGAATACAACGATTTTATAAAATTTTCACTTTACCGCCTTTGAAAATCAGAGGAAACTTAAAATGAACTAAAGTAACTGTACATTTTCACATAAATTTCAATGTTCACTATAAAACATGCATGTGCCGAAATAAAACAATTGCACAGCCACGAGGCTTAATTCACACTAAAAGTACAAAAGGAACGAGAATCCCATTACTGCCAAATTTTATACAAATAGAGTACATAGATAAATACTTTATGGTAACAAATGAAGCGTTCCAACGTTTAGTTTAAATAGTAAACTGTTCCAAATTCAAATCAGAGTGGCTTTATTTCGGGCGAGTTTATTAACGGCCAAATGCGCTACAATGACAGAGGTAGCGGTTCAAGTATTTGTAGAGTAATACATAAATAGAATACGATTTATTAACTAATGGCATTTTATATTTAAGTTCATTAAACTATTATTTTATTTTTAATTAATAGAAACATGTCATCGGGCAAATTTATATAGAGATTTTTGGCTGATAGAATCATGGAGTTGGCATTTTCATTTCATTGGAAAATTATTGTGGCACATAGCCCGACTGCACAGTTGGCGCGGTGGCTCGGCAACTGGCTACCATGCAACGTGTCATGGGTTCGATTCCCGCATGGAACAACTCTTAGTGTGATGCACAGATCGTTGTTCCAGGTCTGGGTGGCATGTGTATCACGACCCAGGAGAAAATCCAAATGTGGGGCAATGTTTTTAAACGAAACAGTAGTAGAAATTTATTATGTAATAGTGTTTAAAATTGTAATTTCTAACAGTATTATTTGCCAACCGTCTATTTTAACTTATAAATTTAAATATATAATATTATTATGTCCTTACCAATAATTTCTGCATGGCTTATTCACTCATAAAACTTAATCTTAACACCCTATGTAAAAACAATTTCCTAGATTTTCTAGCTTCTAAGAAAAAGTGTGAAACGTTCATGTTTTTCCATTTACCGATAGCAACGTTGGTTTTATTGCAGGAAGCCTTACAAGTACATATTAATTAGTTCATTACTCGTACATTGCGTGTGCTCGAACATGTTTACCGATAAAATCATACGTTCATTAATTACGTTTATGACTCGTTAACTAGCCACTAATATGGAACGAAGTGGCTGGTCTTTTTAATCCATTAAAAATAAGCATTGGAGTATGTTTCGAAGAATACTATATAGTCTCTTTATATTTGATTGCATAGTTCGATTTGGAAATTGCAGTTTATACAGCTTTTTTTAAGGGGAGAAAATCATCCAATGACTTCTCCCGCCTTGGGCTAAGCGAGAGGTAGGTGTCAGACTCTTATTGACTAAATACCACCCCGTTCCTACTCCTGCTTTTCGAGCCGGAGCCCCGGTAAACCCGCTAGGTAGTCTGCAGCTCCAATTCATATGGTTATTGGTGAGAACAGTTATGACTCTGCAATGTGCTCTTGCGCAGTCCCTTATGTAGCTCTCACTACACCAACGGGAAGAGTAGCTGTAGTTACTAATTTAGGTAATATATTTTAATTCAAATATTAGATTAAAACGAAAATCCCTAACAAAATGGTTTTAAACTATCAAAGCGGCTGTAAATGTAACTTCCAAGAACTAGGTGTTACAAACAGTTCCTGGAAGAGTAAATTCTTAGTAATAGTACCGAGTTTAGGTTTAATTATTCTGTAGAAAATTGAGTATAAGTACCTAGAATAATTATAAAGCCACGAAAGTTTTTGTAGCACCTTTTTTAAGGGGTAAAAATCATCTAATAACTTCTTCCGCCCTGTGCGAGGCGAAAAGGAGTGGTTTTTAGTCAGATTCTTACTGACTAAAAACCACCCCGTTCCTGCTCTTGCTTTTCGAGCCAAAGTACCGGTAAATCCGCCGTACACACGGGTCTGGTTCTGGTCAGGCAGCGAGCTACCCTTGCTCGCCGTCCGCAGACCTCTTGTAGCACCTACAATACTCATACTCTTAGATATCTAGTTCTGTTAGTTACATAGGCCACGGTAACCACTTACCATCTGGTGGGCTGTGTATTTCATTGTTATCGTCGTAGTATAAAAAAACATATCTTTTCTATTATCTCCAAACCTTTACCAATATTTCAGCTTCAATTTCAATAAAAAGAAAACTTTTAGCAAAGCCTGCACTTAAATTTTACGCAACTCAAAACAAATGTAGATACATACATACTTCTATTATCTTAGATTTATACATCAGCAAATAAATCCACAGGGGAAATAAACTTGAATTTGTACTAGAATACCCCATACGTACGAGGTAGTTAAATTATGATTAACTGGATGTGATCTGCACCGTCTCTGCATTAGAATCGATGATCCGTTACCATTTCTCCCGGGGCTCCAATGTTTATGATTGGCTACCTACTCTAGTTTAAAGATTTACAAAGTTTTACACAGATTATATGAAAGTAGTAAGTATTATCTATAGATACTTTTGCTCCCGATATTATGACATTATTGTCACTAAATGAATAATGTATTTTGTATGTATTTAACAGAAGAGATTGAGGAACTTACATATTCATACGAATAATGCATTAGTGATGATATCATTTATGCTTATGATTACATATTAAATGTAGGAATTGACTATATGTAGAAGAAAAGAAAAGAAATTCTATATTCTTTGAATGTTTTTCATCATCGGACTTTACGTTTCTGACGTAGTTAACCGTATTTTTAGCTAACTGAAAAGCATGTAATTAGGTTATACTGTAGTCACTGACACAGATCTTACACCAAATTAATTAAATAACAAAGAAAAATACACTTTTCAAAAGTTATAAGAACCTCGTCCTTAAAAACAAAAGCTCCTTCAACTAAAACAAACTTAGTAAGCATACCGCTGCCTTATTTCAGTGTACCTTTTATGGTTTTTCGCAAACACTCTACAAGTGGCATGCAAGCCTAGTCTTGTGAGCGGTCTAAATGTGCTTTTGTTTAGCGAAACCGATAGATCTTTGGGTACAAGTTAGTGACGGGCGCGGCTTGTGGTCGGTCCTAAGGGAAATTTAACCGGCACTGCGCCATCGCCCGTCAACCCGACACAGAAGTGCACGTTTATTGTGTATAAAAATAAACCGAGTAAACTGCAGCGGTTAACATGTTATAGTGTATTGATTCCTGGATTATTTGGTGATTCTTGACTCATTTTTTATTGATTAGGAAATGTTTTGAGTGCTAAATTTATCTTACTGCCGTACTCAGAGTCATTTAATGGTTATTTAACCTAGTCCTTAGCAATTCATTAACGGCGCAAAATCGTTACTAAGGAATAGTTAAAGTAATCATGAAATAACTCTGAATACGACAGTTAAAAATTCATGTCGATTAAAAATTATACGTAATACATTTTGATGTTCTCTCTACATTTAGTATAAAAAATGTTACAATGCTTACCTAAATATAATTCTTCTGTAAGTGTGTATGTCACTGAACTTCTCTTAAACGACTGGACCGATTTTGATGAAATTTTTTGTGTGTGTTCAAGGGGATCTGAGAATGGTTTAGATTCACAATTTTGTCCGCTGGACAATGATTTTTTGATTATTTTTTAATTTATCAGTAGTTGTTGATTTTGGAATGTTTTACATTGAATCCGACAGACGGCGCTACCATCGCAGTGTCAAATATGAATGACGTTAGATATTGTCATATCATTTGAATAACAATTTTCATCAAAAAGGTCCAGAATGTTTTAGCTTATTAAAAAAAGTTTAAAATTTTCAAATTAAAGACGTGTAGACAGGACAACGTCTGTCGGGTCCGCTAGTACTTACCTAAATACGAAACATGACTAAAAATAAGAGTAAATAAATCAAAAAAGTTCTTCATTTAATTTGTAATTTACCTGTCTTAATTAATAAATTAGGTTTCTAGCTCTAATATTTTAAGCCGTAAAACATACTTTGAAATGTATTTACACGTCTATTTATATTTAAGACTACAAGCCTGTTATTTTACCATAATATAAGTTTGATTAGAAGTTAGTTCGCTGTCGACATTTTGTTATTTGAAAATACCCTGAACGCCCACTTTCTCGTCTAGATTAATATGTTAATGCCTGTGAATACCTAAAGCCTATTGTTGACAGCCTCCATTACTTATCAGCTCACTGTGTACTTAGAACATTTACTGAAGAGTGAGGACTGACTTCGCGTTGAACATTTTAATGATTTGTAAGAAAAAACTACTTCACTGATTGAGTGATCGTAAATGCAACTAGTAACGTTTATTTTTTTTTGTGAATATGGCCTAGATTGTATACGTTGTAAACTAATAGGGATGATGACGGCATATCAAAAATTAAAATTCTATTTAGTCCGTCAGTTAGGTAATGAAAAAATTTTAGACACATATCTATTTATTTTTTATATAAGCTAACAATACCTAAATGAAACGAATCAAAGTTTAGAAATGGGAGCAAGTACGTCATTATTACGTATAAAATTTATCTAGAAGTGACGTCACGCAATATTTTCAATCGATATATATTCGAAAGTATTTGATTCCTTAAGAAGATAAAAAATACGTGTTAAAATACTAATAATTAAAATACGACGGACAAGACGGACATTTAAACAAAAAATAGTTATCTAACCTATTGTATCATTTCCTATTTAAATTGAGAAAACCATACAAAGTTATGGGAATTGCAGGTATAGGTAATGTTTATTGAATATGTAGACATTTATACATATATATAGGGCAAGTTCCCTTTTATTATTATTATGTTCTCTCTCACTAGATCATGACAAAAGGTAATTTATGAAGATTGAAAATAAATCCATAGCAATATTGTGCAATTTAACGCCACAAATATAAAAATGGACGCCGCCCATTGGCCAGATTTAACGCTCAATACCGTAGCGACCTCTCGGGAATAACACCGGTGCAGATACTTTTTTGTTTCCTCTTCTTTACTATTTAAATATACCTGTGGGAGAGTTATTAATAAACAACAGTAAAAAAAGACAATTTAAATATTCATAACAATTTATTAAGTGAATTTACCAAAATAAGCATATTTACTAATCACTGCGAATAATTAGACATATTCTAAAATACAGTAATACAGACAGATATTCATAAAGCATAAAATGATTATAGCATCACATCAAGATAAATAGGCAACATAACAGCATTTTTACAATATAAATGAACAGTGTTACCTGACAGTTCAGAGCACCGTTGTGCCGTGTCCGCAGTCGAACAACTTCTGATCCGTCGACAAGTGTGCGCCCCACTTTCCTACTACGATTCGGTAGTAAGTGGGGGTAGCAAGAAGTCAAATGCAATACTTTCATAAAACGGAAGTTGATTAAAAAAAATACATTAAACAATTTAAAATCTTAAAAATGTCTTCACTCTCACACGGCCATTCTGACGAGCAGCCTATGGCTCGCGAATAGGACCATTATAATATTTAAGGAACGATCGTCAACAATCAGTGTTAGAAATCTTACTAAAAACACATTCAAAAATCTTTTTATGGTCAAATCACAGGACCGTAGTACCAATTCACATGGCAATCAGTTCTAGTCAAATCACATGACTGTTACGCCAAATCACATGGCAATAAGTCTGGTCAAATCACATGACCTTAACGCCAAATCACATGGCTGGCCAAATCACATGGCAATAAGTCTGGTCAAATCACATGACCGTAACGCCAAATCACATGGCACTGGTACGATTGTCAGACACAACTATGGTCGTTGGCCAGACGATCACTGTTATGCCGAACAATTTTCCCAGAATGTAAAACTACATAATTAAATAAACTATTAGGTAAATACAAAATTTAATCAGAGGTATCTAATGAGTCAGTTAATTCACATCCCATGTCGGGACTGACAATTCGCATATTATCATGAGAAACATACAACTCATTACCAGTTTTATGAACTCTTACTGTGTATCTATCGTTATCATGTATCTCTGTAATGACGCATGGACCTCGAAACTTACTGTCAAGTTTGTTAATTGCTCGCGGATTTTGTCGAATCAAAACAGTATCACCGACCTTAAAGGGAACAATTTTAGCCTTAGTTTTATCATAATTAGCTTTTTGAGTTTGAGCAAGCTCGTCCATCCTGAGCTTTGATTCTTCACGGCATGCATCGAGGTCCAAACGTTCGACATCATTTAGTAAGGCTGATATAGCGGGAGGAGACTGATCACAGCCCATAAGAAGTTGGAAAGGAGTACGGCCTGTACTTTTACTGAATGTGCTATTAATTGCCAACTGTACTTCGCCAACAGCATCCTTCCAACTTCTCTTGGATGTATTTTCTACAATTGTAAAGCAGTTTGTCAAAACCTTCATCATTCGCTCCACTTGCCCGTTTGCGCGGCTTACACCACTAGCTATGAAATGTAACTCTATAGACCAATGTTCACAGAAACTTGAAAATTCTCTTCCGGTGTAGGAAGCAGCCTGATCACAAACAATACGTTTAGGAGTACCAAAAGTGTAAATCAATTCTTTCAAACAATTAACGGTCGCTGCTGCAGTCAAATTAGTAACAGGTTTTATAAAAACGAACTTTGTAAATGCGTCTATAAAGACAACAGCGTATTGTTTGGTAGGCTTATTACCACTCAATTTGCCAGTCGTATCCATGTGAATGGTATGGAATGGCGTCGGAGGTTTATCTATTGGGTGTAGAGTAATTTGTCGGGAACCAGATTGACTTTTATTAATTTTGCAAGTCAGACAATTGTCAACATACTTTCGAGTGCATTTGGACATATTGGGAAACCAAAACTGCTCTCTAATTTTTTCAAGGGTCTTTTCCCAGCCGAAGTGCTTAAGAGAATCATGATAAATTTGTATTATATGCCATCGATAGCTTTTTGGAACAAATAGACGTTTTTTAATTTTATTACCGATGGAAATGACACGATACAGCAGACCACCTTGTATTTCATAACTGGATGCTACATTTTTATCAATACTGCCTTGTTGGATAGACTCGATAATAGTTTTGGTTTCAGGGTCATTATTTTGTTCTACTTCTAACCATTCACTATAATTTTGAACATTGCTTATATTGACAGTTGTCGGATTGCGGCTCAAATAATCTACGTGGGGAATACGTTCTCCCTTACGATATTCTATTGTAAAATCGAAAGATTGAAGGTATGCCCACCATCTATGCACTCGGGGTAATAATTCTTTCTTGTTACGTGAGGCCTTCAGAGAGTTACAATCTGTAACGACCTTGAATGGCCTGCCGAGTAAATAATGACGGAAATGCTTAATGGATCTAACTACAGCTAGCGTTTCCAACTCGTAAGAGTGATAACGACTTTCAGTATCAGTGGTGCGCATACCAAAATACTCTACGACTTTCATCTGATCATTATGTTTTTGAAAAAGAATACCTCCGAGCCCCGCGGAACTGGCATCTGTGTGAAGTTCTACAGATTTGGTAGGATCAAATAGAGTCAGCACAGGTTCGGAAGCTAGGTACTCAAGAATTTTATTTCTAGCAGCTTCATGCTCAGATGTCCAGTTCCACTTGACATTACTACGAGTCAGGTTATATAGCGGAATCATTATCAAAGAAAAATTTGGTATAAATTTCCGGAAATAACTCGCTAATCCACAAAACTGCCGAACGTGTTTGACAGTTGTTGGGATGGGAGCACTTAGAAGAGCGTGAACTTTACCCGGACTTGGCTTAACTTGACCGTTAGAGACAATTCTACCTAAATATTCAATCTCATTTTGCAGAAACTTGCATTTCTTAACATTAAGGGAAAAACCGGTTTTTTGAAGAGCATCTAGAACTACCTTTAAACGCTCGATACCTTGATCAACTGTTTCTGAATAGATAACTACGTCATCAATATAAATTAAAACAAAATCGTCAACAAATTGTTTAAGTGCTGTATTGATGGCCCTTTGGAAAACGGAAGGTGCATTACAAAGCCCAAATGGCATGCGTAGAAATTCATATTGCCCGTCAGGAGTGACGAAGGCAGTTTTTTCAATTGAGTCCTTAGCTATTGGAATTTGGTGGAAACCTGCCGCCATATCTAGTACGGAAAAGTATTTAGCTCCCGATAATTTACTAATATGGTCATCAATAATGGGAAGTGGAAAGTGATCACGGACGGTGTTGCTATTTAATTCTCTGTAGTCAACACACATTCTGTCGCTACCATCCTTTTTTCGCACTAGTAATATGGGACTCGCAAAGGGCGAATTACTATCTCGAATGATGTTATTATCTTTTAGATCTTTAATCAACTTCTTGACATGATCACGTTCAGCTGGAGCCAATCTATAGGGCCTTCTCTGAACTATTTTTTCTGGGTTCTTTAAACGAATAGTCAGTTCGCCTGTAGTTACTTGCGAAACTGCATTGCCAGACGTGAACATTTCAGAATAAGATTGTAATAAATTATGTAACTGAATTTTAATTTCGGGACTTATATCAGGGTTAACATCAACCATGTCAAGATCAAATTCCTTTTGAATACAGTTAATATTGTAAGAATTACGACAGACTTTAACGAAATCCTTTGAAAAAGTGACCTGAATTCCCCGGATATCAAAAAGATTTTGACCAAGTAAAACATCATACTGTATGTATCTGTCGGGAACTAGAACAAATTCCAATTCAATATTGAGGCCATCAATACACACCATACATAATTTTGTACGTGATGAACGAAAAGAATTGTCTCCAACGCCTCGCAAAATAAGACTTTTATATATGATCCTACCCTTAATAGAATCGCCTATACTTTCGCGAATAAGAGAGCATTCCGCACCACTGTCTATCAGGCACGAATAATCGCGGTTTTCGATTTTGATTGAGTGCAAGTTTTTATTACTCAAAACTAAACTATTTACGTGAGACAACTTTTCATCTTTCGCGTTCTTATTCAAGCGTTGAAAACAGTTTTCAAAAGTATGTCCCCTTCTATTACAAAATGTACAGGTGTTATTTTTAAGGGGCTTTGATTCAGCAGGTTTGGAACTGTCAGAAGTAGAAGCTGAATTCTTTTGAGGACCGCGATTAGTTGAGCCTGAGCGGCAATCTTTCTGTAAGTGACCTAATTTGTGACATTTGTGACAACGCCTAGATGCTATATCTGAACTAGGAACGTTTTTAAAACGCTTAGATGGAATAGTGTGATCAGACTCTTTCCCAGGCCGTTTACGCTTATATGAATTAAGACTTTGAATTAGCTGTGGCAAACTTTTTGGTGTAAGTCGAAGCAAATCAGAGCGAACACGGAAGTCAGACATACCCGAAATAACTGCTTCGACGAGGCGTTGCTCAGTCATCTCCACGCCAATCGCCTTCTTTGCCAACTCCCATTTTCGAGTTGCGTACTCAGCTAGGCTACTGGCTTGCTCACTGGTGTATTCCATAAACTGCGTTAGGTCATCGTAGTAACGGGCTTCATCTGCAAATGTTTCAATTAAACCTATTTTAAGTTCAGTCCAGCTAGTTAGAGATGAATAATTGCGACGTGCCCACTCAGCGGCTCGTCCGCGCAAATTTTTCCGAGTTAGATTAAGGATTTCTCGGTCAGTAAGCTCATATTCGGTTTTAAGCTCTTCAATGTTTCGGCACCAAACTTGTACAGTATCGGTCCGATCATCGGGATCAAATGCAGGTACATAAATATGTTCAAGACTTCGCATCCGCGGGGTAGGCCGCACATTTGGTGGATTGAAGGCCTGTGCGGTGGTACGGATTAATTGCGTCATCATTTCCTGCATCATATTTTGCATATAATTAATAGGTACAAATTCTACTGTCCTTGTGTCACGACCATCCGTTGATCCGCCAGGAACAGTACCGCCGTTAACTTGAGACGCATTTCTGTGGCCAGTCGAATTATGCGGTACTTCTTGGCCCAAAATTGGTGATGAGCACCCGGAGGTAGTCCGCCTTTGAAACACCGGCGGTGGTGGCGTAGCATTTGACACGCCATGGGGCAGCTCAGCGTCGGCCCTTGCAGATTCATCAACGTTCATCTTGAAAGACCTGAAATCAATCATTCGTAGGCGTAGTTTATGTTTTCCTATCCCACTTCTGATGTGGGAGAGTTATTAATAAACAACAGTAAAAAAAGACAATTTAAATATTCATAACAATTTATTAAGTGAATTTAACAAAATAAGCATATTTACTAATCACTGCGAATAATTAGACATATTCTAAAATACAGTAATACAGACAGATATTCATAAAGCATAAAATGATTATAGCATCACATTGAGATAAATAGGCAACGTAACAGCATTTTGACAATATAGATGAACAGTGTTACCTGACAGTTCAGAGCACTGTTGTGCCGTGTCCGTAGTCGAACAACTTCTGATCCGTCGACAAGTGTGCACCCCACTTTTATACTACGATTCGGTAGTAAATGGGGGTAGCAAGAAGTCAAATGCAATACTTTCATAAAACGGAAGTTGATTAAAAAAAATACATTAAACAATTTAAAATCTTAAAAATGTCTTCACTCTCACATACCTATATAATATGATAGTACATTTTTTATGGTATAAGTCGGTAAACGAGCGTATCACCTGATGGTAAGAAATTGCCGCCGCCCATGGACACCCGAAACACCAGAGGCGTTACAAGTGCGTCACCGGTCTTTTGGAGGTTAGCAATCTAAGGTTGTGGGAAAATTGGGGATTGAAAAGGTTGTGAAGAGGGGTAATTGGGCCTCCGGTAATCTCAGTCACACAACGACAGCGTTTTTCAATTTCACATCGGTTTTCTGTGAGGTCGTGATATCACTCCAGTCTATGCGGCCCATTCGTGCTGAAGCATGGCTCTCCTACACTTCTATATTTTATGTTAATCTATTTTATTATACTGCTATCAAAAATAAACAAAGTTTAGAGAGCACTTTATGGTAAACAAACACGGTATCCTAAGTATAAGTACTCTAAAGGTATTACCAATGCCTTACTGACCATGTAAGTATATAGTAGTAGTAAGTAGGATCAACATTTCCAGGGAAACCTCTTCCCCGAAAATATTGGTGCAAATAAATATATAATAAGCAAAATAAGTTCCACGAAAAATTATTTAAGGCTTTAGCAAGAGGTATTAAGTTCCCAATCAATGTGCCTTCGCAATCAAAAATAGTTTAAAGGTATATTTTAAATCAGAAGAACCGATTCGGGGAAGAATCACCAACACTACGAAACAAAAGTCATTCATACTATATCTTCACGTTCACAGAAGTACCTACAAAAATTGGGTAGTTTCCTGAGTCAAAAAATAATTATTTTGACTTTTCAATACAATAGAATATCTCAATATAATCGTACTTTCATTCATTAATTTGATGACAAACTTAATTTTAAATTTTTTCTTACTATTTTTTGCAAAATAAAGTACGTCATAGGTATTGAATTTGACTAGTTGGAAACAACCGTATTCAATAAATAAACCAACTACAGTTTTAAACAGCACACACAAAATGGACGATAGCGTCATAACATAAATCTAACATAATATTCGGTTTCACCTATCATGTAATTAATACATTTTCATATAACAAATTGTTTTCGCTTCCTCTATGGAGGATTATAAGGCGTACATAAATTGTTACCTAAATCATTTGGCTGGGCGAAGGCCCTCGTATACTGGTGTAAGGCTCTAATATTGTAATATTATTAAGGTAACATAATGTATGGTCATTTGACCGTCTGAGTATGCGGTAGTTTTGACTTCTGTACTGTTATAAGTGCAACAGTTTAGTTAGAAGTCTCAGATTTTATATTATAAGTTGCTAACGTTGGACGTAATATTATATTTAGCAACTTAACTTTGAGGCTGTTGTAAAACTGAGCATATTCAACTGTCGTGGTGACCCGTAGATTTTAGACGCTTTAAGACTCCTCATGTATAAGAGTTCGTACCGTTTAATAATGTGACGTTTTGCAAATTATATGTAATTCTTAAGAATATTTAAATACCACTGACCAACGGTGACGGAAAATATCGTGAGGAAACTAATTATAAGTCGTCAACCCGCATTGAACAAGCGTGGTGATTAATGCTCAAACGTTCTCCTTACGAGAAGAGGCTTTTAGTCAGCAGTGGCTACTTATAGGCTGATGATGTGGTGTGAGGTTGGACGTGATATTATGATAAGCAACTTAAAACTGTGACTATCGTATAATAATACCTACTAAACATCTTCGACTGAATAATGAATTAATTTAACATGAACAACTTCCACCAAGCCTAGGAATAAAACAGAATTTTCTAGAAATCTTTAAACCTACTGAACAGTCACGCTTTACGATTCGATAAAATAATTTCGCTGAAATTAATTATACATTTTCAAAGAAAAATTATTCTCAAACGATTCCTTTCCACTTTAATATTCACCCCTTAAAATGTTCTTCGCTAATTAATTGGGAATTTATATACATTCTAGAAATATATCTACCTTATTAATAACTTCAGTTTATTTACGCTAAGATAACAAAAAGAAGAAGAAAGGGATAGGTTCAATTCTTGAAGCAAGTACATAGAGGAGATGCCGTAATGCGATTGTTTTTTTTTATAGAACACGAGCAGACGTATCACCTGTGACTCCTATGGTGTCGTGGGTATCCATGAGCAGCGTTAATCGCTTACCATCAAGTGACACGAAAGCTCGTTAGCAACCAATGCCAAAAAAAAAACAATTACATGACCCGGCTGCTTGACTCTCTTTTTTCATAACAAATTATAGTATAAAATATATGTACCAATATTCCTCTGTATTCAAATAAAATACCATCTACACGATATGCCTAGCTAATATAATTACTGGCTCAAAGGCTCTATAGTAATACGTCCGTAAGACTGTAAGTGTGCCTTCAAAGGCTACGCCGTCACAAACCATTTATAGATCAACTCAGTTACGGCTACTTGAGAAGGCTTACCTACTTGTATTAGTATCCGACGATACTTCAATATTAGATTCAGCTATGGAGAAAATATACTTAGGAATGTAGTTTACTTCGAATGAATAGTTTACATTATATGGCTGTATCTTTGAAAGTATTTATGCTATTACATGAGGGATTACAAAAAATATATTGATTTTATTAACAGCCGTGATGACTCAAACAAATGCCTCCCTATTCTTCTTCCACTTCTCTCTGTGCCAAGCTTTCTACGGCCAATCCTTGTCATAGGTGTCGACAATGCTAGAGAAAAAAAGATTAGTCTTTATCTATTTGTCTGAGTCAACTAAACTCATTTAGCAGGATGCATAAACAAATAACAACAATATCCAAACTCTTAAGCCTTCACTGTGATAATATTAGAAGCGACAATGTGGCGAAAAGGTTCTAATGGTCAGGGTGTAAAAGGAACGAGGATCTCTTAATTTAATTCCAATCCCTAGAGACGTGTTAATAGGTTAATACACGTTGTCCAATCAAACGGAACCAATTATGAGCAAAACCTTTAGGGGTGTAGTCAACCGTTCACTCGGATAGTTGACTAATCAACAATAAATGAAGCGTCAACACTTCACCAAAGGGGATTAGAAAGAAAATAATAGAGTTAGCGAGGAACATAATTAATCAGGATGTAATAGATCGGGAGTAACTACATTATTAATGGTGCCCCATCGTACCTTTATTCCGTTTTTCTTTACTGACAAATCTTATCATGTATCCACTTATTTCCCTCTTATTAATTAAGTGTGGGACATGAATAAAATATGAATCTGTATGGCCTTAATGAAATTTGTGCATGCGCTGAATAATTTGTTGCTAAGACTTGTACAAATCTTTGTTGAGTTTGAACACGTTTGTGGGTAAACCACTTTGGGGAGCAGTTTTGTAATTGTTATTAGCTTGTAGTAATTTGGGAAGGGTTCATAATTACGTCAGTATTGTATGGAATATATTCTAGTGATAAAATAATTAGGAATGTTGACTGCTCTGTGTTTTATGAAAATCGCTGCTAAGCCCTTGATTTTAAGAGTTATTTCCACTTGTTAATGTTGTACAATATAATTGTATTGTTCCATAAAGTAATTGGTGGTACTAATAAATAATAGTTATGTAAAGAAATCGTGATCTCTCAAAATAGACAAAATAAAATTGTCTTTTGGTGAATCCCTGGAAGTTACAAAGAATGTTTCAAGATCGAAATTTCTCAGAAATAACAATTGAACAATGTTTGAGTCGTAAGATTTTCATTGCTCATAGTATAGAAGTCACAATAAAACCAGCTCACTAGTACAGCGAAACAGTATTTTCACTTGACATACAACTAACAACATACTATATCTATCGTTGACATAAGGTCGTAAATGCAACGACACAAATAATAGAATTCTGAACACAATCGTAAAGTTACTAGAAATAGAACTCACTGGGAATAAAGGAGTTTTAAGTTTTCAATGTAAGGCGATAATGGTGAAAAGAATGGAATGCGACTATCTATGTGGTTTTCCAGGGTTAAAATGGAAACCTAGATTAGGTGTTTTATTTGTGCTGATGCCGGTATCAGTAGGAAAGGGATTTTCTGTATTTTATGAGACACAATGTGTTAGTGGTGAGGATGGAGAGAGCAGAGAAATCAGCTTAGTACATACCTTAGGGAGTGTAGTTCTTTCGACTAGTTTGTTTAGTAGCAGTGAGCGTATCCACAAGGCGTGAAATCAATCCCTGAGCGACTATATCTGTGTTTCTTTACAAAATTCTTAGTAGTAGTTGTAATCATTTAGTTTAATGAACACTAAAAGCTCTTTACTACTACCCTTGCGTAGTAAAGGTAGTGTATCGACACATGACAAGTGACAGATGACAGAAGTCACACATAGACGATCGACGAATAAATCGACGGATGACGACATAAATCCTACATCGCACATGTGACGTTTACATGCGAATAAACATGGATAGAAAATCGCAACGAATAACAGTTGGGCAGAAAGCCCAACAGGCACTACCACCTCGCCTCACTCTTTGTTCCCAAAAGTAGTAAGGCTATGAATACAACTACCTAAAATAAATATAAAGCAGAACCAAATTTACCTTTAGAAAAGCATTAAATATTTTCTTCCTCTATGATAAATTCAATACAACACGTTGTTTTGATACACCAATTAAATAGAATAAACCGTTATTAAAGTATTCTATCCCCCTAGAAACACTACGGTCCTGTTTGACCCACCGCTACCCACTCCAGCCATGATAAATGATCCGAACTGACATAAAACAATATGAAAGTGATAAATGTTCGCGATAATTATTCGACCAGCTAACACATAAACACACAACTTGACCCTTAAACATTGTCCTTCAACACTGTATTGAATTGTTTTGAACATTCTTTGAACTTAGATATTGTTTTGGTTCATTGTGCTTACCTATTGTGCAGTTATGCACATATTATTGTAATTTCTGGATTTATTTTATTACGGGTAATGGTTTGTCTCATTTTACAATGATGAAGTAATGATACCTACGTCGAATAAAGGAATCTGAATTAGTGAGTTTATATAGAAAGAATAAAGTTAAAATACTCTGATTGCAATACAGGTGAATCTAAATCACCAACAATAACAATCAATGCAATTTAAAACTAAGCACAAACTTCGCAGCCACATTATAAAGTCGTTTGAAGCTCCGCTTCGCTGGCAGCCGCAACTAGCGGTGTCAATATTTATCAAAGATCGCAACCAATATTTCGGAGTTTGACGGCAAATCTAATTCGCGTCTGAAGACGCCACTGACGGCTGGTAATGGTGTTCTCGCTCGTTAGCTCTCCCTTGCCACGAACTCTATAAGTAATCCGATTTCATTGGTAGTTCCGACAAATTTGCGGTCCGTTGAGTCTATGCCGCACGCCCGGCAATGGGCTACCATACTCCTAACCGACGATGGATTATCACCTATCTCACTCCCACGTAGAAGGGATGAAAAGGATGTAGCGTGGTGATTAAAGAGGTCGTTTTCTGTTACGATATGTGTGTAAGTTGCTGGAGTCTGTCCAGCACAAACATGCTTTTGTTAATCTGCTTATGTACCGGAGTACGGCGGCGTGCGCGAGGCGGATCAAAAACGTTTGATACCCAAAACAGATTTGGGACTAAGTGTGATTTCCGTAAATTGAATGAAGAGTGGAGGCAGGTGGTTTATTCATGAGGGGTTCCCTTCGTGAGCCACAGTACAGAAATCGCTAATTTCATTCCGAATCAGTTTTAAATTATTTTGTGTTTGGACAACGTGTCTCCTGTTTTGCTGTTTATATACCTATTTTGAAAACTTTCGTTTATGCTGTTTAGAATTACAGTTGACGATAGTAGATTAGTATGACGGATAAAGTCTTACCTACAAAATAATAACTAAAACAGTATTTTAAACATAAATGATTATATGACAGATTATGCAGAACACATACATAAATATTACACATCTATCTTCTATCCTCTTCTATAGAAGTAAAGAAAATCGACCAAAATTCCGTCTTTGTTTGTTTGTGTAATATTTTTGTTAATTCGATTTCATTTAAGCAGTGAGAGCGTGTTGCAATATATATTAAAACAAAACTGTTGGTTGGCATAACACAATGCAACTATGCTGCATGCTCTATGCTCTGCTTATATTAGATTGCTTCAAACAATTTGTTGTATTTTTAATCTACTCTGTTAGGAAATATAATATCAATTACATTTTTTTATTTTATTTATTTTTTGGTTCGTAATCTGTGATCGATTGAGTACTGAAGCTATATGCTTATACTATGTTCTATTATGGTAGATATATAAAAATGAGATAAATGGTAGGAAACTATTACGGGGGCTATTGTGAACAGATTAACAATACAATCTTATGTTTGTTAACAAAGGAAGTAAATAATATTATCAGATTCGACAACAAAAAGTCTTGTATTTTATTTGAAGGACCACTTCCAAATCTGTAGATAAAAACCTGAATAAAGATTATGAAATACGTAATCTTTATTTTCTTTACACTTATTCTCCTTACTTAGAAGTAATATTAAGTTTATAAGTGCCTGTTCTACCACCTTCATATAAGTGCCCAATAATACGTATATGACAGAATAAGAGTAGCAACGCGTCGTTTCTTGGTATGCTGCTCATGAATATGAGCCTCTAGCATGGCCTGAAACTAATCTTGTCCCTTTTCAAACAGTTATGTGAGTAAGCCGATATCCGTTGGTAGATTTCGAACCCGCACTCTCATGCCTGAAAAGCGGGCGTCTTAAACCTCCAACCACGACTAACAATAATTAATTTAATATGTCTCAGGAAAGTTACAATAAATATGAAGGATCAGAGAGGATAATACAAATAACTAAGTACTCAATCAGGCACATGGAAATTGAAGGATTATATCAATGGTGCGTGAAACTCGGAGATTAACGTATTCACACGACTGAGCGAATTATAATACTGCCTTGTCTACTCGGAGCTAGTAATTTTGTGTTCAGTTAAAATATTATGTTATTCAATTGGATTTGGTACTCATTTATGTATATGTTCATATTATTACGTAAAGTCTTTATCAATCTCTATGTTTTCTTTAATACATACATACATAACTTCACGCCTGTCTCCCATGGGGGTAGGCAGAGACAATGGACCGCCAATTGCTACGACTCTTACATACGTCTTTCGCTTCATCAACAGTCTATTTATTCTATTTTTTGCCAGACACAAAAAACAACTCACTTCTTTTAAGTCGGGAGCAAACCAAACACCATTTCACAGGTAAAAATGTTTTTAAGAATATATTTCATCATGGTTGTGAATATATTATGCCTTTCAAAAGTACTAAGTAGCTCTGTTTACTAACTTAACAAAACAGATTATCAAAGTGTATATAACGAAAAATATAATGCAAGCGATTGTGTTGTTTACAACCTTTTTGTTGGCAACCTCTAGTGGTACTCAGTGACAAAGATTGCACATTAATGTTCAACATAATAAGGGTTGTAAAGAGCAGGCTATTCTCAACACTGAACCATCAACATCACAGTCAACTTTATCACGTAATAAACAAACTGACTATAGACTATCCCAAAGCCATGCCAACACGCATCTTAACCCACTTAAACAAATAACCACCCTATCTCCACCAAATAAAGTTGACTTCACTATAATTAGCAACTCTATATAAATCATAAAAGTACTCCAGTCAGTTGAAAATTAAACTGTATACGTTAGCAATAGAGTTTGTTTTAGCAAATGTCGTAAATTGTCCTTCGGTTGTGGAAACAGTATGGAATAATTACATAGAATAGTTTTTGATAAAGTTATGTTGGGAGGTCTATGTTTAACAAGTTTATTGTTGTCATCAACAGAGTTTAAGCCCCGATAATACGATAATAATAGGATGACTGGTTCTAGTTGAGCTCGGCTCTATTCCGGCCATGCCGATAAAATGCAACTTAGTTTGTGTGATTGCGTAGAGGGTTACTACATGGAAATGGTGAAAATGAAACCTATATCAATGATATTAAAAGTGTTTTTATTTTTTTATTTTAGTACTGTTTATTGGGCAACTATAGAGTTATGATGTTTTGCTATACATTAAAACAAAGGTAGTCTGTCATTGCTCGTTTCATGTAAGTAACATACCTACGTTTTATGGACAGTAAAATATTCGTAGTCAAAAACACAAAATTACAAACCATTTTTACCACAGACCTATATATACACACATTCCAACGAGTCCATAATAAAAAATACCAGCTGTAACGTGCCCAGAAACCGCCATTTTATTTTGTCAAAATTAAACTGCCACGGTATAAAAAAATGAAGGTAAAAAATAGAATAAAAATATAAAAACCGAGTTCTTTTTTTTCGGTCAATTGAAGCTATTTAACATCAATTAACAGTATATCAAGTAATTTTAATTCGGCGCTCCCAGATTGGACCATCGGCGTCCATCATTATGAATTCGTGAGCGGCACCCCTCAAATTAGGGCTGCGAGACACTCTGTTACGCTTCACGTGACCAAGTGTTTTAAGCTCAGTAGGACACGCGATGCAAATAAAAATTTGCCTGAAGATAACAAATAAAAGAAATACTAAAAGCTTTAAAACATTGAAACTAGTCAGTGTTTTGGCTAACTAATTTCATTAGATGTGGAGTTTTCTGTAATGTACCTAATTTTGAATAAAATGTAAGGTTTACTTGCAACACAATGAGAAAATAAAATAGTGTTTATAGTTCCCATATCCTAATAGTAAAATTGAAAACAAAATTAGGTTTTTAAGTTTATCCAAAATAATTGAATTGCAAGCTTTCTACTCTTCACCAAATAAGGGTGTCAAAATCACTCACAAAATAATTAACCGACAACTTAAATCGCACTAATTTGACAATCCCGTACGAATACGGTCATGATTGTCAGCGGAACGGAATCGTAATACATTATCTTACATTTCATTCAACCTATTTACCTCTCCTCGCCACATTTTAACCCCGCACGTCGATCAAGGACCCGAGCGCCACTGAAAACTAAATCTCCAAATTATATGAGTATTACGCTAGCTTACCTTCTTCACGAAGCCTTACGAGGGTAAAGCTGACGTTGCTAAAGGAACATTTTGCACTTTCCGCTGTTAGCATGAGTGAAAAGGACTGTCCCATCATTTGAGAGACATCTGGCGACATTAGTTATGCCCTAATCGGGTCCTCGCGTGACCCCCGACGCTTCAATTAACAAAATGGATAATCGCGAACGCGACAAGGCGACAAACTTATATTCTGTGATTTATTAACACCACGAATGCGGGCCGCCTAAATTAGATTTGCTTGATAGCGCAATGACGAAGCCGCAGTTTTGATTGCTTCCAGTTGGCCGTTCAAAGCCCTTGTGACGTGATTAAAAAACACGCCGGTTTTCCTCCTAGTCATAAGTAGAAATGTACGCTGTTAGATATTTTGTGGGTATATTTTAAATTCATGAACTGTATTGTTTTGTATATTTTTAATAAGATTACAACCATTACTTCAGTCATTTATTATTTTAACATTATAATAATTATGGTAACTAATTTATTCTACACACCTGAATAACATCTAAACGTTAACAATTTAGTACAAAGCTACAACTCTACCTTAATTCCACAAAGACTTTGATAATCCCACAAACTTGTAATAAAGTCATACATCACCTACATCAGTCGTAACATCTTACACAAGCACGACACAACGTCCAGTTAACTCACTTAAATACAACATTAATACTCCTTTACTTGCTTACTTAGAACTGTTCTCGAACAACCACTATAATCCAATTACACCATGCCTCAAGGCTTTCGTTCCACGTCCTGTAAAGTCATCACAAACGAACACAACTCACAAAGGACTGCGAAAATAAACAAACAAAGCGAAAATGTTACTGCTTTAGCTGTCGAAAGCAGCCGCTTGCACAATGCACGACAAGGGACGATGAAAAGTACCGTAGTCGCATTGCAAATTAGCGCATTCGACCACTCAGCTCGAAAGCCGGCTGTCCGTCCGCTTGCCACACCATTTGCTCTCCAACAATTTCACTGCACGCACACCAGCTTAACTAAAATTCGTTCATTAATCAGCTTCGCATTGTAAAACCACACTGATCGGATATAAAGCCCGCATTTAGAGTTCGGCATTCTATTCCACTAGCCCCGTTATCAGACGATCTTAGCATAACAGGTACGACAGTGACCGATACTAATATTACATGAGTTATTGCAACCAATCTTGTTTGTTCTCACAACGCTCGCCCGCCCTGCACAAAATTTAATTAACTATGACAGGTTTTCATTAGGTTTAGTGTGCGGTAATGGAAATTAAGGCAAAATTTAGTGACACCTCTTTACGAGAGAAACATATGCTTAGTTTGAAATACTTGACGGCTCTGGGACTATTTGCAGAACTGTTGTACCTCTAAACAGTGAAATGTAACGATGGGCTCTCAACGCTCGCCTTTAGCTTAATGCGTTTGACGTCTGCCACTGACAAGTTCAAAGTTGAATTTAATTTATCTCACCCAAATAGCACTTCAGTAAATACAAGATGAATGAGCGCATAATTAAGTTTAAACACGGACTTAAAGTTATGACGTAAGACATTTATAATACAGATTTATTTATGAGTTCCTTGCACTGCAGATGATTGATATTAGGTTTCCGTCCTCACGGGAATTTTGCACTTTACCTTCATAGCACTCGTTTTCCTCATTTAAATTTTCTTCAACTCCTTTTGGAATTTATGCGTCTATTTTCTGTCACAGATTAATGAATGAATTTAAGATTGTCATAAAATAACCATAAAAGAAACTTTAAAATAAACATATTTTAAAAGAAAAAAATGTTATTCTCTTTCGCCAAAACCAACAGCAAATCCAAGAATATCCTTCAAAATTGCATTGTAGATGCAAATAGTAAGTACATTGTAGAACATAAATCCGCTCGGGACAACAACGAGGAGCAATAGACGATCGCATTTTCTTTGCATCGCGCAGATATGGCCCGGTTTATATACAAGCAGACAACATTTTCATTTACTCCTTCTATCTGCCCTCTACTTACTGTCCCATTCTTCACAAATGCCGCTTCTTTGACATCTATCGAGGTCGCAACCCACAAAAATAAACTACAAATAAAATACAATCAAAGTAAGTGCACTTTTAAAGCTATGCGGTCGGTTATGTCTAGCGATGTCTTCTAAATGCTTCTAACATTTTTCTGTTGAAATACTTCTACCCTTTCTTTCCAGATTGCGAGAGTCATATAGCAAATGTGAGTGTATCATTCATTCATGTTTCTTCATCCATACGGTAGTAGTAAAGCACCATTTCTGGATGACTCAGACAATTCATAAAATTCTTTATTTGGGATTGCTATGGTTCAACTCTATTTGTCATAAAATATTTTATGGTTTTACGTACATGTGGATGCAGAGTGAGTAAGTAATGGGGCCACATAAAATGATGGATTCCACGCCTTCGTCTACACCATATCTATATGTATGTTTTCCTAATTGGTTGTATAAAATATCACATATCAGAGTTTTTATAAATTACAGCTAGAACTAGACGTAGTCTGAAATAGGGTTGTCACAGCAAATCCGAGGAAAAAATCAAATTTAACAGAAAAAAATGTTGCCTATAACTTGTCGATTCTATCTGCCAACGGATTCAGAATAGATCTGATATTCGAATATATCGCTAATGCGAGCTTTCCATCTCACGGTTGGACGAACGATGCATATTTGATTTGTTTCCAATTTACACTGTGTGCGTATAACGTCGGAGCGTGCCACAAAAAATATTGGTTGGATCATGTACTACGTGCATTTTAAAACGGGACGGTTATCGTATGAGCAGCGTCTATAGAGAACACATTAATTATAAAGATGATTGAAGGCTCAGCAGTAAAGCAGTAATTTATTGCAGTTGCATTTGTTATTTCGTTTTCTGACTGCCATATATTCGACTGTGACAACTTTGTTGGTATCAATTCCTGTCATACACATCGGAAGGTATGCATGCAGTTTGTTTGCAAAATTCATCTACAAACATGTTTTATTAATGGCCAATGAATGCCGTTCGTTAAAAAATTGTTCGGTATGAGTGACTGAATTTGCGACTATGCGTTTTGTTTTCGTGGGATGAAAATGTTTATTGCGACTATCGTGTTGTTTCTAGTGAACGCATGTCATTGTGTGCATACAGGTAACCTACTCTGTTACTAAACAATGTTTCATTTAATCACAGTATTGTGTGTAGAAATTCATGTTGAATATTTGATACTTTTGAAAAGCACTCCATAAATGTACCGTGAGAGTACCGACACAAGTAAACATGGTCGTACATAGATACTTAAACGTATATAGGCGGTGCTAAAGGCTGAAACAGTTTCGTTCCTATACGTGTATAATATACATGTACACGGGAAATGGGAGAGATGCCGACGAAATAGCCTCACGATCCGTTTTGGTCGTGAATGCAAATTAATCTCTCTAGCCGCTCGCCAATCGGCTGTACTGTCTTCTGACTCTGAATACCAAATACTACTACTAATACCACTACTAATTCGTAGCAAGACGCACCAAGAATATTGATATTTGAATCTATTGATCATGCTAATGTTATCGATTTTAATTTATTGAGAGTTGTCACACTACATTTTTAAACTTTGTTTCGGAAATTATTTTCGATTATTATATGTCAATGTGATGGGTTGATATTTTTATTTTTCCGGAATTAGAAAATCAAAGTGGGATATGCATCTGGACATAACACTAGCTTCACACATTACAATTTCAATATTTATCGTAATATTTAGATGTGTGGGTTTTTATTTTGTACCTTTGTTCCGAAACTTAACACTAAAACCGACAAAAATTAAAATTCGTGAACAAATATTCTCACATCCCTGTATCTCATCACCTATCCTTTGTGAAGAAACAAGCGTGATGTTATGAAATTAAAACACCACACAAAAAGCTTTGCACGCAGCAACGAACAAATAACCTTTCTAAAGCATATTTGACGTTATCAAAACCGACATAAGTTTGGCAAACGAAGCAAATTGTTAATTTGTTGGTACCTAAGGAAAACACTAGTTTTAGTCTCGACGTTTTCCCAACAAAACTCCGTAAACTCATAATAGATTTCAACGTGGATGTAAAACTTATTATAATTAGGTTTACTTATGCAAACAAAAGGTTACTCCCAAGTTTAAAGAACTTTGGAAGATCTTTGAAATAAGTCTGTGAAGTTGTGATGTGCATACATATCTTAATGTGTTTTGTCTCGTTTCGTTCTCTGGCGTACGTCGTGTTGGTACTTCGTTATTTTGATCACATTTCATCTCTGTGTGTATAATGTAAGCAAAGTCGTGTGTAATTTGTATATTTCTAGCAAACTGTATTATGTCTACCCGGAAAATGTTCTTTATTTCTTATTCATTTCTATTTTATGAGTTTTATGTATGAGTCAGTATTTTCTTGTTTTATAAAGTTAGTGTGCCTTTTTGCCTAATAGAGTCACATGCGTGTTTTTTGGAAAACTTCCTGGAGCCCTCAAGTAGACTGTCAGAATCTTATTGAATAAAAACCGCCCAGGTGGTCATCACCACAACACAACAACAGCCTTTACGTAGCCACTGTTGACTAAAGGCCTCTTCTCATACGGAGAAGGTTGAGTTTTATCATTTATCCCCACCTGCAGTGCTGCTGACTAAAGGCCTCTTCTCACACGGAGAAGGTTTGACCATTAATCCACACGCTTGCTCAATGCGGGTTGATGATCTTTATAATTAGATATTACCTATAAGCCCAGGTTTTCTCACAATGTTTTCCTTCACCATTTGTCAATGGTGTCTAATAATAATTAATCTGAGATTGATGGTCATCACCATAATCCAATCAAAAAATAAATATCTACCTTTATAGTAACACTAAGATACTATGAAAACGTTCCTTTAAACATATCCACAAACCTGATATCTGTAATTGCTATAAAACTACGAGTATTTTGCTTGGGCACTTATTCTCGGATATCTAAACGACAGATCGAGTCGTTTCCTCGAACGAATTTGTTTGCTATGTCAAGATCTCAGCTGTACAGACAGCCACTCGATAGACATATGTTTATATTTATATGGGTAATGATGTATATCGTATTGAGAAGGAAATTGTATAAAGAGGAAACTACATTAACTTAAAGGATGTGTTTTAAAATATTCAAATAGAAGTATGAGACGTATTTTCCCATGTGGACCAAATCTGTATCAATGTTTAATGCGGCTTCTTACGTATGTAGGGTAAACTAGAATATTTTGGGACACCCGTTATAGTGAACGAGCTTTCTATCTGGGATTGACGGCATCTTATCAAACTATTTTTATAATAACTATCGTGTAAATTAACTAAAAATCGCGGTACACGTAAATTAATGGAGATAAGCTCTAATAGTTTCGGGTATTAGATGGACTCTCCATCATGAATAGCATACGCAAACGCGACGACGTTGCGCAGCCTACTATCCTATCGAACCTCAAAATAATAGTAATCCGAATAAAGTAAAATGCTCGTTTTATACAATTTAAATGTATATTATAATAATCTTGAATAACATTTTAAGAAATAAAAATTATTATGTTGAAGAAACCTTGAATAAAATTTTAAGAAACAAAATCTATAATGTTGAAGATAGTCCACTTGAAAAAACAATTAAAATATTACAACAACAGTGATTCCTTAGAATTCATCAAACATTGTAATTTCATAAATATTATACTTGTATATATTTTACACAATTGCTCTCTGAAGATTTTCTCAGAATCTTTCTCTGTAATTTTCATTAGCAAAATATGATTGCGAGAACTCTTTATATGAATAAAATTTACATCTGTTTTTTCTTTCAGTCTAGACAAAACTTACAAAGACAAACAAAGAAGTATAGCATGGTTACCATCTGGTAAACTTTAATGATGTTGTTCACTTGTTGCTATGATAAAATTGATGAAATTAAAAGATCAAATTAAATTAGAATATACAAATTTAATGATTGATTCAAATTTGACAAATTAAAAAAATAATAGAAGTATGTTTCGCCCACAAAAACATTGTTTCGAATAAGCCATAGTTTAATGTTAATAACATTGATGACAATGTGTAGATACCTCTTCATACTACACAAACTACATTATACCTTTTACTTTGTTATTACTGGATCATTTTTATATTTGCAACCAATAAAGCTAGAACAAGATAAAACGATACGGCAGCTCTAAAGATATAATCAAACATAATATTGCTGGCGCAGCGATTCAGCGCGCTGTCAGTGGTGTTGCCAAACAATTTACGTGTATGAATGGGGAAGGTTATCCGAGAGATTTGTTGGCGAAACGGGGCGTCTCAGCCCTCGATGTTTCGCCTTTTCAGCTAAAGTGACGAAACATGTCTCGCGGCATACCACCCAATGTTTACATTACCCTCACGTACGGTCCCCGCGACCGACGCCGACGCCGCGCGCTGTCGAAGACGATATTCCAAAATAATGTGTGATTCCACGAATAAATTTATTGAGACGAGAGACAGCAAAACCAATAGTTGCACTGACAACCAGTTTATTCATGAAACGCTCTCTGTGAAGTAAACAGAAACGCTCCCATGTTTTGTTCTTTAAATTCATAACGTTTCACAAATATTGCCCTTAAATTATGAACATCAGTTAGCAGCTCGTTAGAAATTGCTTTAGATCTTAATTAAAGACGAGCCTCTCCACGTGGGAGGTAGTCATTTCCGAATGTGAGCAATTCTTGTTTGCATTATTAGGTCGATCGTCGCTTGTTTATAATATGAAGCGAGATAAGGAAGCGACGCTGCTACAACGCTAAGTAGAAGATTACCTCGCAACAATTTTCCGCTTAGAGTGCGCGCCGCTCAGCCAGAATTTCAGTTAAACATATTTTAATGAAAGGTAATTTATTCAATAAAATCTCTTTGTCGGAATGCCATCGTAACGAACGGAAAATGGAATATTGATGTCGATCGAAATTGATTTTAATTTTCCCTTTTTTAATAGGACGGTGTGCATTCAGGCTTATTCTTTGAAAATGTTAATTTATTGTTAAGGTTTCTACGGAAGAAACATGAAATTAACTGGTTACTTTGTTGAGATGTTATAAAAAAGGAAGTTATGGGTGCAGCTGGCAATTTGCATATGCAATTCCGGGAACTGAATCGTTTTTATTTGCATTTCAATCTGGAATTAGAGCGTGTTCATAGCACGTGCGCGTTCAATGTGCTCGCTCTTTTTTTACATGACATAACTAAAAGCTTCATACTCTCTGAATGGGTCAGCAGAGGTGTATTTATGAACTCTTGTGCATCAACTTGAATGACAATACATCTACTAGTAAAAATGGCATAATTCATGCGTGTCTACCAAAATATTTTAAGTGTGGGAGAGCCATGCTTCGGCACGAATAGGCCGGCTAGACCGGAGTGATACCACGGCCTCACAAAAAACCGACGTGAAACAACGCTTGCGTTATGTGAGTGAGGTTACTGGAGCCTCACATAAAACCGACGTGAAACAACGCTTGCGTTGTGTGCGTGATGTGATGATCGAAGGCCCCATTACCCCCTTCCCAATCCCCGATTCCCTGACAACCCTTAAATTCCTAACCCTCAAAAGGCAACGCACTTGTAACGCCTCTGGTGTTTCGGGTGTCCATAGGCGACGACGATTGCTTACCATCAGGTGATCCGTATGCTCGTTTTCCGGCTTACATAATAAAAAAGAATACCAAATAGAATAATTCAGTTGTATCCTAGTCTAGTATATGGCAACCAGCTGCCTCAGTGGATAGATTAACAAAAGTTACGCTGTCACTTATACGAAATTCTAGAGAACTTTCAAACAAGTTACTGAGTCGGCAAAAAGGTATGTCAGCCAAGTCTTACGCACAAGTTTGTTAGCGGCAAGTGTCGCAATCTTGAGATAGACAGGGGTTCTAGAGGTACCTAGAAGAACATTTATGGCACACACTGGCCTAACTTTGTTGGCACTTTCGCAGGCCCAAGGATTATGGAAATAATGTTTGTACTAATTCAAGTAAAAGGCCGATTTATGATGTGTATCTTAGATAGCACTGGTTCGTGTATTTTAAAACTTGCTATTTTGAAGTTAAAGTTCTCTTTTGAATGAACGTGTTAAAGAACATTGAATTAAATGCTAAGTGTATAAGCTGGTGAGTTCTTCTAATTAACAAAAAATAATGACTCACACCTGTTATTCCCCGAAGGTCTAGACAAAGGTACTTTTATCGTACAGATACGTTCACGTCTGATCTTTCGGAGTACTAAAATTCAAATTTCGAATTTAATTTGCGACGACTGAATATACAAATCTGCCTACGCCTTCGGGGATATTAGGCCTGACGATATATATTTTTTTTACAATCTATCTCAAATCTTCAGTTGATCTTTAGGCGATCGTCAAAGCAACGTATACACATAAACTAAGTACACAACACAAAATCCGTGCCACTTTGATGCTAATCCGAAGAAAATAACATCACGTATTATTAAAGACAAGTTGTATCAGTTGGAACAGTAAAACAAATTGCATGGATTACCTACTCGAGCCGGCTTCGTAATAAAAACTTTAATGTCATAAAGCTCTCTGATAAAAAAAGTTCAAGTGAACGAGCAAATGACTCCGTTACGCACCTAAGCCGTTGTTTCTCTTTAAACTCAAGTAAGTCGGTTTATGTACGAGAAAATGTACTCCATGTGATAAACTTGGCTTATTTTTTAGTTCTTTACTTTAACTTGATTGCAGGCTTAGAGTTAATAAGTGGAAAAACATAGACTTATTAAGTTAGAGCTCATTGTGTTAACTGTGTCATTAGTCTTGTTGCAAGTAATCAGTTATTAGAAAATTATAAGCAAATAATTAAACTAGAGAACTGACCGACAGACAGACATTTTGTTTTTTTTAATATTGTAATATTTGCTTTGGCGTTCAAAAGTGCCTTCCCGGTCTATTTGAAATTAATAATTTTGACTTTATGATTGATTTTACTTCTAAGTTTGATGGGACCATCAAAATTGGCTGGTTCTGCTTAATTTCGAAATTCTAAAAAGTAATATATTATCTAGAATTGAACGTATTATATGAAGCTATACATTTCGTAACCTTCTATCATATTTTGTTGGCAAAAACCGGTGTATCTCTTCTAAAGTCTTTTTTATGCACTAAGGAAATAACTGACTTGTTACCATCTTCATACTCTATAACCTTAAATCGAAAAAACCTTATTAACTATAAAAAAAAACAAATTCCCACGTTCGTATTCAGATAAAGATTTCGTAACATGTGATCAAAAAGGTCTGTCAAAGCGAAACTCCTTTAGATGGAAAACATTGAATCACAAATCTATCAAAACTTTCTTACGCCTTTTTATAAAGCAGTCAAGAAATCACGTTTATCTAAAGCAGTGGTTCCCAACCGATGGCCGCAGAAAACAAAATTAAATATACGAAGCCAAAAGTTCACAATACTCTGTCTTATAAGTACCATAGTCTTCGAAATGAAAAAAATAGCAAGATAACTTCTCTGTCCTCTGTCCACCAGTCTAAGCTCGAATTAAACAGAACTGTGTCAAAAGAGACAACTGAGAAATACAACAAAATTAAATAATCCAAAGGTCACCATTTTATAAAGAACTGAACCGAATCGGTCGCCTGAAAAATAAATACATATTATATATTTGTATAATAACTATTGTGAGACATACTAAATTAACTAAAAAACGGTCTCGGTTTACTACGCTGCGTTAATCACTCAGTAGGTTACGCGTCGTCGCCGCGTCTGCGCACGCTGAAGAGCTCCTTGTGACTTGAAACCGTGATTTTTTAGTTAAGAAACACCTAATTATAAACCTAACATAACCTAACATAAAGATATAAATGTCCTTGACCAAGGTAAGGTTGGGAATCCCTGATCTAAAGCTCCATAGTCCCTTGTGACGAATTGACAGTTAGTGGATGGTCGGAATCGATTCTCTCTAATAGAAAACCAAAGTTTGGTCGAGTGAAGCTAGATTAGCAGCGGCTTTGTTCATTGGACCAACTTAATGTTGCTAAAGACTTGGACTACCAAATGTTGGTCACAGTTAAGATGATCAAGTCCGAAGTGAAAAGTTAGTAGTTTCTGGTATATTTTTGTGTCGTAGGTATTAAAAGATTATTGGAATATATATGAACAGTTTTGTAATGTAAATGTAAGTAAGAAACATCCACAGAAGCGTTGCCATATTAGAACATACCAACAGATTTAAAATTTGTCTCTTAAAAAACATTAAAAACTTATTTTAAAAAAAGAGGACCGCCTACAATTTGCTTTATCCCCTCCATTTTTGTACGTCAGGTAATATCCTCAAAACCTTCTCCTAAGTCTGAAAAATACTACGCTGAAAACCGCATCAAAATCGGTTCAGCTAAACACGAGATAATCGCACACAAACATACTCTTTTTAAGTCATCTTATTATTACTTTTTATTACCTAAATCGTGAACCAACCCCCTATAACATAATTAAGTACCAATCAACATTACTTATTAAAGTAAACCAAAGCCTTGAACCTTCAAAGGCCTACAAGTTTCGTGAATACACTGATCCTACAAGAGATCGGATGCTGCTGTAGGGTGTTTTGAATTCATTTCCGGCCATTTACGGAAACGGAAATAGAATGGAATATCGCCGGAAGGTTCTCACTACCGAGGTATTGTGACCACTTGGAAATAGATTAGCGTGATGATAGGTTTAATAGATCTAACTTGGTCACTAAAGATAGGCCTGGAAATATGCCTGAATTTATAACTGGAATGGGTTCTGGACTATTTTGGAATTGTATGGGTTAGGCTAAAAATATCTTGAATTGGGTTTTTAGGTATGAAATATAAGATAAGGTAATGTATTGCTATTTTTTTTTATGTTTTAATGAGTTTGTCTCCGATTTAAACTATATGAGTTCCTGGAACAGACAGCCTTATTTATTAACAATACAAAACTTAAATAAGTAATAAATAAATATATATATAACTTTACTATAATTTAAAACTAAAACAAAAACAACATCTATAATAAAAATTCCCTCCATTAGGCGTCAAAGTACTCGTCCGCATCAGGAGAACGTTCCAAGAAGACCGGCCGCATAAAGTATTTTTCCTAGATTTATAAAGACACAAACTAGTGTCATACATGTTCTAACAGTTCAGTACACTACTAACTATTTGAGATTACACAAGAAAAAGCAGGAAAAATTAACATTTAATATTGAGATTTTATTTAATTCCGCTTACAGTTTACATTTACAGTAATTACATCACAACAAAATAAGGTTGATATCAATCCCCAACGTTGATTAATCCGTCTCACTATCAAAATCAAAACTCGATCATCAATTTCTCAAACGTTGCTTCATTAAAAACCTTCGAAAATTGATTCCCCATTAACTCGACGAAAAACATCTCAACTGTACTAGCCTGTCATATTGTTTTAATGGGTTGTATCATTAAAACAAGGTGATTATAACATTTTCTCACTTCAACATAAATTCTGAAGGGAAATTAATTATTTTATTCGTGCAATAATCCCTTTGTTTACCGTTTTCAGTTTCAGAGTTTTTGAGGCACAAAGTTGGGCGATAAATTCCTGCAATAAACAGCTGTTCATATTATTCATGACGTTTGTTAAGTTTGTTTTAACTGCTCCACCTTTTATAATTACTTGATTAAGAATTTTCTCATTGTTAGCTTGACAGTTTAAGATATCGCCTGCACTTTTAAAGTAGGCGCATTCTATTAAGTTTCTCCTTTATGAACGTTTTTATTGCCGGAGATAGGGTTTTCGGAACACGCAATTCTGGATGGGACGATAGTGGCTCTTAATAGCGGTTGTTGTTGTTTTTATTATGGTTATTAGAAAAATACAAGTTTTTTTCTTAGAAGTGTATCCAGTTAAAGAAAGAACGGTTATGTTTTCACTGCTATTGCGGCTTTGAGAGATGAAATTTTCTTTTATTGCAAATTGCAGAGAATAATTGTTGGAACTATTGCAATCGGTTTGTGCGATAAGAACATCTCCAGCTTCACATTATGTTTTTAACAAACTTTATATTGACTTTGAATATTCATCATGACATGCGAAACTGAGACGTTTCAAGGAACGGTCACAAGAAGAAACGAGATAAATTTGCAATTGATAAAGCCACAGCCTTCACAGAAACAGTTGTACCCTCAATGCGATATGTAGATGTCCTTTTTTGACGAGAATAAAATACAGCATGTTCCCTCTTGGGGCCTTCGTTACTAGATGGCTTTACGAGTCGACTACATTCTGGCACAGAGAAGATTTCCCGGCGGTAACGCATATTTTATACGTTTTGTAATTTAAGTGACTGCTCTTTTATTATGACGTTCATGTCGGGAACGTGATATCTCACCTCGATATAGCATTTGATCTCATTCCTACGACGCTACCTTGGTTCTGTAAATGTACCCCGCTTATTTTGTTTGCGCATGCGTTTTATATTGAGAAATATAATGAAAATCTAACTCGTCCCAGCAACAGTTGTTTTGTTTGAATATCACACAAATTATAAACATACTGATAAAGCATTTCCTAGAAGACGCAACTCAGTGAAACGCAAGCAGTAATGTAAATTAATATAGACTCGTTTGACACGCGTAGAAATTACATAATAATGATAATTACACAATAAAATAAAATGTCCCTTTCAATTTACTTTTATGCCCAAGGAATTAGGACCTTAATGTTAACATTAATTTACCATTTTCCTCGACTGCCGTAGGTTTGAAGTCATATAAAAACTAAATTACATCAATTACGTTTTTACATCTTCGTAGAACACCTCCAAGTTCCACGTAATTGATTGATTTATAGATTTTTTTATTGTTTATAAATAGCGTCGGTAGCGATAAATGCGTTTATTTTTTCGGCAAGCACGCACCCTTGTCGTGTCTGTGACATAGAATAATGGACCAGGCGTTCGCCAAATGGAAATCCGGATTATGATAAATCATAAACTTTTGAAATTTGGCTCCTGTACCACTGATTTATTTACCAAGTGTACACAAACGATGTGCGTTGTTTTTCCTGCGTTTGACGTCAACGTTAAGGTACAAGTACCTAAGGGAGAAACTTTGGAACTGCTTTAAAATTATTCGAATTGTACTTACCTTATAAAAAAGAGCCAAGATTTTCTATTACTTAAAATGGACTTTGTGAAATCAAAGTATCTTTAGCTGATTGAAACTTAACATAGGTGGGAGTCTTCAATCAAAACTTATAAAAATGAACGTAAGAATAAGGTAAAGAATAATCTACTAATTATGTTGACTCAATACGATCACAGTACTTGTGATTCAGTATGTATTTTTTCTAGTTTTTTACACACTATAATAATATTTACTATGTAACATCATTTTAACAACAACATTATGACAAAAAATAGGCGAAAAGCACCAAACAAAGTCACCATAACTTTTCAGCAATGAGTCATACGAAATAGCCAGACGACATTTGCAAATTAAACCTAAATGCCTACAAACAACGTAATACTAAAATAGCAATGGCTACGTCAGTTACCAAGATATAATCAAATAGAGTAGCCACCGGTAATGGTCGTAATTTGGCCGAAGACCGACCGCCCTAACAAACGGAAGATCGATTTCTGTTCAAGGGGATCGAAACGCAGATAATTGGAATTTGGATCGAGTTCACGTGCAAGGAATCAAACACTTAACCACACACGATATGCATGCATAATTGAGAACAATGGATGCCTACTAGATCGTTTCTCTGGGTCTTATTGGAGATTGATAAATAGACCACCGTGTCGGGTTATTAGGAACTAGAATTCAATGTGTTTGTTGGCAGTAAAGGTTTGAAAAATATGCCAAAAAATGTGGTAGTAAAAATCTACAACAAAATTTTTAGCATGGCAACTCAATGAATCAAGAATAAGTTCAAGGTTATTTTTAAAGTAGGCATTTATAAAAAAGTACTTCGGTCTAAATCCTTTCGTTTCATCTGTCTAGAATCTGAAATTGCGAAAATTATCAAAACACATTTTCTTGTTATGAATATTTATATCTACATATGTAACTAAACTACGTCTGAGTGTATAATTTAATAGTATACATGAAAATGAGAATTTGAATATTTTATAAGTTTAGTAGCATAGCTACTAACATTTCTTTTCATTCATAATTTGTTATTCAAAGTATTTATGTTATAAACTTCATGCTTTGTAGACTATCCGTAATTAACTTTCAGAGTTGCGGTTTTTATAACACCAAACTAAAATACAAAACACAAAAATTGTATCAAATAGAGGTGTGCCTAACAAAACGTTCATAATAAATTCGTTTTATTACAGATAATAAACAAAGTTCTGTTTATTTATCAAGAAACCACATTTCCCTATTAACATTTTATTAGTTGGCGTGTCTGCCTTCTATCTTTGCTAATAAGAAGTGTTGCTAACGAAAATAAATGTCTCAGGAGGTGTTACATTTTATATTATGGTAACACGCAACGTTCGATTTATTGTGGTCCTTTTGGCAGGCAGATAGAGATCAAAGCCGACATATTTGGTACATTATTGGTTTATAATATTTACGTGACACGCTCTTCGCGCCCTCGAATTTTGCACATTATAAATAAATCATCGACAAATATTTTTTGCGTTTTACTTTTAACGAATATTTGATTTTAGAATCAACGAAATTGATTTTGGAATTTGTTTTATTTATGTTTTTTAGTATTTGATGCTTACTCGTTTCTGTAGATTGCTTAAAATAAATGTAGCCAATATAATTAAAAACTTATATCTAAAATAGCAAAGAAAATCGAAATAAGAACAGAAATTACCAATTAACGAATAGAAGTTCAGTGGAACATTATTTTCTTTTCATTTTTCACTCCGTGTTCACGAACTACATTTAGATTTAACATTTCCACGAGAATATTCAAAAACGTGTTTATTTCTCTTTCTTTTAATCGCGCGGTTCGTTATTCATTCGTTTTCCTTGTTACTCAAATGATAGAGAGAGCGTAAAACTTTATTTTGAGAAATGTCAAGTAATTTCGCTAACAAAGTGACATGAAATAAAGTTGATTTTGTATTCACTGGAGCGAGAAATATAGATATCTGTCGTTATTACTGGCTTTAACAACATTTGGCTTCGCCGTACATTGGGAGCAGAAAATGTAGGACATCCCGACACCGAATAAAGAAAAAACAAGTCACGAATATAGGTCATTTGTCGCCTAAAGGGCCATTAACAATGATTACAAATTCCTAACACGGATTTCAAATATGACAAATAACATACGCACGAATAAAAAGAACGACGAAAACAGTAAATGAACTGTACGAGTCCCAAGTGTACATAAAACGCGACGGCAATCCTTAATTAAAAACCCGAATTCACGTTCGTATAAAGGAAAAACATATAAGTTTGGAATCCCTAGAAGCAAACAGTCGTAAATCTGAGGTGCCGCTCCGGTAATGGGTTTTCTTATGTCAACAGATCGCAGGTATATTACAATAGATAGACGCTTAGTAGGTGAATTCATTTGGAAAAATTCTACTGGGACTGTCCCGGGCTAAATGTAAGCCGTAATGGTCAATTAGTGGTGTACAATGAATATCTATTATGTGATTGGACACATACAATCAATTTTAGGTCTTGGTATCGATCCCAGGTTAATTTTTCATGTCTTTGTGTGCACATAGATTTGCATCATTTAACTCAACTTGAGGTATGAAATTAACTTTACACAATTACAAAATATTCTAAGACTAAAACTTAAATAATGCTCTATCTCTTTTTTCAATATGTATTAGGCAAACACATTATGATATGATATAACTAATTACATGAAGTATTTTTGCTGTTATCCGGAAGAGAGAATTATCCATTAAATACATTCTAAACTAGCCTAACACGATATAATAAGAAAAACTACTTTTAATATTTTTAATTAAATATTTTGCCATTTCAATATAACTTAGTACTGTATATTTTATAATAATTAGTATCTTATTCCTTATTATAATTAAGTACATTATCCAACGCCCACACAGTAAACGAAACGAATACGATTTTCGTCTGAAGTCGGTTGTTCTACTTACATTTTCAGTAAATAAGAAGAATATTATATATAATAAAATGTAAATAAAATGCTTCGGTAATATTTACTAACATATTAATCCATCCTTTTCTGGGAACTGCTAATGAGACAAAAGTGGTTTAGCGTATATAGAGATTACAAGATAATTAATCTCGCATATTTTATTTTAATTAATCAGTTCTAGTTAATAAGATCTAGATTAACAAATTAACCGGAGAAAAGTTGTGTACAAATCTGTGGGTCAATAAGATCTTGAATAAGATTTAAGAACAAAGCAAACTATGATTGTATATTATAATTTTATGCATACTAGTGGTCGCCTAGTGGTCGAAATTCGACCATATACGATTTAATTTACAATACCACTTAACATACGTTCAAGGATAATTTTTATTTAACTCAAACTCAAACAAACTCTTTTATAAAACTCTTTTCATATAAGATCTCACGTCTTATATGAAAAGAGTCATCATCACAATGTCTGTCAATTTTGACGTTTTGTCAAATACGATCAAATACTATGCATGTGTGTGTAATGTTTTATTTATTGATTTAATGTATTTTATAAGCATTATTTTTGAAAAATATTGGCGTTCCGGACTTTTCCTACACATAAACTATAAGTGTACCAAATTTTATGCTCCTACGTTCGCGCAATTTTCGTAAAAATGGGTACAAAGTTTTTGCATCACGTATTAATATATAGATGATTGTAATATCCGGGGGCTTCAAATATCGCTCTAAAGTCCTTAACTACAAAGAACGATTTTATACTATGGGTGAGTTAATTACGATCTCCAAACCTGACTTTATGGTTGACGCTGTGGCTGGGCAACCGGTTGCTACGCGACGTGTAGCGGGTAAGATTCCCGCACGGAGCAACTCTTTGTGTGATCCACAAATTGTTGTTTCAGGTCTGGGTCGCATGTATTTTGTAAAATTGTATATGTGTAAACGCATCCGAAATCCGGAAAACGTTATTTATAAAAAAAAATCGCTTACCAAGCATGGTATTATGGAAAACTTGCAAACCTCCTTTAAAAGGCAAAACTTTGTTTATCAATGA